>NC_134970.1:4583947-4889210 GCF_965638725.1 Aptenodytes patagonicus
ACAGCCCCTGCGCCTCCACACTCTGTCCAGAGCTGGGACCGGTGCAGGACCTGCACATTAATTAAAGGTTAATGAAGAGAATCAGAGTGCAGACATCAGTGCCCTCTACTGGGACCAGTCAGAAGGGCTTATGGGGGAGTGCTGGGCACCCTGTGCAGCTCCCAGCAGAAGGGCTGGATGTACCGGGACTTGGGAAGCGCAGATCGGTGCAGGATAGGTGTAATGCCCGCTCCGGAGGCTGGTGGGCAGCGTACCCCCACCACCACCCCCCCACTGCACAGGCACCTTCCTCCCAGCTCCCCATCACCGTCCCGTCTCATCGCCTCCCCCGCTGCCTCCCCACACGGCCCCGGCCCCGAAACTCCGCATTTAAGACTTCTGCCATCAGGCAGTAGGAAATCAAATGGTCTTATCCGAGAGCATCAGGACTAACACGCCTTGGCCCGCTGCCTCGCTACGGAGCCGTGCTCCAGCCCGGCTCAGTGCCTCGCAATCTCCTCGGCAAGGCACCTCCGTGGCTCTGAGCTGAATCGAGTTTGACAGTGCTCAGGAAAAAGAAGATCCCGAGGGAAAGGAAAGGAAGGGGGAAGGTGGGCTTTACAATTTATAAAACCACTTTCAGTTTGACTGCATTAGCTTTGCCTTAGGCTCCAAAACATGACGAAAGCCAGCCAGCAAGAGAGGGGGAGTGGGGAATGGGGGAGGGAGAGGGGGGATGGCAATGAAGGAGAAAGCTGTAATTGCAATTGCTGGAATTCACTTTTAATGCTAGCTGCTGAATACAGTAAACACACTCTCAAGTCCAGGGAATAAGCATTGATTTTTTTTTTTTTTTTTTGCAAGTGTTCCAGTGAAAAGCTTCAAATCAATCCTGTTCTGTCAGACACTTTTGCCTCTTGGCCTCTAATTACTCACTCTCCACATCCACCCTTCCCTTATCTCACCTTTGCCGGGCACACCTGATGCTGAAGGAGCACTATTTTACCAGGTATCCCACCCTGCGCTAGCCAACGGGGCCGGGAGGAGCCGGCGGGGTCCACGGGGAGCCAACGCGGCACGCACAACCTCAGCATATGAGAAACTTCGCCTGCAAAGCACACGTGGGAGCAAGGGACAGCCAGACTGTGGAGAGAGGGTACGTGTGCGCGGGGGTGTTTCTTCTTCATCACAGCTCCACATATCATGGGAAATGTTTTGAAGGTTCAGTCAAGCTCTGCACACACACACACGCACACACACAGAGTGCTTTGTTTTCCCCTTGCCTCCTTCCACCCCGTAGGGATGCCTCACAGTGAGGTGCTGAGCCCAGGCTGGAGCCCTGGGATGGGCACAGGGCACACAGGAGCTTTCTGGGTTTTTTTTGAACTGAACCTTCAGAGGCTGCTGCACAGAAACACCAAGGACTCGGACCCAGTGGGAGCCTCCTCTCCCACCCGGCTCCCAAAAAGCCCTCCAGCTCTCCAGGTGCCACAGTATCGAGTACATTCCCAAAGCTTCATTTTTCAGTGATGGCTAAGTCAAGGCAAAAGATTGGATTTTTCATTCCAAGCATTTATAGGCTCACTAGCAACACTTGGTCTCTCCCAAGTTTCTCAGAGGCAGAAGCTAAGGGGGAAGAGCTGTGTATGGTAACACGAGCGTGGCCAGCACTTTCCCTGCTCGAGTAATACAGGCCCCAGCGAATCCTACCGGCTGCAGGGTCCCAGCTGGCAAGCTTCAAAGCAAAGGAAAAAAAAATTTCACTTAGTCAGGGAACAACTCAACACTCCTCTTGTAACTTCTGCAGAGACACGCTGTAAAGATTTTACATTAAGCGTGGCATTGACTTTGATTGTCTCTCTGTGTCTAATTCGGAAAGATAAGATGTGCAAGAGAAGAACCACTCATGAGCTATTTGTTGTAGGGTTTTTGATGCTTCCTAGGACTCTACCCCCTGAATTGCAGCATTTTATTAATCTGGTCCAAGAACAGAGGAAGGAATATTAGAAAACAAATCTAGATTGTGGGATAGGGACAGCAAGCCCCATCATCACACAGAATATGAGACACATGCAGTCTCCTATAAACTCAAGGTGAGGCAAAGCTGATTATTTGTCATGTTTTAATTCCAGCTGAGCCTCAAACAACTGCTCCTCTGCTCCCATAGCAGAGGGAAGGCTTCAGCTCCCCATGCTCACGGCACGCTCTCACGCTGTAGGGGCAAGGTGGGACAGTGCTCTGCCAGGGAAACACCGCCCATCACCCACCACGCAGGAGTACAGAGCTGTCCTTACGTCACGCTCACAGGAACTGATCAAGTGCATCCCACTAGAAAGCCACAGCTGAAGTTTCCTAGGACAAAACTGGGCTCCATGCTTCTCCAGAACAAACATTGATGGAAGCAGACGCTCGCATCCCATGGGCTCCTGCCACACATGCTCTCCCTTTTCCTGCCTACCCGTTTGTCCCACACAGATCAAGACCTCCTGGCACAGCGAGTTTGCTTTCACATACCTAACTGCAAATGTGAGGAAGAGTTACCATTGTAGTGACATGACCTTCAGCTATTCACAGGCTAGACATTTCCTTCTGACAGCTCCCACATTCACCCTCAAATATATGTACTGCATATGACTGTTAAGAATAATCACAGTATTTGTAGTGGTGTGTTAGGCACCAAATTATGTATAGGCAAAGCGATTAGTACCACTATTTTCTATCAAGACAATTTGCAGCAAGCATAGCATCTTCTCACTCTCCAGCCAAGAGCAGCATTGCGTGAAATCTTCAAAAACAAATATATTATCAGAAGTCTCCACAGCAGAGCTCAGAAGGGGCTGTAACAGCCTTGATAGTTTTTAATTCTTCTCACCCCGCCGCCTTTCCTTTCTGTCCCAAGTGCCTTCTACTTCGAGCTTTGACTGTGCATTGCTGCAGCCGAGTTGCATATCTAGTGCTTAATGGTACAAAAACTTCTGCTGACTACTATCTTTAGATAAAAATCTGCTCTTTAAGTTTGTTTACTAAAAATCAAAATCGACTATCCATCTCAATTCCCTGTCCTACAAGCCTTCAGTCTCAGTCTCACATTCCGAGTCCCATTTCCCAGGAGGAAGCCAGAATATGCTCAAACCAGACACAAAATCCATGCCTTTCACTGTTACCAGAGCCTTGTCATTGGTAAGACCTCTGGGTCCGGGTCCACCCAGTGTCTCACACAACAGAAGCTCAATGCTGCAGCAGGAACAACACAGTCCAAAACTTTGGCCCATCACGGTTAACTTCTCTCCCTCTTTTTATCCGTGGGTCTTCTCCAAAAAGCCAAGCACCTGCCTTCTAAAGCCTGCCCAGGTTTGAGCTAGAAGGCACTCCGCTGTGCTGTGCCCTTAGAAATAACGGATCTAACACAGTAATTAGCACAGCCAAACCAAGAGGGAGATTACTTTAATGGCAGATTGTCCCATGGGGTAAGAAGGAAATACCAGAACTTCTTCTAGGGAGAAGAGGAATCTCAGTCTGGGGGCCGATGAGCAGCTTGTACCAATGATGGAGAAAACAGGGTGCAACTGCGGGGAAGGAAGCGATGAAGCTTTGGAAGTAGGGGAACAGGAATGCCGGCGCCCTTGATAGCTCTCACTCCAAGGTTGATGGAGCTGCCAGGAGGTACAGCATGTTCTCTCCTATTGATCTATCAATGTCTGCTTTACAGAGAAGGGATTACTCACTTCTGATAACATAGCAAGGTTGCCACTGATGAAAAATCAATGGATCTGAGCTACCCAGCCTTCATTTAATTAGATCACGCTGTAAATACGTCAGGAGCAGAGGAGAGACATTCTCCACGACCACCTCTGCTCTGTGTTCCTCTCCCCAGTTTTAGACAAGTATCTTCCTGGGATTATCAAGATAAATGGACTTAACCAACAGACTTTTACCGTCTGTTCTGTAGCCAAAGAAAGGAAGAGTGTACTTCTCCATCACCTTGGTCCACAGCTGGTAAAGCCAGCCAGGAAGAGAAGGACACTAGAGATGTGCAAGCAAATTACTGGCGATTGGCTTTGTGGGAAGGTGGATTGGATTAAGACTGAGAGCGAGATCAGGCAGCTTTTTACAAGCTAAATAAGCAACAAGCAGTTTGAGAGAGATTTCTCACCCTGTTTACAAGGCCAACCAAGGCCAGGTTAATTAATCTCTCTTTCCAGTTGCCCTTCTCACTAGGGCTTGTTCTCCACTTTGAGCAAAGCACCCGAGACAGCTGCTCAGATCTCTCACATTGCAGGGTGATGAAAACAAAGGCACAGATGAAAATTGCTTTAGAGCTCAGCCTCTCAGAGAAAACAAACATGCCCATGCTGTAATTAGGACTAAGCATGCAAAAAAGAACCAGATCTTTGACTGGTGCTTAACCAAGGACAGTACATAAAAATAACAGCAATCCCTTCCCACATATACACACTCACGCACAAAAAAAACAGGCAAAGAAAAGGCAGGCCTATTTTTCTGAAGCTCACATATGACGACCAAGAGAGATGAACCAGCCTCTTACAAAGGCAGATCCCAGACTGTGGTTCTCTGCATGCTAAAGACCAGCAGCAATGCCATATCAAAACAAGACATTTGAACACACACTTCTCCCCCTAGGGAGAGCTTATACATGCACAGACACGCAGTTACGGTGTTTCATGAATTGCCCAGAGCTACTCAGATCCAACAACCACGGCTGCAATACAGAACATCATCTTAAAGTGGTGGCACAGCCCCCTGCAACACTCCCAGCCAGCGGCGAGCAGCTGGGTTAGTGACACGCCAGCACTTCCATTTGGAAGCTGCCCTTCCCGCTCCTCCTCCAGACATGTTTTAAGGCATTTAGTAACAGTGATAAATTGTCACGCGTTTGTTTTAATAAAAAGGTTCCTAGCAATATTTACTTTAACTTGCCATTAGCAGCATAATTAGAGCTGCAAGGCCAAGCTGAACAGTGCCTCAGCCAGTCCTCTCTGCACAAACGCCGCCTCCATCCGCTTCTCTTGAAAAGGCAGCACATCTCAGCTCCTTTCCTAGCACTTATGCAGAAAACAGAAGGCAAAAGTGCAGCAGGCACCAGCACCAAACATTTCCATAGGCCTGCAGTAGGCCATGAGTTAAACCAATGAGCTGTGGTGCTCTTTGAACACAGCTAGTAAACATATATGTGCAAGTCTCCTGTCTATGGAGGACTTTAGAGAGCTAAAAGTCTCCGAGTTTCCTGGTGGTTTGGTAATAGAGTTGATGGGCAGCGTGATCTACCTGGCTGTCCAGAAACATCAGTCAGCATCAGGATTTGCCCTGCCCCAAAAGAACGTCTCTGCTCTCACAAAAACCCCTGAAGGACACAATCCACAAAAGGCCAAACAAAAAAAGCAGCAGGTTGGAGGGTTGCAAGAGCTCTCCTGGCACAGCTGCCTCGGTGGTAGGAGAGTCTGCAGATACAGCAGGGCTGGCAAACCTTTTCTCACAAGAAGACAGGCTACCAACCCTGCTGTCTTCCACCTCTTTCAAGGTCTCCGTTCCAAGCACGTCTTATCATCTGTCAGCCCCGGCACAGCTCTGCAGCACCGCGCAGTCAGTCTTTGTGCAAGAGGCAGGTGCCAAAGTCTTGAGTCACCAGGCTCACATCCCTGCCACAGCCTGGCAGGTCCCTGCGAGCTGGGGACAGAGGGAAGGAGCGCAGTCTCCATGCATGCGTGCTGTTCCTCAGGATCCGGGCATGATCTCCAACCCACTTGCTGAAAGACTGATGTGTTCCACAGAGGAATAAGACATCCTTAGCAACACCTTTTCCTCCTCAAAAAGGGTTGACCTAGAGGAATTGCTAAAATATGCTTTCTCTGGGTTTTTGCGAGGGCTCTGCTGGCAAAAGGACAGGCTGCAACTCCAGGGAAAGAGGCTGTGGAGTGAGGCATTCATAGAATCATAGAATCATTGAGGTTGGAAAAGACCTCTAAGATCATCGAGTCCAACCGTCAACCCAACTCATCCTACAAACAAGGGGGCAGAAGGCAAGGGCCGCTTGATCGGGAGTTGCCAGCGGTTTTTAGTTGGAAAGATTATGGCAGTGATTCTCAAGGTAAGGGCTCTTTAAGAAAAAAAGGACAAGGGAGGGAAAAAATACCCTTGTTTCTAGATTATCTTATTTCTTAGACCCCTTGTTATCAACTGCTTTGAGATAGGGCCATGGATGTCAGCAGGCAACTAGTACTCCTTCATACTGGCTTCAGAACAACTCCAGAACCGGAAAACTTTCCCTGTCCCAGCAACCTCAGTGATTGACTCCTCTTTTTCTATTGCCCCTTATCAGGGATAGAGAAAGAGCAAATGGAGCATGCACTGAAAAAAAAGAACAAAAAAGTCAACAGAAAGACTGAGTTAAGTTACAAAATAGCACATCTCCAAGACCTCGATTCTCTTCTCAAATGTGGTTCAAATTGGCTAATGTGTTAAAAGATTACTGGGGTAGAAAGAGTAGGATAAATGGACAGAATGCAATCACAAGTGCCTCATTTCTCTCAGAAGTTCTGTTAATGGACAAGAAGCCCTTTTGCACATAGATAAGCCCAAAGCAAACGGTAGCGGTAAGGAAGACAGAAGGAAAATGCCTTCCAGGGTCAATACCGTCCTGTTTCACTGGCAGCTTGTCCCAGGCCTTCTGTAGGCTTCCCTGCATCAGCATGCACACGGCCCTCTACAACGACGACAACTTCCCTGTCACACTTACGTAGCAACAGCTGATCTGTAATTAGTCATAACGCCAAGTCAGCCCTGAACTTCTTCCACTCCTTCCATGTTAATTTCTTTAATTTATTTCTGTAATATTGCTAGTCTCATGGCTTAACTTTTCTCCATGCGATTGTAAAGAGGAAAGATCTGGAAATAATTGCACAGTCATGTAAGATAAGAAATCATTTCACACGTCAAGTCGCAAAGCCCACTTTGATCTGAGGCTGCTCATGTAAATGAACACAAATCAATTGGCTGTGGTATTGACACCATAGGTGGGCGATAGGTATTCTCCTCCTGTTTCAGGCAACGTCAGGACCCACAGCTACAGTTCCTGGAGCCCCTGTACTAGGAAACACATCCCTTGTCCTCGCTGACTTTGATGGAGGTATGCCAGCTGGCATCAGGGGAAGATTTATCCCTTGTCACACTGTGCAGAGCTTGACAGCAGCGCTGGGAACACTAACACCCAGGAGCAGTTTACTTAAGTGGATTCAGCAGACCTGGGCTCAGTTCTCAGCTTTAACAGCCTCTGGCCTGGGATGGCCTGGCCCAAAATGTGACACAACCCAGTCTAAGTTTAGTTCAGGGTTCCACACTAGCACCCTCTGCAATGCTGCTTTCTCCATCTGAGCTCTTCCAGCCAATGCTTGTTAAACCTCATCACAAATCGTAAACCTCAACCCAGAGTTCCCATCACTGCCTCAAGCGCGCCACCCAAGCATTGCTATATCTTCTGCACGACTCAAGCAAATAATTTAATCTCGGTACCTCATTTCCTCTAAGGGATCGTTTCTCCTCTGCTTCTTCATCTCTGGGATAAAGACTATCCCCAGCTTTAGGTACAGCATTTAGCACTGAGGGTCCCTGGCCATGCAGAGGGGGTCTAGCTGCGATGGCGATTCAAATGCTCTCCCTGCTCCCAAGCCCAGACAAGCCAAGATGCAACAGCCATCTCCCCACAGGAGCTGCACCAGCAGCCGATTCATTCCCAAGTGACTTTCACATGGCATACAGCTTCCAAAGGCTAATGACAGCACACGTGCTGCTGCAGCACACAGAGCTGACCAAATAGCTTATCACCTTCCCCTCAGCAGCTTCCTATCTGGGAAAAAGGAGCACCGAGAAACCATTTCACTCTGAGCTCTCTAGCAGGGCCCGGCATGGCTTTGAAAGCAAAAAGCTCATAGATGAAGAAGCAGAAGAAGGCTGCTTTATCTCCCCGAGAGGTCTGTGCAGGCAGCGGCAGTGCAGGAGCCCCACGCGCATCTTGCCAGTGCAGTCACCAATCCATTCAGTTCGGCTTTTCACAGGGAGAACATGGTGCCTTTGAAAGATTTCCGACTACCAACAAAAAGGTCAGGCAGCCCATCAATACTCTGAGCGGGCACGATCCAGGGAGCCATGCAGATGCTGCCCTGTGCACCCCAGGAGAGGAGCCAGCATCCCCACTTGCACAGAGTGGATGTAGACAAGGAGTCTGAATTTACCCCTCAACTGCTTCTGATTTCCCTGAAGTACCATCACCCAGTTCTGGGGAGGTGCAGGCACAAGGGGAGACTCTTTGCCCTAGGCAGGGAAAATGGGGGGCAAAGCTGGGGCACAGCAGTTTGGCTGAGCAGAGGAGTCAGAAGTGGGACTGGGTCCCTCTGTCACATGCAGGGCACCGTCACATGCAGGGCACCAGGCAGGGAGCGAAGCCTGGCCTGTCGCATCCAGAGCAGCTCCTCCGTGCAGCAGAGCTGTGCTCTCTCAGGCGGAAGAGACTCCAGCTCCCCTCCGCACACTGAAACCAGGTCTGCTGCCAGTTCCTTCTAGTATGTAAAACAAAGAGATGTCAGCTCTCGGTGACAATGAAATTACAGTTTAGGGGAGCCCTGTACCTGTCAAGGAACAAAGCCCTGACCCTCCAGGCTGTCTCCAAAGCTCTGCAGATTGCTGAGGCACCATTGTTAGAGGTTTTGTTTCTTCTTGCTAATGTGGGAAGAGAGAATCATCCTCAGCCACCAGCAGTAGCAAACACAGACGTGATGGAAACAGCCTGTGAAATTAATGGAAATGGCTTCTCTCCTCTGTGAGGAGCAGAGGAGCCTTCGGCAAAAGGGCTGGAAACTCAGAAAGTCGCCTGCCTTCTTCAGTGAGAGTGCCATGACCTCCAGCATGTCGGGAGAGGAGAGAAGAGGCTGAGCTGACACAGCACCAGCCCCACATCCTGACCTCCAGCTCTGCAGGTCCCCATGGGACGCAGTGCACACCCCAAACGAGAGAAAGGTGAGAAATGCAATGCCGTGGCAGGCAGGGCCAAGAGCCCTCCCTGGTCCAGGGCAGCCCTGAGAAACCATCTGGGTCTGGTGCAGTGGCAGGGATTGCCTGGAAAGTGAGCCGGGGAGGCAAAGGACTCGGATTTAACTTAGGTGGGCAGCGAAAGTTCAACCCCGTTCAGTCCTCAGTAGGGGTGAACTCCAGTTGCCAGCTCAAGTTAAGCCCCGGGTGCCTGGCTTTCCTCTTCTTTTAGCTTTTTTAGACTTTTTTTTTTTTTTAGACTTTTTTTTTCTTCCTCTAGTGCAGATCAATCTATGGAAATGAGCTCAAAGACAGGATTGCGTTGTTTGCGTATGCTTTAGAGATGCAATATAAGGCAACTAACGGCATCCTGGAGCCTCTGGCAAACTCCCCGCAGAGAAAACACCAACGTGTTGTAAAGCAGCTTATTCATTTCGCGATGCGGACCCCCCTCGGGCCGAAGGAAAGCGGTGAAGACGGGCCGGGCAGCGGCTGCAGGTGGCACCATGTGGGTGGGCTCCCCTGCTCCATGCTAGCAAAATGGCTGCAAGCGTCAGCGCGCAGGTAGGCTTCCCTGCATTGACAGCAAGAAGCTGGGCTGCTGTGGAGCATGCAGAGGGAGAGTTTCTAATTAAAATCCCCCAGGAAACTGCTCTGGAAAGAAAGGAAAAAAAAAAAAAAAAATCACAATCACAAAATTCCTGACTGAACCACTTCATTTTCGTATTATACTACAATAGGAGGAACGCAAACAATAGCTGAAAGGAAACACTCTGCTTCATGACAATCGGAGTGCCACGTTCATTTTTCATCAAATGCGGATGAACCCTATTGGAAAAAAAAAAAAAAATATCCATTTCCTCACTTCATTATCTTCCCCCCACAGAAAAACCGTCCCCTCAGGACAGCTCACTGGTGGCTCCATTCCCAGCCCTGCCGCCCTCATCTGTTGCCCCAGAGCCACTCCGGCCGCTCTCCTCCTCCTGCCTTCCTCCCCAGAACTGAGAGATTTGGGAAGGAAAGGCGCAGGAATGGGCAGGTCCCCACCCTGAGGGCCATGCTAGGGCACCATTCCCTCAGTGCCAGCACCACCACAAAATGGCCACCTCCCCTCACAAGGCCTGGGCATGGCACCACAGCCGGTCCCTGTCAGGCTGGCCACGTCCAGCTACCAACGAAGCACTCATCCCCCTCCACAGTGGCAAAGAAGGGGAAAACAAAGAAAATTTTGGCCGGCATGACTGCCACGAGGACCAGGAGGGCCTCCCTTCCCACCATGGTGCCTGCCTGGGACAGCCCCTTGCAGGGTGACAGGGCCGGGTGACACCCGTTCGAGGGGGGATTCACCCGGCCATGCTCACTTACACTGTTACCGTGGTAACGCCCGCTCGGTACAGCGTGTGAAACACTCCATTCGCTTATTGATTGAGCCGCCGTCAAATTCAATCACAAGTGAAAATGGATTTTTTAATGCGACTATTAGCTGCTTTTGAAAGGCAAATTGAGTTCAGTTATACCGAGTCAGCCATCAAAAAACAATTTGCCGTCAGCCAGACAGTCCGGTGAGGCGCCCGGCCCAGGAAGAGCCGCGGAGGAGAGGAGAGGCTGCTCGCCCACGTTTTGGGAGGCCCGAGCCAGGAATGGAGGGGGAAATAAGACTTTTTCCCCCGCCTCAATAATGCACTGGATGAGGAAGATGAGGTGCAAGGCTGGGCTTTGAGGAGCTGGCATGGACACTGCCCCACGTCTCTGCAACGCAACAGGGCTGGAAAGCCATCACCTGCCCTGGGGAGTTCAGAGAAGGCAATATGAATGATAGGGTTCATCATAAAAACCCAAGCTGGGCTTCAGGATGAGCAAGATGGAGGCTCTCCCCAAACACCAGGGTGTACGAGAGAAGCCAAGACGAGAAGGACACGCGACCCAAGCGATCACAACAGGCTCCTGTCCACACCAAGAAGACCAAAGCGAAGCCAAGCCAGCATCACCCACCTCCGTACCACCCCACATCCAACACGATTCAACAAAGCTCATTTCCTTCTAGCAGCTGGAAAATAAAGATTTTTCCCTCGCTGATTAGGGAAGCAGATTCTCATTACTATGTTAAGTGAGGATCAATATTGCAGCCAAGTCTGAAATCAGCCCTGTCTGGCGAGGTGCTGAGCATACCAGCTTCCCCAATTCAGGGTTGAGCGCCGTCCCTGGGGGGCACAGACAGCGTTGCTCCAGGATGGCTTCACAGGGACCAAGAGGTGGTGATGGAGGTGATGGAGGAAGGTGGTGGGACAGGACAGAGCAGCGTTTTGCTAAAACTTGAAGTTCAGACAAAACTATGCTAGATGTGGCTGGATTTGCCTGTATACACATATCTATAAGTAAAAAACTCTATATGTAAAAAACACTTAAAAATATATACCATATTTTTTTCCTACAGAGTTCAAGGACTATAATATACTACATTAATTATAAATTCAGTTTTTCAGAAGCCCTGAGAACCTTAAAAAGCAGACCTCAAATAAATAAATAAAAATCCAGCTTCACTTTGGGGTGTCAGCCTTTCCAATTGTCCTCTCAATCCCATAAGCAAACTTACTCACAGGCACTATTAAACACTTGCAAAAGCAATCCAGGAATTTCTATAGCGGCATAATCCAAAGACATCTGCTTTCAAAGAGTCTGTGCTTCCTGCAAAGCTTGTAGTCTCAGCTAATGAGAGCTTAACCACATGTTTGTGGCGGATGAAATAGTATCATTTTGCAATTATTATCATTCAAACATTATTTATTTAACCTGCAGCCACATTATATTGACTGCAGAATTGCTGTCATTTTTACTTTTGATGGCTCTCTTATTGAGCTGAGCTTGAGGAATCGTGCTTGGTGTTCCCAGCACGGGAGACATTTTTTCCCTGCATGCTCACCCTCTCCCCAGCCAAACCCAAGTCTCTGCTCCAAAGCTGGTGGTATTTGGTGCTGGCATCCCCAAACAAAGGGCCATTTACAGGCCTTTTCACATCTTTTCCTCTGCCCCACCTTCCTCTACTGGTCATATTTGGGGAATTAATCCGTTCTTACCATCAATACAAAGCACCATGCACCAGAGTTCCAGATGCCGAAGGACAGAAAGTGGACTTTATGCCACCTTTGCAACCTCTCCAGCTGCTCTGAAAGCTCGTATACAAGAGCTGTAGAGGTGTGGCAGCAGCTGAGGGGCTCTGTGCACCCCAGAAAGTCAAAATGTGAAGCTAATAGCCCGCCTTGTGCTAAAAACCCTTCTCCAAGGGAGGCTGCAGGGAAGCAGCAAGGTGAGTCACAGCCGCCGTCCCTGGTTTTTGCAGCAAAATAAGTACCAAGGGGTGCATTTCTCAAGATCTGGCCGTGGTTCTTCTCTCACGCGTCCCTCCCCTGAAGCCTAGTGCGATGTATTCACACAACAGGAAATCCAACGTTCTCCTTCGCCTTTTTCTTTTTTCCTCTCTTTTAATTTTCCCCAAATGTAAAGGATGAAGTCATCTCTCCTCCGGTGATGAAACATCTGCCTGGAGAAGCTTACAGTGCAATGCAACATATTTTGATCACTGCTACATCTAATTACAGAGAAGAGAAAAATCACAAAGCAGGGTTTGGAATTTTTTTTTCCCCAAAAAACACAAGGCATCTGAAAAATAACAGAAAAGCAGCAGCACTGACAATCAGACCAGAGGCTGCTTCCCCATCAGCCTTGAAAACAGCACCAGCATACAGAGCCCACTTGGAAAGAGAAAGATTTCAAAGAGTGAGATCAGGGCAAGATGAATTGCCCGTGCCAAGGTCACATGGGAATCAAATCAGAATCTCAGTATCCTCAAAGCCAAAGGTCACTCAAGCCAGGACACGGTAATAGGCCTACACGTCCATCCTTTTGGGTTCACCAACATTTATTCAAGGTCAAGTTCTTGCAGATCCCTCACATCTACTCTAATGCACAAGGAAAGGAGGGACGGTGGTGGGGGAAAGAGACATCTGCGAGAACAACGTTAAGCCTTAATGACTGACTCACGTTCACAAGTTTCAAGACCAACCAAATACTTGATCTTCAGGAGCCAACATGCAGAGGGAACAAAGGCTTGCTCTCAAAACTGAGAAGCACTGGCTTACCCTAGACAGAGGCAGTGATACTGCAGCTCCAGAAGGAAGTCCAGGTTGATGTAGGGAAGGTCTGAAGGCATTCAGATTCAGATACAGCTTAAAGCAGGCAACGGCAGTGGCAGAGCCCTCACGTTGGCCTCAATTCCTGGAGGAAGCATGCTGACAACGGGAGAGGTCTCAAAGGCACAGCAGGCATCACCACCCACATCCTCTTGATATTCAGGAGGGGCTGATTGCCTCCCTTGTTTATCGCTTTGAAAATGTCACTGTGAAACATTAGTGGGGTGCAGCCTCCAGCCGCTCTAGGATGTTGTTCGCTGCAGGAAATAGAGATTTTAGCAGTTCAGAATAAAGCCCTAATCACAATTGTTGCTATTTCCCTGTCTTGCTCTTCAAGCTCAAAGGGAGTCCATGGCTAACCAGAAACAAACACCACCTCTCAACAAGACCTTGCATGGCAAGGAACCAAATGCAGACACCTGGGGAGCCTGCTCAACTGCTTCACTGGAGATATGATGACAGGTTGTTTATAGCAGCTCACAGAAAGATAGTGCAAAATAAACAGGAGGTTACCTTCCTTCCACCCCTCTCCCCACCGAATTTCAAGGGAAAACTTGATTTCTTTCTAAACGTTTCAAGTTTCCAGAAGAGGAAAACAAAACACCGTTTGTGATGAATGGAGTTTGGTAGCTGTTCGGGACAGGTATGGCACTTAAAGCTGTGGGAAACTGGCCCAAAACCTTCAGACCCTGCAAGGAAACAGTTGATGGGAAAGATGCCAGCAGACAGGCGGGGGGGTCCCAAATCCCTGTTTTCCTTCACAGATACTCATCACCAGCGTTCTGCTGGCAAACCGGCCCCCATCCATTTTGCCAGCAAGCTCTCTTCTAAAACAATTGCTCGAAGGATCATATTCACCTCTTCTTATCCTGCTTGAGTGTGAAGACACGCAAGTGAGGAGCAGGTGCCTTTCTCAAGCAAACCACGCACACTGATTTAATTCAAGTCCATCTACATACCAAGAACAGGCTGAAATAGCTGGAGCGTACAGACCTCATCACCACCATGAGAAAAAAAAGAATGGATACACTTAGAAATCATGCCTGCCATAGATGTTCTGGGCTGTTCCTGAAAGGTCACATCCCTCCACGTTGTAGGTTTCCACCAAGTCATGTCTGTCAGGGAGAGAGAAAAATGTGACCCTAGGGCTCTCCAAGACGGAATTAGTCCTCCGAATTCTCCCCTTTGGGCACATGCATCTGTGCGTGGAGGGTGTGCATAGTCACGTTTGCAGAGCACCACATACTCCCATTCCTCAAGCACCCCAGATCTAGTGTTGTCAAGGTCAAACGCAAGAAAACTCACCCAGGACTAATGGGAGGCAGAGTGTTGGAAGATTAGTCACCATCCAGACATCTGCATTTGCAAGGAAAGAGAAAAGTGCTGGAAAAAAAGACCAGCTGACAAGGGGTGGAGGACACGAGAGATGCAAGATGGTGTGGGACACAGACTCTGGTATTCAGTTGCTGGTTCTGCCCCCAAGCCACACAGCATCTGCTTTCCTCTCTGCATGCCCCCAGTTCACCTCTTGGTCTCTGTCTCCTCTTGGAGCACTGGAAGCTCTCTGAGGCTTGCAAGGGCAAGTTCTTCCAAGCACGACCAAAATCCCCGAGTCCCAAGTAAGCAGGGTCAAAGGGAGAACTGGCTGTCCTAGCCCTTAGCAGGACAGCCCTGAGAGAAAGAGAGGTTTCTTCTCAGCTATTTCTGCTGTGTTGCAGGACACAGGAGAGTGTTCCCAAGCTGATCTGCCAGTCTATTTGGAGCATCAATGTTTGCCTAAGCAAACAGCTCGGAAAACTCCACAAATAGCCGGAGAGTTGGCTAATTGGGAAGAAGTCGGAGAACCACAGAGAAAAACACACGCAGGCAGCACCAAAGGCAGCAAAAAGTATGGCTGAAGGAGTCTGGACGCCCCAAGGGCACATTTGCCCTCCATAAATTGTTATTCTTGGTCCCAGCGCCTCTGTCAACAACACTTTCTGCATATGCAAATAGGACCATACTCCTGCAATTACATGGCAATCAGAGGCAAATTACATTCTTGCTGTTTACTTTCAGTGTCCTTAATTAATCCGGTTATTAGACGATTAATGAAGCTTGTTTGGTGAAAAACTCATAGCATTTACAGCAAGAGCTCACACATGCACCCGGCTGGCATCTGGCTCTGCAAAACCGGCACGCTGGGCTGGAGGCAACAAGTCCGACCCCAATCCCCGAGGCCAGCAGAGCCGGGGTAACACTGCAACCTGTCCCATGGCTCAGAAGGGCTCAGGGCTTGTGTCTTCCAGCCAGCCCTTCACTCCACCACTGCCCCACAGCAAGACGAGGAGCTTGGTCTTTCTGCTCAAGATAACCACGCCATCTCAGCCTGCTGCACATACAACCACGCTGCTGAGCCCCCAGCAACTAGACAGCCCTCTCCAGAAAGGCTGGGGCAGTCTGGAGACACAGACCCACCCTCGCTTGCTGCTCCTCTCCAAAGGCAACAGAAACCATACTGGCAGCTCCTGCCAGCACGAAAGCTGTTAGAGAAGACTTCCAGCTCCATGCAGCTGCTGGCCTCCATCTTCCCTCCACCACCAGCCAGCTCCCAAGACACCCTGCCCTCCCCAAAGGTCACCCTAGCTTGTGTTTGGTTAAGCTGCCAATAATTAAGTGGCATGTTCATCTAATGATCAAATTGCTGCACCAGGAGCATGAAAGACTGAGGAGAACTAATTAAGAAGCTCATTTGCATACTCCAGCGTTTCCGGTGCATGTATGGGGTTCCCATAGCAACCAGTACAAAAGCTGATGATGGTGTGTGGGTTTTATTGGGTTTTAAGTGCTGTTCCTTCCCTTTGTTATCCCCAGCAGATAACAAAGGCTCTGCAAGGAAGGTGGTGTGACACCCGGCTTGGGAGGGGGATTTTTGCACAGCGAGGAGGAATGTGAACGTGCTGCAAGCGTAGCAGGGGACTGATCCTACTCATGGTGCTATTCAATTCAGACACCTGGACAGCAGGTATCTTGGGGGTGGCTGCACAGCCCAAGGACACGCTTGAACATAAATCCCTGACCTGATACTGCTCTATCAAAGAGACTTTCATGAGTCACTTTGGCCCCATGTCCATAAGGAGCAGACAGCTCCAGAGAGAAGTTTTGCAGGGGATTGCACCAAATTTCACAGCATCCCAGTGTACAAGCACCCTGCATTAGGGGCTGGCTGCAGGGACCCTGGGGTGCTGCTTGCAGAACTAAGAACTGGGACATGTTGAACACTGTGGGACAGGGCGAGAGCCCCTAAAGACTGCATCCCAGTATGGGCAAGAAGAAAACAGGGCACATGCCAGTGAGGATGTCAGCTCAAATCACAGTGGGTTCCCAGCACCGGAATGCAGTCCAGTCCACGCTCCCTTCATCGTGTCACTTTTCCTAAGCACTGAGATTTTCTTCTGCTTTGTATTTCTGGCAAGACAACTTTGCATTTAGATAAGAAATAAGGACTGGGATCAGATCTGAACTCTGCAGCACAGATCAACGTTTTAATGAATTAAATATATTCTAAATTAAATGTAACCTCTTAGCGCTCAAAAATTTGAGCGAGAATAACTTAAAGAAAAAGCCAACAATCCAACTCATTTCAGCTCTCTCTGGCTGTGAACTGGCTACAGGCCAATCAATTATCTTGAATTTATTTGTTATTCAACTTCCCTCCAACAGCCAATTTCCAGGCTGTGAATTGTAGGTGAGCAGTTCCTCCTGCGATGGCCACGCTCTCATTTGAGACCGGTTTGCAGGGAAGCAGCTTCGCTGGGCTACCCAGGAGCAACGCTTGGCCCAGGGCCATGCACAGCGTTACACAGGCTGGAGCAAGGCAGGACGCTGTAGCTGGCACGTTCAGCGTTAGACAGTGCCAGGGGGATTTGGAGGGACGTAGGTTGTTTGACATCCAGCAGCAGCATTTACAGATGCAAATACAGCCCAAGCTGCAAGGAGCATCCCCCAAAGGCTGCACAGTCCTGCCAGGCCTGGGAGGATACATTTAATTCCTCCCCATTAATTTGTTATTGTGCAGAGAGGACATATAGTGTGAGCTACGTAGCCCTGCATCAGCAAAGCATGTTTTGTCACAGAGACCAGATGCCTGCAATTGAAACACGGAGACCCAGCGTGCGCGCAGATGTTTGCTAGGCTTGGCAGGGCGGTCTTGGGAGTGGGAGGCTGCAGGGATGAGACCTCAGCTGTTCTGCTCCAGGCTAAGCTCATCCTGGGCTGCCCCCGCTTCAGCTGCCCCAGAGCCTGCAGGCTGGGGTACAGACAGAGCAGGGCTGCCCCCCTCTCCCAGGGCGCTGCAAGGAGACCGATGCTGAAGACCACAAACAAGGCAGCAGAGGAAGCAGCGTTGGTACTTCATGCAGCCCACACACACGTACACCACGGTTATGCTGCAGCTAAACCACATGCAGGCACAATCAGGACTTGCGGACACCCGAAGCTCTCACACCTTCACTCGAAACACTGCACCTTGCTATTACCCACACTCATACAGAAGGAGCCCTTGTCCCTGGTCCACTCAGCAACCTGGAAAGATCTCCTAAGCCTTCAGGCTGGAAGAAATCCCCCTTGCCCATCCAAAGCCTTCTCCTCCCCAACATTGTTTTCATTTCCCCCTCCCCCCCTTTTTTATTCTCAATAAAAACATAATTACAGGCTTTTAAAAAAAGCAAATTATAGTGACATACTTTAATTATCTCCAAGCAATGGAGGACTAAATTACACAGTCAGGGAATCGGAGGTTACCTAAAAATAAAAGCAAGAAGCTTCATTAAATGCTAATTGCAGCTTTTGCCGCTGAAGTGAGATTTCAACACAATCTGCCATTGACTCGCTTGGCCATACAAGAGAACATTGGCGCTGGGGAGAGACCCTCGCATACACACCACACGCACGCCTCCAGCCATGGCTGCGGGCTCCAGCTGCAGGGATCGCTTCGCCGAGGGGAAACCGGGCAGTCGGCATGTCCAGCTCCACTCTGCCACTGGTCCTTCCCCAGCCGCAGGGCTGGGGTGCTTCCACCTCCTTCTGGGGCACCCGCTGCCCCCCTGAGACCACTCAAAGGCATCATCTGTCTTCTCAGCAGCACCGATGTGCTCATCACAGCTCTCCATCCTTCTTGCTGGCTTCCCACAGCCCAGGAAAATTAAGTTCAAGGTCCTGATGCTCCAGGACAAAGGTTTCAGCTGGCAGCACGTCTCATTGGGAGAAACGCTTCCTAACACAGAGATTAGCTCAACTTGCTCGCTGCAGAGCTGGTCCCCCACTGGGTGATGAGCCGCAACATCTGTCACAGGCTTTGCTGCCTTCTGCTCTAAATGCAAGTCGCACCTTGCTCTGAGCAGCGCTCGGCTCTCCTGGGGCCAAAACGGGACTCTGTGGCTCTCCCTGTGGGAGAGGAGCTGGATGGAGACCTGTCGTGGAGCAAGGAACAAGCCACTTTCTGCTCCAGCCCTGCTCTTTCCATCCCCTTCCTCCAGATTTGCTTACTAAGGAGCTTTGCCCTAGCTTCAACAGGAGGTCTCCAGACCCGGGTGGAGGGGGAGCGATTTTCCCCGAGTCAATGCTACGGAGGAGCAAGGGACAAGGTGGCGGGCAGACCGAGAAATTCGCAGAGAAATTATTTTGTTTTTCTATTTCCTATCAGGCTGACCTAATTGTGTCGCTAAAGTCTGTAATTTGCCTCTCGCAGAAGAGAGTTAATGACAGGCTCCACGCTGCTGCCGCTCTGCACGGGGCTGGGGAGATGAGCCCGCACACAGCCCCCCGCTCAAGCCCCCAGCTGTGCTGTGGAAAGGGCAGCGGGACCCCAAAAAGCTCCTGCTTGTCCCTGGAGAAGGGAGCTCAGGAGAGGAGCTGGGGATTGGGAATGGAGGCTAAGGCCAACAGAAAGTTCGAGGAGGGCGGGGAGATACAAGCAGGCAACAGAGGGAGATGGCACCAGCCGGGGCTTCTCCCCTCTACTTCTCAGATTCCCAGGAAAAGTGAAAAACACGCAGGACAACCACTCAGGGAACTCAGGCAATTATTGCCATTTAAATTCAACAACTCTTCACAGAAATAAAGGGAAAAATCAGACAAGTGATTTTAAGCTGTATGGGAGGCGAGGAGGAGAAACAACAGCACCGATTTCAGAACAGGCGCCTTATTTAAAAACACACATACACAAAGTACAAAAAAACCTCAGAATTCCCTCAGCAGATCACACAGTATCTACTCTGCTCTTCTGCTCAGCCACAGGCAGTAGAATTGCCCTCAAAAATATTAAGCAAAGCAGAAACCTGATCCTAATAGACACCAGCTAGCTCCCGAAACTGCCCCAGCAGCAGCTATCACCTCTCTGCAGATATCAGCACCAGAGCTTGCCTAGATCCGCATCGCTCTACATCTATCTCAAATGCTTATAGACTGCTCCCTTTTAATTAGCTTTCATAATCAAATAAGTGTCTAGAATTAAACAGCACTGTATCATGAAATGCCGTATAAAATTAACCAGCCATGTTCGGAGGTCACTGCATCTGCTGCTGAAATGCACCCAGCACTGGGAGCGATACAGGTCTATTTAGCAGCGCACAGGAACAGTGCCAGTAAGCATAGGTTTTAGCAGTGAAAAAATGGGGCCAATTAAAATTCTGCTTTGAGACCAGTGAGGTTGGATTTGTGCAAATATTTTACATATCTGCTTAAGAGCATCTTGATATCATTTAAGCTAAAGTCTGTAAGGAATAAGACCGAATCACTGTAAAGCACACTTACACCAAAATAAGTACCCACATGAGGACTTTTTTTGATTTAACACTCCACCAGATCCATCAAGAAATCAGGGTAGCTATTGTGTTTAAATAGGGCCTGATGCAAGAGGGGAACATGAATCTACTTGCAACCACGTTCGAAGTTTAGCCAAGTGGCTTCTTCCCCGAGCACCAAGCAAGCATCAAAGGCACCCCTTTAGGATGTGCCATCCTGGCCAGCAAAGCCCAAACCCCACCGTTCCTCCTACCAAGCAGTAGCTTTTGGAGCCGCTGCGCATTGCTGGCTGCCAACAGCGTTAGCACAACTCTCACTTCTGCACACCTTTTGTCAGCCCGGGCGGCTGGCAGGACGCACTCCAGGGCTGGCTCCATTTCTAGGGAAGCAGTTTGAAGTCGGAAGCGTTTAAGAACAAGAGACACAGAGCAACACCTTGAAGAAGTATTTGCACGTGAAAAAAAATAGTTCATTCAGCTACTGAAGCAGAGCAGTTAGAGCAGCACAGCTCTCTGCATCCTGCCTGGGTAGAAAGCATCAACCCAGGTAAATCACCTTGCTACCACAGATCTCCTCATTCCCACACCCCATCCAGCTCTGATGTCTGCACCATGCCCTGCAGAACTCCCCGGATCATCAGAGAACAGACGAGCCTGGAAGATCTGCTCGGTGGCAGCACAGTCAGTCCCCAGCCACAACCCTTCCAGAGGACTCGGAGCATCCCTCCTCACAGACACTGCAAGGGAAGGGGAGGGGATGCTGTAATTAAGGTAGAATCATCCTTTCCAGTTGTTATCAGGCAGAGTTCAGGGTGGAAAGCTGCTCGTAAAAACAGCAGAGCAGTATCTCAGAGCTAGAAACAGCACCAGAGACATCAACTCAGGTTTTCTGGGAGCCCTCTGAACCAGGCGGCATTTCACATCCGATCCGACAGTGATGGATGCGGTGGAAACGGAGCAGTTTTTTTCTCCTGAGAAGCTCTATTGACAAGTACGATCTTATCAAAGTTTCAAGCTTTTCATTACATTTCTTTTTTCTTTTTTTAAATCCTGCCTTCAAGCCGTGCTCTGTCCTCTCTGTGCCAGCAGGGAACAGTCGTGTTTCCCTTCTGGCGCTGATCAATGGCTGAAGCTCCCTGCGGTGCTCAGAGCGGCACTGAGGCCTCCCTTCCCCAGGGCACACAGCCTGGGCGACCCACCGGCGCGAGAGCAGAGCTGCGATTAATACACAAATAGGCCTAGAAATGTGCAAAACACAGGGGTAACTTCACTCATGCTCAGAGAAGGGAATACATGGGCACCTTTAGGCCAGGAGGAGCACATGCAAAGGGGCGGGGAGACATCCCAGCACCCTCGTCGCCCCTGCAAGGTCAGGACACCGCCGCCAGCTCCAGCACTTTTGCTGGACACCTAAAGCAACAACCTGCCCAAAACCTGGAGGCAGCCCACCTCTCTGGGGCAGGCAGCAGCACCTTTCCCTGCCTCCTTTCCCCACCTCCCATCTGCTCTTCAGAAGAAAGACAAGCTTGGACCATCCTCTCCTGACCCAGCAGTAAACAAGCACAGCCACACCCTTTCCAAGAGCCTTTCCCAGCACGCAGGGCCAGAGGCACCGGCAGCAAACACACCAAACCTCCCCAAAACAGGCAAAACCAAGACTCTTTGAACAGCCACATACCTTGCACACCAAGCTGTGCTAGCCCAAGGGGCAGGCCAGAGCCAGGAAGAGGAACCCTCCCTTCTAGAAGGGCAGACCTGCTTTTGTTAGCTGGCAACTCCCTAGTTAGCCCAGGTTGGTCCTGATGGGGAGGGTGGAGCTGGCCCTGCCTCTGATAGGGGAAAAAAAACCCAACCCTGGAAAATCCCTTCCTCTCTGCTCCATCCCTCCAGCCTCAGCCCACACCTTGGGGAAGAGCAAACGAGGAGGAATCAGCCCTTTCTGGCCCGGATCCTGCCCCAACCCTTGAGCACTGAGGCAGTACAGGCTACGGCATGTGCCCAAACGCACTGTGCCAGGGTGATGCTGAGCTCTCTTCTCCCTGTCCCATCCCCGCACAAGGACCCCATTTGCAGGAGGATGGCCTGGAGAGGAAGGACACCAAACCCCGTCCTGTCCTGGAGTGCTTGGCCACCCAAAACCTTCCCCATCAGCCGAAACCAAGTCACCTCCTGGAGCCTGGAACGAACAGTCACCAAGAGACGGCAAACGCTGAGTGCAAAACCATGGTCTTTTATTAGAAATCTCCTCGTATAAAAATGATCATGCTCTACACAGTCATCGAATAATTCATAAACATCCAGGCACTGAACTTTGTTTTTTTTTGTGTGTTTTTGTTTTTTGACTGGTCAGTACATAAAGCAGACATATTTCAATCCATATGGTCATCACATACATTAATTAACCACCTATAGAAATCAGCACTTTGAACACAGTCTAGGTTTTATTTTATTTTGTTGTCTGTTTTTTTATTTAGATTTTATGTGTTTTTATTTATTTTTCCTTTTTGCAACATATAGAATTTGGTAGGATACGGGAGAGAGAGTGAAGAGGGATGGAGGAAGACAGGAACAAAAGAAAATGGAGGATTAAAAAAAAAGAAAGAGAAAACAGAAGATTCTGCACAACCACAAACAATCTCACAAATTCCAGAAAAGGGAAAATGTTGGGTCTCTTTTTTTTTTTTTTGCCAAGATACAGAAAAAAAAACCCCAAAGACTTGCCGAAGTCTGTCACCTCTTCCCCGCGCTACGTCCCCCCTGCTCAACTGTTCCTCTTCCTCCGTGGGGAGGCATGCATCGTCACGGTGGTCGGTGGTTTATTTTTATTGTTTCTTTATATTTTTTTTGCTGCTGTTGATCGCCGTCTTCCCCGGGAGCTCTGCCCAGTGGCCCCACCAGGAGCATGTCCCCCCCCACTGTCACCTCCCCGTCCCGTCCGGCTCCCCCTCCAGCGTCCTGCGACGAGCGATGCGACTCGGCTCCCTCCCGTGTCGTGGCATCCGCAGCCTCCCTCTATGCCAGGCAGTTGCGATTGCTGGAGCTAAATCGCATGGTTGCTGTAGCTGACGTAGGTCTGTTTGGTAGCCAGTGCTGGAAAGAGAGACAAACCTCACATGTATCGTTAATGAAGCCCACCCTCCCTTTCTGGCTCCTGTCCCATCACCCTGACCTGACTGTCGTGCCAGGAGATGCTGGCGGGGACGTGACGTGGGGTTTGCTCATGGATCCAGCCAGCGCCAGCACTCAGGGTCATTCCCTGCGAGGGCAGTGAGCCGTGGCAGAGGGGCTGAGCCCCACGGCAGCCCTTGGGGGCTCTCTAAAGACAGCTCATCCCGAAGAGAGACCCCAGGATGTGACATGAGCCATGGGGGATGTGTTCTCAGGCTCCTGTTCACTTCCCTCAGCAACTTCTTACAGACAAACCCACAGGTGCTCCACATGCCCGAAAGCTCAGCTTGCCCCAGCCCTGCAAGAACACGATTTGGGGTCCAAGCTGGGTGCCCCGCACCCCTGCACTCCATGGCAGCTGGGAGCTGAGCAGCAGATGGCACAAAGCCAGCCAGCCCGGCTGTGTCCCTCACCAAGGATCCCTGTGCCCATGCTCAGGTGCTGGAGAAGCAGAGCACGTACGCTGCTGCCACCTTCCAGCTTCTCCAGATGCACCAGCCCCTCAGGACGGGGTTGAACACACAAGGAGAGGAGGCAGCAATGGCTACAAAGGCACCACACGTCCCAAACTGACGCCAGGGGAGCCGCAGCAAGGCCCAGAGCCAGGAAAAAGCCAGATAGCCCAATCCCCGCAGGGCTGCACTGCTGCCTTCGGGCTCGGAGGCTGCAGTACGTCACTTGTTTTTAGCAGCAGCCACTGCTCAGGGAGAGGTGGAAGCGGCAGCTTGCAACACCCTGGCTTGTCTCAGCACTTCGGCTGGGCACAATGCTCTGCGGAGATCTCACCATGAGGTCCCCAGGCACCATGGGGCTCAGCAGACACACGGACACCCTCCAGCCAAGGACACGGACAAGCGCTGGGACAGACAGCAAAGCCCAAGACACCATGAGCAGCACAAACATGTCCTCTGCAGAGACCATCCCCATGGCACTGCGCAGAGGGGACGCCCAGCAGCTCTCCCTCCGTCTCGGTGCCTCGCTGACAAATGAACTTGCTGCAGATTTCAGACTGGTATTCCCAGATAACAATTAGATAGGCCATAAGAAATTAGAGCTGACAGAGCTATTTGTTAGCCGCAATGTTTTTGTAGCCAGTCTGCCCATATCAAAGCCCTGTGAATTATTTATTCTGTTGTTTATTTAAGGATACATGACCTGCCAGTGACAGAGTGAAAAACGGCCCCTTGGTCCTGCGCTGACAACCCCACTGTGCCTCCTGCCCCCAGCATTGATGCCGTGCCCGGCTCCCTGCCTCGGCACACCTCGGGAGCACACTGCCAGCCCCGTGTGCACCGAGCTCCCATATTCCCCATGCGAGACACATCGGAGCCAAAGATGCGGCAGACAGGAGGCTCAGCTCTCCCTGCTCCTGGCACGTACGATCCTCAGAGGCTCCTGCTGCGAGTCCTGCAGGGGAGAAGGATGCTCAGCGCAGTGGAGAGCATATAGGACTGTTTGGGTTCAGGTCCCAGACGAGGTGCTCCCTGCATCTGGGCCTCCAAGCCCTGCTGCAAAGGGAGTATCAGCCCTTTGTGCTGGCAGAGTCCTGGCCAGGAGCCGTGTGTGGCTGGAGAGGGACAAGGTCATGCTTGCACAGCATCACAGCCTGTGACACCGATGCCGTGGGGAGTCTGGCAAGAGGTGGCTCCCCAGGACAGGGCTGGCGTGCTCCTGGCGAGCCTTTACCGTGGGGAGCCCACAGATACCCCCAGCCTTGCATGGAGCATCTCTGGCACAGACAAAATGCGGGTAACAGAGGGACCCCTACCCCCTGCCACCTTGGGGTAGGACCACAGACCACACAGATCTGCGACAGCAGCTGACAAAAGTCACCTCCAGCACGGGTGGCGAGGGGGTTCTGACTGTGTAGCTGCCCTTCACAATGCAGATAGGTAGATGAAAGAGTTGATTATGCAGAGAGACTGCCTATGGAGAGACATTGCCAGCGAGAGCCATTACATTGAGCGATGCAGATACAGAGGTTATACAGAGATGCCAAGGGATATTAAATAGCTCAGGCTGGAAAGAGAGCAAGCGTGGGATTACAAAATCACGGCTTTCCATGGAAATGCTGTTTGGTCTCCATCCCACTGATGCTGGAACCCAGAAGCTCTGCTGGTACATGAGGAACATTTGTATTTCCACGGGGTTTTCTTCAGATTTAGCCCAAATGGGATTTCCCTTCTCAAAGGACCCCAGCAGCATTGGCTCCAACCATTCCTTCCTCCTGCAAGGCTCTGTTTTTGGAAACCCAAATGCAGAACAGGCATGCACCCACTTTCCCAGGGTTTCCTGAGCCCCCAGCCTCTCTTCCCAGGGGAGACCGGTGGCTCTGTCCCTGTGTCAGCCTTAGCTCCAGCCTGGCTCCCGGGAACAGCCCACAGGCAGACAGCAAACACCTTTCCCCATCAGCCACACCAGAGCCTTCCTGGGAGCAGCTCCAGGCACCCAGGGTGGGCTGACATTAGGATCCCTCTCTGGGTGTTCGAGCAGATTTCCATGCGCCCAAGGCAGCATCTCGCCCGGCAGCGGCATGAGCGTGTCTCCAGCATTATTTCCCCTGCCACCCACCCAGCAGCATTTCCCACGGGATAATGCAAACAGGCCTGTGGAGGGATGGGAGCGCCAGGAGCAATCCCGATCAGAGGGAGGCAGGACACGTCCTTTCTCAGCTATGTGGCTGCGGTGATGGAAAACAGCATTTCTTGGGTGGGAATAAATTAAGAAAAGGGGAATCTTCCCTGCCCACAGACAGGAGATGATGCTGTCCCCTCGCCGAGAGCCAGGAATCCCCGCTCATGCCCCGGCTGGAGCGCAGATAACTGGAGCACACCTCCCTCCTTGGGGTGGCTTTAGGCACAGCGGGGAGCAGAGTGGCCCCCAGCCCACGAGATGCATCCCTTCCCACGCTGCCCTCGCTCCTAGGGGATGGCGGGCCAAGCCACGGGGCAGAAGGGAGCTGAGATGTCCCTTTGCCAAGGAGCAGCGCTGCCGGCATTGCTTGCGCCTGTGGAGGACAACACAGCTATGGCCCACTGGTGAGCCAGGGCTTTGGGCTTCCCAGCACCATGTTGGTCCCCAGCAGGACCAGCTCCCCAACCCCACAGGGAGCCATGTTACCTTGTGTTTCCAGATTTTCGCAGAGCTCTGATTTGGCCTCTCCATTGGGGCGGAAACCTCCCTTCTGAGAGAACTTGTTGGACATGGTGGCCGCCGTCACCACCGCCTTGAGGCTCCGCTTGCGCTTGGGGACGTTCTGCTCTGGGTGGAAGAGGATGATGTACACCTTGGGCATGTAGAGCATGCCCAGGGACACCGAGGCACTCAGACTCACCGAGATGGTGAGCGTCGTGGTCTGGATGTACATCTGCAAGACACAAGAGCACGAGCTGAGACCCAGAACAGCTCTGTAGGATCCAGAAAGGGTCAGCTGGGAAAGGAAGAGAGGAAACAGGGGAACATGGAAACATTGGGGTTAAATAAATGAAGGGGTGGGGAGCCAGGGTTGGAAATGTTGGCAGTATTGCATCTTAAACATCAGACTCGACTTGTTGCACGGGCCAGGTGCACCCAGAGAGGCCTTCGGCTCACTTTTGCTGTTTCCCCACCTGCAAACACAGGAAGGCTGTGCTGGTGCCCTGACCCGCATTTCGGGGCCGTAGCACAGCCTCCCTGTGCCAAGCCCTCCCAGCACTCATGCATGTTCCAGCAGCAACCTGCCAGCACCCCAACTCAAAAACATCACCAGAGACAGAGCCCCCGTGCCCTCTTCACCCTCCCTCTCTCCTCCCCAGCACTCGCAGCACGCTCCACCAGCCGCAGGGCGGGAGCTCCAATGCTGTGGTGATGGGCACAGCAAGGACACCCACTCCCAAGGCCCGGCCCGGGGCAGCCTCCATTCCCCCATCTCCCTTCAACAGGTAATTCCCATTCCCCAGCTGGCTCCCTGGGCCGTTGTCATGTAAGTCACATATTACACACCGACGTTGCCTTTCTGCAGTCAAAACTAATTTCACGCTCACTGTCCAGGACTAACAGTGACAGATGTTTTGCAAAATGAAAGCCCATTAATCTGACTGTAGAATAATCCATTTTTCTACGGAAAGCGTTTGGCAGGCTCCTCACAAGCCGGGGGCATCTGAAGCAGGCAGCAACGGGAGGCGAAGAGACCCCCTCCCTCCGCCCATCCCCACCTCTCGCCCCCGAGCAACACGGGAGGCCGGGTGAGCAACCCCTTCCATGAGCATCCCTGCTCCCTCAGCGTCCCTGCTCCCGGCACAGGGCTCCGTCCTCTCCAGCATCCTCTCCTCTACCGCATAGCTCACTTGTTGGGTCTCTCCAGGCTGAGGAGGGAGAGGGCTCTGGGTCTTTGGGTGCCTTTGCACGCACCTTTTTTTCTTTTCCAGCTGTGCTCAGATGTCAGGGCTGTTTTGCATGTCGCTAACAAGGTTTTAGAAGGAGGCTTAAGGCAGTTGCTGAACTTTATCCCATGGCTCAGTCACAGCGTGGTGTCCGGGGTTTCTTCTGCAGTTGTTCCACGCGTGGGATTTAGTGCCGTGCAAGGCGGCAGGACCTGGAGGAGCCAAGGGAAGCCTGGGGACCGCAGCATCAGCGAGGGCAGGGGGTCCCCACCTCCCCAGTTGCACATGCTTAACTTGGGGGATCGCTTTCTGGAGTCAATAGAGCAAAAAGGTGACCAAGGACAGAAACTGAGCACAGAGGCTCTACGCGGCTCCTCTGGGAGAAGGTGCATGGAGGCAGCTCCGACCCATGAGCAAGAGCCAGCGGGAGGCAAGAGCTCCCGGCCGGGGCTGTCATCCCACCCCAGGACCTGCGGGTCCCAGGTGTCACCATGCAAAGAAACATTTCACTCTCTTCTGCTTCAGAAACAAACGCACAGGTCCAAAAGTGTTTCAACTCAACCCAAAAGGAAAAAAGCAACAAAGCTTGTTCTGAGTCAACCAAAAAGTTTCATTTATCCCCAGAATAAAACCTATTGCTGTCACATGCGCTGGTTTGTTTGTTCCACCTTCTCTCTATATGCATGCAGAGTGAATCTAGGCAGTTTTTGGAAATAAAAATGTCATTTCATCAAGGAAAGTCAAAACGTATCTCTGTGCCAGAATATCTGCTCTTTTTTTTTCCTTTTTTTTTTTTTCCTTTTTTTCCTTCCCTTTTTTTTTTCTTTTTTTTCTTTTTTTTCGCTGAGACTCTCCAGACGTTGCCGCAGGTGTCCTGGACTGTAAGGACCAGACTTGCTGGGAATGAGGGCAGCACTGGGACGCCAACTCCAGGCACCCCAACCTCTGTCCCGGGGGACCGGCGCAACTCGTCTCGGCACCAGTGTGACACCCCATGGGACACGGCTGAGGCTCAGCAGCCCTTCACCTCCCCGGCTCCCCCACCTGCCCACCCTCCTGGTCCTCAGCAGATGCCTTTCGGAGGAGCCTCACTTTTCAATCCAGCAATTTCTGTATTTCCTGTCTCAGCAGCGACTCCCATCCGTGCCTCGGGACTCGGAGGCGTTTCTGCGAAGAGGGAGAGAGCAGCTGAGCTTGAGCTCAGACAAGACGTCTCCGTGCACGCTTCCCCCTACGCGCCTGGATCGGGGCTCCAGCCCCCAGTGCCACCGGGGACTCCCCTCCGCCAAGAGCCTGGGCAGCCCCAGTGGCACCAGCTCCAGGCTCCCCAAGCTCCCCCCATCTCTTAGCCCTCCTCAAACCCCTGCAGCACTTTTGGGGTCTCACAGAGCCACCGTGGCTACCTTCACCCTAATTATGCATTTGCCAGAAACAGCCCCGTTTTCTGCAGCTTGCGCTAACCTTAACAGCTTTGCATCACGCCGCAGCAAGCCCCTTTTCAGCTCAGAGAGGAATATTTTTAGCCTGGAGTCTAAACACAGCCACGAAGCACTGCACAGTTAACCTTTTGCCACATCAAAAAATGACCATTTCTCATGATTTTGGCTCCTAGTCTCTTAATTGGTTTCCAACCCAGAACCCCACTTTGCCCCTCCGTTAATGACACTTGAGCTTCCTCAAGAGCCCTTTAAGGTGTGCGCTGCAGTTGTAAAAGAATTCACAGCTCCTGGTCCAGCAGCATCCGCTGCTTCATGGATAGGATCAAAGAACACAGCCTGTCTCTGACTCAGGACGATGACGCTGCGTCGAGGGACCGCAGCAACCCTAAATGACCCAGCACAAGTCCCCAAGCCCGGCGCTGTGTCCAGACTTGCCCCAGGGCTGGATGAGCCCGTCCTGCCCCGGCAGGAGCAGTCCAGGCTCAAGGCACAGCCCTGCACAGCTTGTGTTTGTCCAAAAGCAAGTCTCTCTAATCCCCCCGCCTCTAAATGCAGGCCTGACCCAGCTACGAGAGATTTTGAACCACCACGGGTGCCGGGGAAGGGAAAACCCTCTCAACCCTCATCCAGCGCTGCTAAACAAACCACTGGACAGTCCTTCTCATTCCTTCCTCTCTCCTTCTTTTTCCTTGCTGAAAGCAAATGTGATAAACAGAGAACCAGACAATGACACCACTGTTCAGCTGCCGCCATATCAGCGCAGGAAATTGTCTCTTTCTTTAGATCCTCTTTTATTGCTATTTCTGTAATCCGCTGGGATCGGCAGAGATAAGAGGTTCTTTTGAGAAAAGGCTTGGGGGACTTGTTATAATAAGATGCCACCTCCATGCAAAGTTGTAGGCACGAGGTAAAGCAAAATAAAATAAAAATGGAGACTTTTATCCAGCTCCTCCAGACCATAAGGCAGCCTTGGCCACAGGCTCAGATGGGGTTGGGGCAGAGGTGCCAGGCAGTGTTTGGAGGTGTGGGTCCGCCCCGTGGCATCCTCAGGACTCGAGCGAAACTCCAGCCGTGCTCTCTGAGGAGAACAACGGCCCGGCCGACGCTCCTGGCTTTTCTTTTCCCAGGTGTGCTGACCCTCCACGGTGCCCAGCGGGGCCTCAGTCCTGGCAGCAACGGGGCGAAGGCGAGGGGATCCCTCCCCGCGGCGACCTGGGGATGCCCTGCCAAGCATCCCGTGCAGCATCAGTACCACTGCCGGGTGATGCCAATGCCTATACCCCCAGTTTTCATCCCATGGACACGCTCAGAGCCAGATCCTCTGTGCAGGCTGCGTAACAACACCTTTTTCACCTTTTTCTCCCCAAGACTGCAAACCAGCAGCTGAAGCATCGAGGCAGTACTGGGCACCCGATTCCTCCAGCTGCCCCTTTGAGCGCATCCATTGCCCTTCAGCCGCAGCCTGGAGACACTCAGAGCTCACATCCCACGGCAGCATGGCCGAGCCAAAACACCACAAAATCCTCCTGGGATTGCTCAGCGGACGCCACGGCAGCAGCAGGCTTTAAGAAAGAGAGCTGCGTCCAAGGGGAGTTGGGAACATCACTTTTTCTGCCTCTAATCAGCTTGTTAGCAGCTTAATAACAGAGAAGCCCTGCACATTACAAGCCCCCGAAGTGAGGCACAGCCTATTGTCAAATTGCTGCTTGACAGCCAGCTTTCGGCAGCCCTAAATTATCCCATGACAAGCTGCAGTGAAGAGGTGAGCAACCTTGCGCATAATCTACAATCATTATCATTTCCATCTTTATTACCCACAGTATGCCGAGCACATTAAGGAGGCTTTAAGGGAGCTTTTGTTTTGCAATAATTTCTTAAAAAACCTGCTTTCTTGTTAGTATCTCCCCTGCCATGTCATCAAAATGGAAATGCTGCAAAAGGCTCCATTTATTTCCTTTAATTCTCCTTTATGTTTCTAGCCAGCATGGGCTGGCTTAGTAGAGACTTTTTGGTTGAGCCAAGGTTAAAGGTGCCCAGCCTCCTTGAGCTCCAGGGTTTCATGCTCTGAGCAGAGACAGCTCTCCAGGACACACGTGAAACTCTGGTGTCCGCAGCAAAAGATCTCCTGGTCTTTCCCAGTAAACCACCCCCGGCCCTTCTGCAATAGGTGTTTCCAAAACCTGTGGCTTAGCATCATGGGGGATACGCTCGAGGGAAATTATCCCAGTTGTGATGGGTCCAGAGAGGGAATCCAGGCAGTGGGTCACCCCGGGGATTTCCAGGGAATAGCAACACCAAGGTTTATTTGTCACAGGCAGCTCCAGGCTGGCAGGCGTGAGCTGTTTGCATTTAACAAAAATGCGATTCTTGTTTTGGCTGGCAGGCAAAGGGGATTTGGGTCTCATTCATGAGATTTTTCTTCTTTGTTCTCACTCCCTCTCACTTGAGCACGGAGCTTCATCTGGGCTGGCCTCGGTCCCGCGGGTACCAGCACCGGGACCACCCTCCAGGAGCCAAGGACAGGGAGAAGGACAGACAGACAGGTTGTTTCACAGCACAAATCCACCTCTAGGATTATCTGGCCTGGCCTCGTCTACACTGTGTGCAAAGTCACATTTGGAGTCGCAGGGGATGCTCGCTCCCCGAGCCCCTCAGCAAGACGGAGCCACTCTGCTCTCCCTGCAGCTCTGTGCCACCCTGCCCGCTGCAGCTCAGCCGAGCAATTTGTCGTCGGTGCTGTGTTGCCAAACACATAGGTGTTAATTAAAATCACAGCGAAACGGTAATCGAGTGAGAAGCCGCAAGCTCCCGCATGCCCCGGCGAGGGAGGGGACACGCCGAGGGGTTGCTCTGCTCCCTCTCCTTTGCCCTTGCCCTCTGCTACTTCCAGCTCTCAGGGATTTTGGAGAGCAGGTCCGTCTCTCCAGCCTCCATCACTGACTCAGCACTGGGAAAAGGAGCCAGCTGGGCAGCGCTCGGTCCCTTTTCCATGCAGAAACGGTGCTCATGACACTGGGGGCCTGGATCTGCCCCGGGGACTCGTCCTCCCCCAGCCCACACGGCAGCAGCCTGTGCTGCCCACGGCTACCCTGTCCGGAGAGGGGCAACGGGGCCAACGGGGCACAGACAACCAGAGGGAGAGGGAGGAGATGAAACAGGAAAGCCAGGAAGGAAAGAGTGAGGAAAACCACAAAAAATGGGAAAAGGAAAATGGGATTGGAGGCAGTGGTCTCTGCTCCCCGGTACAGCAAGAGGTTTGCAAACCAACGCTTCACACCACGATTCCCAAGCCGGACGGACCGCAGAGAAGCACCCTTCCTTGCTTAGGACATGTCAGCCTCTCTCAGCCCCCTTCCTTGCAGCCCACAGGGTCACCAACCAGACCTCTCCCCTCCTCCCTTACCTTTTCCGCCGACTGCGACGTCCCAAAAAATATAGGGATGAAGGCTAACCACACAATGCAAGTAGTGTACATGGTGAACCCGATGGGTTTGGCTTCGTTAAAGGTCTCCGGGACCCCGCGGGTCTTAATAGCATACACAGTGCAGGTGACCATGAGAAGCATGCTGTACCCAAGCAAACAGATGAGGGAGAGATCCGAAATGTCACATTTGAGGATGCCCCGGGCAAAGTGGGGGTTTGTAGTCCGCTGGTCCTCGTAGTCAATGACAGAGTGGGACGGGTCCACGATGAACCAGATGCAGACACCCACGAGCTGCAGCGAGATGAGGCTGAAGGTGATGACCAGCTGGGAAGCGGGGCTGATGAACCGGGGGGCACTCACCGACTTCTTGCCCTGCTCAAAGATGCGGTAGATGCGGTTGGTCTTGGTGAGCAGGGCAGCGTAGCTGATGCTCATGCCAAGCCCTAGGAAGATGCGTCGCAAGGAGCACGTGCTCAAGTCAGGTTCGGCGATCATGAGGAAGGTGGTGGCATAGCAGAGGAAGATGCCCGTCAGCAGGACATAGCTCAGCTCCCGCCCCGACGCCTTGACGATGGGTGTATCATTGTAACGCACGAAGGTGATCACCACGAAAAGGGTGGCGATGATGCCCACAATGGCGATGAAGACGGGCACCACTGCCCAGGGTGAGCTCCACTCCAGCTTGATGATGGGGATGGGGGTGCAGCTGGTGTGGTTCTCGTTGGGCCGCTCGTTGAAGTGGCACCGCTTGCAGTGGAACTCGTCCAGCTGGTACTGGTAGCCGTCGCAGCGCTCGCAGTGCCAGCAGCAAGGAATGCCCTTCACCAACTTCTTCCTCTCACCCGGCTTGCAGGGCAGGCTGCAGATGGAGCTGGGGAGCTGGCTCCCGCCCCCTGGCCACAGCATGCTCTCCACCTGTGGGGCAAGATGGCACCAGCCCCACTGACGCTTGAGCTGGGCCTGTCAAGCATCCCTGGGACATGGGGGGACGCCCCGCCTCTGCTAGCAGCAGTGTTGCCCGGATCCGGCCCCTCGCTCCATCAGTACATCCCATGAAGGACCCCAGCCCTACCCAGCATGGGGCCAGGGAGGCGGTGAAGCTCTCCATCGGCCTTTTGGGAAGATTCAACACCCAAAACAAAGTCCCTCCTTCCCTGGGAAAACCCCCTCTGCTCTGTCCTGGCTTCTCCTTCCCTTATCAGAGCTGCAAAGTCAGATGCCCAGAGCCTGTGGGATACGGTCACACGTGCTGATGGTGGGTCACCATGGCTGAACCACAAGTGTGTACTCGGGGGACACCCTCCCCTCCGACCCCTCCCCAAGTTTGGCTGCCTAACTTTGCACCCGTGGGCTCCCTGCCTCCCAGTCAGGTTTGCTACACCCTACGTGGCCTCGATGGGTGCAGGAGAAATCTGCAGGACCTTCCCCTTGGCACAGACAGTGCACGGCCACGCCGCAGGCACCAGCCAGCCCCCAGCCTTACTTTTAGGTGGAGGTGGTCGGTCCATTGCCCGATGACTTTGTACTCAGGAGTGGAGTTCCTGATCTGGTACTGGTAGATGTCGTAACGCCCCGGCGCGTCTCCGTTCTCGTTGAATGTCACAGGAGTCCCAGCAATGCCTGCAAGAGAGGCAGGGCTCAGCACCCGCAGCACCCAGCAGCACGGGGTGCCCTGGGTGATGGTGGCGAAGGGGGCTCTGGTTTGATGCTTCCCCCTTGGCCTGGGGTTTCTCAGCGCTGGGAGTGCCACAAGCTGCCAGGACGATGCCAGCACGGGCACAGGGTGGAGGAAGCAATTGGGGAAAAGAAAACCAGCCCCAAACCTAAGCTGGTGCAGGGACTTTATGGTATCGACCCACCGACGCCCCCAGGAGCTGGAGCTCACTGAGTGATGCCAGGCACCGAGCGCTGTTACACCAGGCGGTTTACTGCTTCTTTTAAGAAAGGGGGAAAAAGCAGCTTTAAAGTTAAATCAAGTGAACTGTGCAGATAAATACTAATGAAAGGAAGGAAGAGAAAAATCAAGCAAGAGGGGAAAATAAATAAAAGAGACACTGCAGAGGAGATCACAGAGTGGAGATAAATAGAAGTAATAAGGAGGACAAGACAGAAAATGTTTATTAAGGAGATAGAGCAGAGGAAAAGATGCATTTCCAGAGGAGATCTGAAGACAGACAAGGACACAGCAGCGTGATTCAGCGGGACCTCTGCCAGCCGTGATGCGAGGAGGCGGCAGGGGAGAGTGGGCGAGGGGAGAGGCCAGGCAGGCAGGATGGCAGGGTGAGGGCAGGATTGCTGCCGGGTTACTCTCCAAAGGCTCCCAGGAGATGTGGAAGCTCAGACCTCCTCGTCTGCTGATCTGCTGCAAAACCACCCTGTCTTTGCACCCAGCATTTGCAGTGCGGTGGGTGCCAAATGGTAACACGAATAAATTGTGGGTGCTGCTGTGTGACCCGTAACGGGGGGACAACCTGAGACACCCAGCCCCACGGGGCCGTTCCTCCCCACCACCCCCAGGGACGGACAGACCTGAGAAGTTGACGTTGCGGATGTACTTGAGCAGCTCCACGCCGTCCACCGGGTCCATCCTGGGGCACAGCCCCACCTTGCCAGGGCACAGGTTCTTGTGCATGTCGTGCAGAGCGTGCCCCATGGCGTAGACGGCGTCGATGACAAACTGAACCTTGCCCTCCTGCTCGTACGAGGAGTCCTGGCCGATCCGCTCTCGGTCTGAGGATACACGTAAAGCAGGGCTGCCATCTCCTTGCCGTTCCAGCCATTCCCCGCAGGGACGTTTCTGCTGCAGCCAAACCCTTGCAAACAAGCCCGCTCTGGACTGAAGCAGCTGGAAACTCCAACCCCATTCCCAAAACTACAAACCCATCAGCCAGCCGGGGCACCTCTTTCCCAGCAGGAAGCTTATGCGACCTAGGCATGCCCCAGGAAGGAGCTGCAGGGCAGAAATGCATCTCAAACACCACCAAACTCCTCCCAAAACAAAACCCACATTGCAGATGTATTTTGCAGTGCCAGCCCAGGGCACCAGCTGTGTCTGCAGTGCCAGGGCTCAGGGCTCAAGCCTCTCCCCCAGCTGAAAGTCCTCCCGTCACCTGTGTGTCCCTTGTCTGGAGGGGTCAGGAGGGACAGCCGGGGGACGCTGTGGCTCTCACCCCAGCCCCTCTGAGCAGCACGCCGGGAAGGTTTGGGGTACATGAGCTGGCCTCTGCAGGCAGGAGGAGGGTGACGTGCAGCCAAGAAACACATTCACTGGGGAAATACCCAACCAACTTCCCTGTAATGTAGTTCTGAAAATGTGGGTGCTGGCACTCAGCTGTGCTTCCAAGAGCCCTTGCGCTGTCACGTCTCAGTGCCATGGGACATCCCTGTACTCCCAGGTCCACCAGCAGGACGCGGGCTGGGCTGTGATCGACGTTCCATCCTCACCCCCGTGGCCTGACCTCCTTCATCTTGCCAGGAGCTCGCGCTAGCTCAGTCTCTATCAGCGGCGTCAAGGGACCGCCCAGGCAGTATCCATCACTGGCTGTGTGTCCTCCATCTCATTCCCGAAGCCTCCTGTCACCCTGCTCCCCTCATCACCCCCTGCCACCCTCCCACCCCACTGACCCCGCAGCCCTTTGCAGCCTCTCCAGCTATCCCGGCTTGCAGGATCCTGCAAGGATCTGGTAATTACCAGCAACAGCTGCCTGCCTCTCCTGTCATAACCGCCCTTAATGGGACTAGAAACATGTTAATCATTTAGCAAAAGACACCGATTAATGTAGCACGCTGTTAATTACAGCTAAGAAAGCGTCTCCCATGGGGCGACGCTGCATCGGAGAGCCACGGCCTCTGCACCTCCATCACTGCCTCTGCAGCATGGCCGGGCACCCTGCCAGGCCACAGCTCCTTCAGCAACAGTGAAAGGGAAGGAGGGTTCCTCAGGGAGCCGGAGGCACAGCCTTCAACCTCCAGAGAGGCAGAGGCATCCTAGAAAGCCATCCAAGGCTGTCCAAAATTAATTCTGGCTCCACCATGCACGGATGCTCCCTGATGCAAGGTGTGGATTTACGGTGACTGCAGGGGACCAGGGCACAGCACGTGTGGAGCCGGGGACAGAAAAGGCACAGGCAAGCAGTGGTTGCTGATCCCCTCCCTCCCCGCTGCGGGAAGGTGGGACGAAGCCAGCGCTGGATGCGGAGCAAATCTCCACCGAGCAGGGATGTCCCCGAGAACCACGTGCTCGGAGGTCCCTGTGCCGGGATGGAGCGCGAAACGTGCCACTGACAAGGCACTAAAGCAAATTGATAGCAAACTGACCAACAAGAAAAGATGGTATCAAGGAGGTGAATTTATAGCCCATCCTTCAAAGTTATGAAAATGCTTTTGGACTACGTGGAGATTACTCATGCGAAACCCGTCAAATTATCCTTTCTTCTACATTATTGACAAGGGCTATTAATCTTCTCCCTCAACTTCGGGCTTTTCCCCGCATTCATCTCTCAAGGCGCAGACAAGCCACTCTATCTTGTCAAGATAATTACCCATTAAAAAAAAAGGGTGTAATAGACTGTCCAGGGGAGCTGAGCCCGTGGGGATGTCCCAGCCCCACTGCCACCCCCGGCACCGTCCTGCCGCCCCGCAGAGGCTGCTGAGCCCAGGGGACACACGGGACCCAGGACTCGTCCCTTCCCAGCTCCTCGGCTTCCTGGCAGGCACCTCAAATCCCACGCAGGTCCCAGCAAGTAAAATCCAACCCGCTGTGATAACACAGGCTGTGGAGCCTGGATTTTCCTCCCAAACATCGCTCTGGCTTGCAGCGAGCAGCACCAGCCTAGCGTGGTGGGAGAAGCCGGCTCCGGTGCCAAAGCTGAGCCGTTGCAGATAAGCAGACGTCTCTGGGGCCGTCCGTCGGGCACCTTGCCCCAGGCCCCAGCTGCTTTTTGCAGACAGGAGTTAGGCTGGTGCACAGAGGGGGCAACACGGAGCAGAAAGCCGAGGCTTGTTTCTGACATGGAGACAATAAATCTCCACCAAACTCACAGTAGATTAGGGCCACAAAAGAGATGTGACCCCACTGATCATAATAGCGGGGTCGTGCATCATTCTACAGGGCTGATAATTAATTTTCAAGTGCGTGATGAGCCTCCGTGGGCACCCCTTGGAGGACAGACGCTGCTATCTTCTCAAGTGGTGGATGAGACAGGATTAGCATCAATTCCCATCACATCGCCGGTGCCGGCTTTCGACAGGAGTTAATCAGAATTGCTCACAGTGCTGCTCCGGAGAGCTGGGGGACGGTGTCACCCCTGAATCTCCAAATCTCATGGGTGCTGGCAGCAGCACCCAGCACCCATCGCCGTGTTTTCGGGCTAGGTGAGCCCATCTGGGGAGCAGGGACTGTCCCCTCATGAGGGATGCTCGCTGCAAACATCTCTCCCTCTGCAACGAGGGCTTGAGCTGCTCTCGCAGCGAGGCTGGCAGTGCCCGTTTGGACAGCCGGTGGATCTGAAGGAAAGCCAAGCAGAGGCATTGCCGGGATGCCCCTGCCCGCTCAGACCCGGCCTCGGTCAACAGGAGCCTTTTATCATCTTAACTACCAGGCGAGCAGTGCAAATCCTCCCCCGTTGGCCTGGCTGGGGCACGCTGTGCTGGAAAACAGCCAGTGCCACAAAAAAAACAACCCCATATTAAGAAGAGACTGGAGAGAAGCAAAACAGAAAGGGAAAAGAATATGAAGAATCACAGATAAAGAAGGAAAATCAAATAAAAGCTCCTCTGCCCCCCGCCCACGTTGCTGCTCTGCATCTATCCGCAGCCTGGTCGGGCGGAGGTGAGCGCGCAGAGAAATCCCCAGCCCTGCTTCAAAGCAGAGTTACCATCCAGCCCTGCTAAACGAAGGCCGTTAATTAGCTCTCCTGGAAAAAGAGTAGCTCGTAGGGCCTGGGAGCATCCTGCGGTCCCCGTGAGGGTGGCAGGTGGGGGGACGCAGCCCCGACTCGTGCCCCGTCCTCCTGCCCTTGTCACCCCATTGGCCCGGCAAACCCGGCACTGCCATCGGCTCCTCCATCTCCGCTCGCAGCACCCCAGCACCTCCCCATCTGCATCCGCACGTGTGTGAATTATTAACGAAGCGGCAGCTGGCAGGATCCTTTCCAGCCCGGCTGGCCGGGCGTGAGCAGGGGCTGGCTCTCCCATGGGAGCCTGCCCAGCCCGGGAGGGTCAGGGATGCAGCCCAGCGGAGGGAGTTTGGAGGTGGGGAAGGATGCTGAGGAGATCCTACTGCAAAAGCAGCTGGGAGATGGGTCCTTGCCTGATCCTGGTCCCAGCAGGACAGTCTGGGGATGGAGTGCACAGGTCCTGATGGGTGCTAGGACTGGTCTCGGGGATAATGCGAGCAGCTGCCAGCGGGAATTGCCCCAAAACCTGGTGCCCACCCCAGCCCTCACGCCTCACCTTCCTCCCAGCTCTCCCATACATGAACGAGAGCCATGAGCTGTCCTGTTCGGTAGTGGGACCCTTCGGTTTGGTTTTTGGGATGCAAAAGCAAGCAAAGCTGGCATTTCTCTGTGCATGTTGGTCTCTACCCAAACTTGAAGCTCATGGGGAAAGTCAGTACAAGTCCCCCTAGAAAAGAGCCCCAAATGGGACACTTGCATAAGCCATGCAAAGCGCAGGAGCTCAGGGAACCGCACAGGCAGGTTATTTGCTTCATCGTGCATTATTTCCCCTCTCTGTTTATCTGTCAAGGAAACATTCAAGAGATAATTTATTTGCTGACAAATTCAGATAATTTAAAGACAGTTCCTAGGACATTTGCCATGTCGTGGTTTCAGCTGCCTCCACTAATACCTTGGCCCTGCAATATTGCTTGTTTAAATGCTACATTACTATGAAGATGAAGAGATCAGCGGTTTGCAGGACCTGCTCAGCATTTCCTGGTGCCGGGGATTTCTTGATACAATCGGGAAAGATGAGGAGCTCTCAGCTACCCAAGGCCACGGCCACGGACAAGTTTTCTTGCATGCTCTTGCTGCTTACCAAGCTCACGCCTATGCATTAGCCACAAGACTACCTGGGGAAGCTGCAGCATTGGAAAGCCCTTGTGGGGACAGAGACATGTCCCCACGTCATCAGCTGAACACTTGATGAATGTCTGCAAGGGAGATGACGTGGAAGCACCATCCCTCTCATCCTCAGAGATAAAAGTGCGGAAAAAAAAAAACCCTCAATGATCAAACTTTCCAGGAATGGCCAGGTCCATCTGCCCGCCGGCACACCACGGCTTCCACAGACATCCCTCCCAAGGAGACAGGGGGGACGCGCCAATGTCCCCAAGTCCTGCCACGTCGCAGCCTGCGAGCCGCCACGTCGTTATCTGTCTTCAGCTGGTGCCAGGCAGGCAGTAAATCTCTCCCATCTCTTCGTAAACGTCACCTCCTTGAGCCTCCAACCATCACCTCGGCCGCAGCGCTGTCAGCAAGACAGATCCCCTGGTTGCCTTGTTTACTGCATTAATCCCTACAAGCCTCTTTTAGCTGGAAATAGCTGAAAACACACAGTGAGGAGTGAGGAGGGGGCCTGGGATCAGGCTCTGCCGGGACGAGGCTCCCTGCCTGGAGCGGCGAAGGGGCACATCAGCAAAGCAGTTTGCAACAAGACACGGGCAAACACCACTCCAGCACGTGCCCCGGGGCGATCACCTCCTCTCCGGGCACCCCTGCACCCTCCCGTGGGGTGCCTGGCAGCACCCTCCCTGCGGGCATGGGCATGCTGCGGCCGCAGCCTCAATGCTGGCTAAGCAAGAGCTGGATCCTGACCCTGCACTATCAGTTGGCCTCATTTCTTTGCAACCACCCCAGGTTTTAGCCTGCTCAGGTGAGATAGGAGCTGCTTGCAAGGGAGCAAGGATGCATTGGTGGCTTCGTACCTCACACGGGACAACAGTGCTTCTGTCAAGCACACGATGAGAAAGAGGCAGTTGTCCAAATGCTGCAAAACAATGCAGAATTCAGACCCAAATCCCCCAAATCTGGGTGGTTTTGTACCCGCAGAAGACGGGGCCAAGGGAAGGGAGCTGTGCAAGAAGCGCGCATGAGAGGGAGCAGCCCTGGGAGCTTTGCACAGGGACCGTGCCTTCGCACAGACACAAACCAAGCAGGCTCCACATGCTTCCTGAATCACACACAGCACATCGGGATGCACAAAAGCATTTTTGTGCAGCATTCCTGCCCACTTTCAAGCGAGCCGCCGCCGTCATGAGCCCAATGGACACACGAGTGCCTGCGCAGACGAGCGGCTCTGCACTGCCCACCTTCCCCACACTGCAGAGGCGCCAGCGTTTCTCCAGCCTTCCCCAAATTCCCACCTGGCTTTGATGCTTAGTCCAAAAAAAAACCATATTCACAACTGAGACCGCCATGCACGGAGCATTAATTGCCATGTAGCTGCCTTGAGCTGGGCTGGCAGCTCCGGAGCAATAAGGACGTGGCTGAGCTGAAAGGCCATAAGGGGAAAACAAGCGAAACTTTTTTAACACCTGCCCTGGGCTCTCTGCCATCGCCTTCACGTCCCTGTGCACCCCGTGCGATACAGCAACACACACCCACGAGCCTCCGCTCGCCCACAGCACCCCCACAGCTCTTACTGGTGCACTTCTTGATGCTGCTGCCCTTCTTCAGCGCGTGCCGGCTCAGCTTGCAGTGGAAATTTTCCTCCCAAAACTCAGCAAACCAGATGTTTCGGCGGTTGTTGTCCAGCGTCCTGCTGGAGAAGTAGCGGTCGAAACCTGGCCGGGGAAGAGGGGACGGAGGGGATAAATCTCTGGGATGGCAGAGAGATGCTTAACATGGCCCAAAAATCCCCAGGCAGAGGGGAAGGAGGGTCTTGTGAGCAATGGGGTCTAGGGACACATAAGAGTGCGGTGGGTTTGTGTCCGAGCTGCCACTCAGGCAAAGCTGCAGGCTGGAAAACCCACTCAGGGAAGACCCACTGCAAAACACAGAATCTTTCACAGCCAAAAACTTGCAGTTAAGGGCATGCCATCGGGGGGGACAGCCGACCCAGGGGGGAGCTGAGGGAGCCCACCGAGTGCAGCCCCTTACCTTTGACAGAGACCCGCTTGGGCAGGATGGTGACGGAACCCTCAGCCACCTCCTCCAGGTGCAGGACCGGGGAGATTTTGGAGCCCCAGCTGTCTGAGCCCATCCAGATGAAGTGTCCCGTCTGGTTCGCCCTCTTGGCCGCCTCCAGCACCCTTCTGCAGAGAGAAGCAACAGGCGCTGGTGCTTGCCAGCACCTCGGGGCCGAGGCACCAGCTTCGCGTCCGGCCCCACGGAAGCGGGGATGCTGGCACGGGGCAGGGCTCAGCGCTGTTTGCATCTCCTGCTCTGGGCACTCGGTTGGCATCAGGCACCGTGCACGACCCAGAGCTATGGATACACGAGAGCAAAACGTGCTGCTCAGCTCCTGCACCCTCCGTCCTCCCCAGCCCGGGGAAACACAGGCTGCTTCTCCCACCTCATTTGCATATTTGCTGAGTGGTAATTGAATTTCCCTCTTAATTACCCAACATTAGGGGGGAAAAAAAAAAAAAAAATCAGGTTACGCCGCAGCAGGCAGGAAAAGCAGCAGCACTGGAGAGCGCGCGTGTGCTCTCAGCTCCAATCAGCACTGCAAGCCATGAGAGAGAGCCGGTCAGTGCTGCCAGTGCCCAGGCTAGAGCTAAACTGGGCTCTGCTGGGCTCAACTGGGCAGCTGAGCAGTAGTGGGGAGCCGGAGATGCCATCTGTCCTGCCGAGCATCCCTCATTGTGGCCAGACACTTGCACGCTCCACCGGCGCCAGCCAGTTCAGAAAATCTTAGTAGGTGGATGGGAGCTTTCCTGGATCCGACCCTCCGGGCTCTTTTTTCCCATGGCTCACTGTCTCCTGGGGGGCTTGTGTGGGTCCTCAGCCCCGTGGGAGCAGGGCCCAGGGTAGCTTCGTCTCCCCATGCAGCGAGGAGGCAGGTTTGTGACTCACCCCCCACCGTCGGGAGCTGATCATTTCAAGTCCAGATGGTGTTTGAAACGCGTGATAAGGAAAAAAACCCCATACAAATCGAGCAGAGTGGAGACAAGATGGGAAGAGGCAGGCATGCTCTGGGAGCCGCGGGGCCAGCAAGCAGCCGGTGAGCCGTGCCGGCTGCTCCGTGCTCATCCCGGGTTGCCCCGAGCTCCAGGCGCATCCCGCCGCAGGGAGGTCAAAGCCCACGTCCTGCTCCGAGCACAAGCAGCATCTCCAGCTGCTCGCGGTCCTTGTGCGGGCCAGGATCTCCCCAGGGCAAATCGAGGACGTTCCTGTGAGATCGGTGATTTACACCCGATCTGAGCCAGGCAGAAATTCGAGCAACAACCATCCCCGGACCGTCTTGCTCGGCAGCATGGCCCTGCACATTTCGGGAGAGGCAGCACACCATCTTCCAGGCTCCGCAGCCCAAGCTGGCACAGGGGTCGGGATCACGGCAGTCTCCGTGCCCGGGCTAAATTCACGCTTACCCAGCACGAGGTGGGTGTGCGTAAACTACCGTTCATGGGATGTAATCCTATTTGGATGGGTAAATGTTTACAAACCCCAGTTAATGGGGCTTGCCATTTACACAGCAAGGTAAATCCCCTGTTTCTCACCACACACCCGCGTAAATGTCAGGTTTGCAGACATTTCTATTAAGGAAGGAAAAAAGAAACTCAGAGCGTTTGCACATCTGATGTAAACTGATTTAAAATCGCAGTTTACCCACATTTACATAATGTTTGCTGATTAATAAATTAGATACTTAGGAAATCAGGGGTAGTTCCACGTGAATCATTCTGCTCCATAAACAACAGGAGCTGCAAGACATCGCTTCGCCTGTGGAGCAGCTCATCGCCTCGAAGCATGGCTGCGTCCCCAGCCCTGCCGGGCAGGCAAGGCGGCAAGGGGGAGTCCCCAAAAGGCCCCCCCGGACCCTCTCCTCTTCCACGCTGGGGGCTGAAGCTGCACAGCAAAGCAGAACCAGTGCCTGAATCCTGCCGCAGCCGGTGCTCAGCAAGGCCCCACGCCAGCTCTGACCCAGCCTGTGAGCGGCACGAAGCAGCCGGGTCATGACAGCAGGGGTTTCCAAAGCCAACAGAAAGTGGATTTTTCCTTCTTTGAGCTCTGTGTGGCTGTGGTTTGATGGCAGCAACATGCCAGGCAGCCACTCTGAAGTCAGCTCTGGTGGGTCCCTGCTGCGGACACGTCCCTGGCACGCTGCGAGGTGCATCCTCTCCCCACTGCAGACACGTCCCTGCCACGCTGCAAAGGCAGCTACGCAGGCACATCTGCTCCACATTGCAGACACATCTACACCACGTTGCAGACACACATGCACGCTGCAGGCATGGTCAGCTCCTGTTGCAGTGCCCAGCTCCTGCCATTAGCATCCCACGCCCCGGCCAGCAGCATGTGTAGAGCACGTCAGGCTCAACGCGGGTGCCCTGAAGTGCATTCCCACCCCCCCCAGCCTCCCCCCCCAGCCTCCCCCCCCAGCCAGGCCTGCCCTTCCACACCTGATATCATCTTCGTTAGCGAAGATGATGACGGCCCGCGCGTGGGAGGTCTCCAGGAGGCGGCGGATGATCTTGTCGAACTCTCCTGGCTTGGGCTCCCGCGGGATCTTGACGGACTGGGCCACGCACACCCCACCTGCAGCAGAGAGAGTCCCAGCACTGAGACACCCCCACGAGTCCCCATCCCCTGGGGACAGCCCCTCTCCCAGGGTTCCTCGGCCCCACAACAGGCAAACGGGGGCCTCCCCAGCTCACCTGCACCCCAGCCACAATGAGGGGCTCAGCACCGTGCCATCTCCACAGCCGACTGCCCCCAGAGCTCCCTGGCCACCACCCAGCCCCCCAGAACACGCACTCAAGCCCTCCCCTCATGCCTCCTCTCCCAGGTCGCTGCCTTCACCCCTCCTCTCCCCCCCAGCTCAGTTCTTCTGCACCGCCTTCCCTCCCATCCCGCATCTCTGCAGCTCATCTCTGCCTTCCACCCATTCCTGTCATCTCGAGCCACAACCACATCATGCCCCGTCCCCCCGACAGACACACGGTCCCATCCCGGTGGCTCGGAGAGGGTTTTCCAGCCAGCCCCGAGCACCAGCCCCTCCTCAGCCCAGGACTGGGTTTTGCAAAGGGCTCTGCACACGCAATGGTCAAATACTGGCAAAAACAGCCCGTGGGAAGAGGAGACTATGGGCTGCAGCCCTGGCACGAGCCCTTCGCCTCCGAGACAGCAGCCTGGCCCTGCAAAGGGTTTTATTCCCATCCCTGCGGCACCGGCCAAGCTCCCAGCCCAGCTTTCCACAGGGCAATTGCAAAAGCAGCTAATTAAAATTAAAAGAGACACGGGGAAGCTGGCAATTGGAAGAGTCCACACACATGGCTGCTGGGCTCCCAGCCTCCAGCTCCGAAAAGCCAGAGCCCTCCTGCTCCTGCATTTTTGCAGATGCCAATAAAAAGAGAGATGGGAGAGAAAATTAAACATTGCAGGACCTTCTGGATGTAATTGATGGTCTCAATTTGCATAGTAAATGACACGGCTGATACCTCGCCTGCCACTAAAAGATCCCCGCTTAAGCAAAGGTCAGAGTAATTAGCACACGGCGGCAGGGAGAGATTTCCCAGCTTACTGCCCTGGAGAGGAGCAGGGGGAGGACAGGACGGGGACGGGTACCGAGGCGGATGCCTCCGAGATGGGAGGGTTCATTCCCTCCCACAGGGCTGGAGGAAAATTGGGGTAATTTGGCCCCTTGCAGCCTAATGACAGAGAGGGGGGGGGGATCTGATGGGTGCCAAGCATGCAGCAAGGGAGATTGCAGGGATGGGGATAACAGCATCTCCCAGCAAATACCTGCTGGCCGGGGGAGCAGCCACGCAGCCCAGCCACAGAGAGGGGTTTTTTCAGGGTTTTTTTTTTTTTCCTGTGGCAAGAAATGGGGCCAATTTGCTGTTTGTTTCCCATATGGGGAGCCAGATGGATGGAGAGGTGGGAGTTGGATACACAGACTCCCAGACAGACAGATCAGCCAGGCAAGACAGGCAGCAGCAGGCAGCGCCGGCAGGATGGGCACGTCCCTGCCTGGGGCATGCTCGGCCCCGGTCACCGCCGAGCCTCTGGCCAGGCCAGGGTGGCACCGACTGTGCCGCCAGAGACGGCAGCTCCGGCTAAGGAGCCAGTGCAGCTTAATTACAGTTTCCATGGCAATAAAAGGAGAAAATCCAACAAAAGCAGCAGTTTGCAAACACGAGCGCCTTCCAAAAGCCCCGGCGCAGAGTCAGGCAGGTGCATGCACACGCAAGTGACAGCTTGGGGCCGGCACAAGCGCACACCTGCGTGCCACCAGGCACCAACACCGCAAGGTTCCCGTGCCTCCTGTGCTCTGCTCCGGGCTCGTGTGAGTGCAAGAAGGCACATGCCGTGACACGTGTCCCACCACAACACGTGCCCCTGCACATGCGTGTGCCCATGAGCACGTGGCACAGGGACACGGGGGTTCCTGGCATGCATGTGGCAGCTGCAGCACCGGCCCCTTCCCAGCACGGCCAGAGCAAACCCAGCTTCAAGACTTTCCTGGGACAGCAGCAAGGCTTTGCATTGGGGTCCTCCACGAGCGTTTTATTCCCCTCGCCCTGAGCAGCGGCTTTGAGCATCCCCAGGATCTCGTGGCACTTGCAGGGGCAACAAGTGGCCTTGGGTGAGCTCGTGGCAGCGACCGTCGTCTTCTACGCATGGGAAGAGGGGGTGGCAGAGGAGACTGGTCCATAAATAAATAAGAAAGGAGACTAAATCGATGGCAATTCAGAAATGACCAAGTTACTCGGCAGCTCCGTTAAATCAAACTAACGAAGAACATAACAAAAAAGGGATACAGGCAATTAGGACGTAATGAGGACCTTATTAACGCAGTGGCTGCAGAGCGCGGAGCACATGAGCGGGACGCGGCCAGGCCAGGGGGAGGGGAAAGCAGGGATGGGGACCCAAAAAAGTGGCTGGATGCCAGGAGAAGACTGCCCCGAGGATGGACACGGATGTCTGCAACCCCTGGCCGCACCGCCTGTGCCCTACAGTTTACTACAGCTCATCGGGGCTCTCCAGGTTTAAAAATAACACAAATGTAGCCCAGCTAAAAGCCCTCGGAGGGTCTGGGAGCCTCACATTCCTGTAGCACCCTCCTCCAGCTGGCAACACTGCTTAACGTTTTTATCTTCTTAATTAATGAAATCTTCTTAACAATGAAAAAAAGAGGTCGGGGGGTCAGGGGGAGGTGGCTGGGGTGGGCAGAGCTGCACATTTTGGGGCAGCCCCGCTCACCTCCAGCAGCCCAGGGTCTCAGCACCTGCATTATTCATGGCCCCCGGGCACCACGGTGGGAAGGGGGATTTGCCAAGCGATGCTCCTACTGTCTTTGCACAAAAATCCATTTAGTCAAAACACTCCTTTAAAGCAAGAAATCAAAGCGAGGAGGCGGCGGCGATGGGGAGGAGGTGGCTGCTCTCCCTCCTCCGGCGGGATGGCGCAGCATCGCTCCCTGGCTCGGGCCAGGGTCTGACTCTGGGAGAAGGCAGGAGGTGAGGAACGGGGACCCCTTTCCTCCTCCAGCTTTGGGAAAGGGCCAAATTGGAGCAGGAATAGCGGGGAAGCCTCCAGGACCGGGACAGCATCCCACAACCAGCTGCTGGAGACAGCTTGGAGACAGGCGCCTGATTTAAGGATGCTCAGATGACATCCCATGCATGCCATCACTGATGGATGGCAGCGCGGGATGCAGGGCGCTTGCAGCAAGAAACAGCCTTGAAAACCCAACTTGAGCCCATTCCCAAACCTCCTGCGGGCTGGGACAGCAACCAGGCACCCAGAGGTGCAGTCCCAGGGTCTGGGAGCACCCGGAGCTGCTTTCAGCTCCTGGCCCAAGCCCCCACAGCAGTGGCAGCCTGGTCCCACGGCAGCAGAGCCAGCAGCTTCGCAGGGAGGCTGCTGGGAAGAGCCAAGGATGAAATATTCAGCAGCCTGCATCCAGGGAAGTGAAATGGTGGGGATGTAATTATGGGAGGTGGCCAAGCATGCCCAGCGCTGCACTTGCAGCCCTTTCTCTGCCACCTTGCCAGAGCTTGCCGTAATGAGCACACGCCGGTTAATAAGTGGCAGCCGCCCCGTCCCACCCAGGTGGGTCTCGGCGCAGATGTTCGTCAGGTCAAGAAGGAAAATCTCCCGTGCAAAACCAGGACGTGCAGTGAGAGCAGCTCTGCGAAGGGAAGGATTTGCCGCAGGGCTCATCCTCCTGCAAACGATCCAGCCTCCTGCCAGGAGAGCCAGGCCAGCGGGGACGCATCTGCACCCGAATCCCACCTTGGCCCCTGGGGCAAAACTGTGAGGGGTGTGCAGCCAGTGCCACCCAACAGCCCTGTGCACCCATCCCAGCCGTGCAAAGCTTGCCTGTGATCGTATCACCCCCACCCCGGGCAGGGCAAAGCCTTCCGGGAGCAAACCGCTGCCTGCACCATCCTCAAGCGTATGGCCGTGTCTCTCCCACCGGCATCATCCGCAGCCCAGCGGGATCTCAGCCTCCCCCGGCAGCCCTGCCGGCCGCTCGCCGGGGGCCTCGGGGACTCTCCTCATTAAGGTGGGGTTAACGCGTGTTGTGAAACACAGGTCAGGGTTTAATCTCCACCATTACGGGCTCGGTGGGAGCACAGCTGCTCCGGGAAGCGCGACACTGAAGTGCCCTCTTGATTGCAGGTAGATAATAAGCTTTTGCTGTCACTAACGTACACCATCAATCAGGGTGGAACCCCGGGGCTCCCTGCGGAGCTGGCGGCTGTGAAGCACTGGGTGAGCACAGACCTGACGCATTGGAGAAGGGGGGCCTGACTCAACCGTGCTGGGAACAGCGACGTGCATGTCCCCTCCACCGCAACGTGCTCCCTGGGCACCCTGAGGAGGGGATCGGGCTCTGCACAGCCCGACTTCTGCAAGCAGCACCTGCATGGCTCACCTGCATGCTCCTGGCCTTCCCTTCCTAACCCCAGCCGTTTAAATGAGATTCCCAAGCCTAGAGCCTTAATTGGCGAGCGGCTGGCTGCTCCCCTGCCCCGGGATTCATTATTCATGTCACTTCAAAGCCTCCAGGAACAGACTCATTAGAGGAGAAGTCATTAGGGACATGGCTCTGTGGCCTCGCAGACGCAAAGCTCCTGTGCCATCACAGGACCGCTGTGCTTTGGTCTAACCACGGAGCACGGGATGTCCTGCGCAGCGCGAGGGTTTGCACCGTCCGCCCATCCGTCTGTCCATCCATCCGTCCACCCACCCATCCATCCTCAACACTGCAGCAGAAATAGGCTTTGCAATTTGGGGAAGGCTTCCTACATCCTATGGGTACCCGCACACAAGCCAGGCTGGGGATGGCAGTGTGATGGGGAAACGGCCTCGTGCCACGGCACGAGCCGAGGGAGAAAGGCAGCGCCGGCGAGCTGCCCTGGGTCCCATCACACGTGGCTCTAATCTCTCCTTTGTTGTGGTGGAGCCCTAATGAGAGCGATACCTGGATTATCCAGTGCGAATGCTGCGATGTCCCACAAGTCCCAGTCCCGCTGCTGGCAAAGTGGCTCTGCTTCCCGCTCGGGCGTGCTTGGGGACACCAACCTGCCTTTGTCACCCAAAAGCGGCCCCAACACATCCCCTGGTGCAGCCAGATCTCAGTTCGTAGACTCCTGCACTTCACTGCAAGGTGGGCATCTCGCCCCTTCCCTCCTGGGAATACAAAGCGGGGAGCGATGGCAGCTGCAGTTTTTGCAGCCTGGTCCCACTTCGGGGATGGCAGGTCCCTCCTTGTGCGCCCTGGGCTCTGCATCACGTGTCCCCATCACTGGAGGCTCCTGGCACTCGCTGCCTGCCTCGTCCCTGGAAGCGGCTCAAATGCTGCTCTTCATAATGTCTGATGAGATTTCAAAACACTGAATCTGAGCAATTTGCGCTTGCTTTTCAGCTGCCTGCATTGCCGGGCTAAATCAGTAATTAATGAATTTGCAATGGGGAAAAGAAGGGGAAAAAAAAGCAAGTCTTCAGCTCAAACCTAGGGCCTTGGGTGGGATGCCAGGGAGCAGAAAATTCAAGTTTCTCACTTAGATGATAAACACCACAGACTGTGTCCATGGGAAGGATCTTCTGCTAAAGACCTAAGCAGGGGCTCAGGCAAGTCAAGCCCCCCAGCTCCTTCAGCCCCTCTGTGGGCGAGCTGCCCCTTGGGCTGCGTCTCCTTCCCCCTCACCCTGTTCCAGCCCTGAACTGGGAAGAGCCAGGAGACTCTGGGATTTCTGGGGAGGTTTATAGCGAGATTTTGCAGTCTTTCCCCGGTCTACTGCTCTGCAAAGGGAGCATCGCTCTGCAGTCAGAGGCTTGAGTTTATTCTCTGCAGCAGAAACCCCCACCCATCACACAGCTCTAGGAGCTGGGGCTTGAAGTGCCAGACGAGTCCCGGAAGCAAAGACAACTTTTACCTTCATTTATCGTAATAATTTATCTCATCCCTCCTAACCCAAGCCCACATCATGGAAAACACACACGCTCTCCACTTCACCGATCCCCCGGGGCTGCGGCTCCCATCTTACCCCATCTCGGGCCGGACCTTGCTGGGAGCTCCATGGAGCCGCCGGCATCTGCCTGGCACGACCAACTCGGGTCGCCAGCCTGCGGGCACCCCCCCACACACACACACCAAAAATATTAAAGAGCAAGATATCGACTTGGGCTGTCTCCAAAGCCCAGGTCTGGGCTGCGAGCCAGAGCCCGCACACCAGCCTCGACCACAACTAATAGCTCCTCTTTGTCCGGCCCCGCTCACCTCCCTCCCCGCTTCCACCGCACAAAGGGAGCGCTGCGAGACGTGAAAACAAGGAGCGGAGTTAAGAGCTGAGGGCACCATTATTTACGGGCAGATTTCAGCCAGCAAACGGAGCGAGCCCCGAGGCTGGAGGGAGCCTTTTCCCAGCCCAGCAGCCCCAGTCCAGTGCTGGCTCTCCCCAGTCCCTGTTTGCAGGACACTTTGCATCCAGCAGCAAACAACTCAAAGGTTGTTAGGTTTTTAGGTGGGGAAACTGAGGCACGCATCCCTTCAGGCTGTATTGGGGTACACAGTGTCGACAGTAGCAAAAAGAAAAGAAGCAGCAGGGGGAAAGAAATAGGCAAATAACCCAGGAAATGTGGTTTCTGCCTCCGAGGAGCCTGCAAGAGTTTCAGGACCCAAAGTGGCAATGGCAGCAGAGCCTCGGTGACCAGACCTGTCCTTCCAGCTGCCTCATCCAGCACAAAGAGGTGCCGCATCCAGGAAGAGCTGGAGCTGATTTTTGGGCAGGGGGTGGGACAACAGAGACCAGCACAGAAACTCAGGGGATGGGTATAACCATGACTTCAGCCCGTGCGTGCCAGGGACCCTTCCTGAGCCACGCTGTGAAAGGACCTGCTCAGATATGCTCCATTCGAGCCCTGCGGGGAAAAGGCATGCCACCACCCTCAGTGTTACGGGCCAGAAAACACCTGCAGGAAAAGATTCACCCAAAAGGCAGCCTTCCCGCAGAGCAGGGACCCTTCAGGCTCTCGGCATCGTGCCACGAAAAGATGTCCAGCTCTGTGCCAGCTGCTGAATGGGAGGATTTGGCTGGGGAGCTGAGACGCTGGCAGCAAATAACAGCCCTCCGGTGAGCCACGGTAATTGAGTGCTGACTGCACAAGAACAGCCGTCCTCAGGGATGAAAGGGAGCTGGATCGCCAGCCCTGCTCTGCCCTACCGCTCATCACACCTCTCTGTCACTGGGCTGAAGGTCACTTGCTTTAACTCCTGCACACGTCGCTGGGGGGGGGGGAGGCAGGAAACTCCAGGGGCAGGTACCCCCCAGCATCATCCTCCCGTCCATCCCAGCTGTCCCGTGGGGATAGCATCCATGGGACCCAGAACAGGGCACTCCCCAGGGCCAGCGAATAACCAGGATTAGCAGCCTCCGGGATTGCATATACAAATCTGCTGTAAAGTCGTATTCGATGCTTGTTTATGCCTTAAGACTTGGGAGCAGCTTCTTGGGGGTGACATCCTGATGCATCAACCAAAAGTAATGAACCTGGTTAAAACCAGAAAGAAACAGCCATGAATGTCACATGGGGATGAACAAATGCATCACAAATATATATCAGCCTCTTAACTAAAAATACAGAAAACTCAGCGAAGGATAAAACAATAGAGGGGGGAAATGGCAGTGTAAAATTGATCCAGACACATGACTAAGAAGTCTTGCGTTTGGCTGGAAATATTGCCCTCTTCACAAAACCAAGCGCTGCACATTACGACGCATGGCATAACATGCCGCGCTCACCAGCTAAATTACATAAACATAAATCTAATACTTCATCTCCAAGAGCTCGGCGACAGCGGAGATGTCAGCGCACACAGAGCCAAAGGGCTGCGGACGGGTCTGTCCATCCACTAAACAATGCCACGGATCAGGGTCACGGGGAGATGCTGTACAAGAGATGGGAGATGGGGACGTTGGGGACACCCTGCTGCTGGCCCTGCCTTGCACCTTGGCGCCAAGGTGTAAATACAGCTGACACCCACTGCCTTTGCAGGATGCTTTGGGGGAGCACTTAAAACACTTAAAGATGGCCAAAGAAAATTCATCCTTTGCAGAGATAACATCTCCGCAATGCTAGCACCCAAAAAATCATCACTCTAGTGAACAAGGACTGTCCGGCCATCGGTGCAATCACCAGGGGCCAACAGCATAATTGTCAGACTAATTGCAATATATAAAATATAATTGCCCTCCCAGGTCAGTCTGTCTTGGTAGCCCGGGGCCAGACCTAGCTGCAAGAATAACCTGTCCCCAGGGCGAGTTTCTTCTTCCCCCGCCGGCGGAGGGGGTGGGTTTATGCCTTGAGCAGAAACGCTTTCCACTGCGACGGCAAAAGCTTTAACGTGAGGCTTTGCTAAAAATTGAAACTGAAGGTCAAGTTGATAACGCATCAGAAAGCAAACAGCTTGAATGCTAACTGCTAACTACAGCAATGAGCATTATTGCCTGATGGAAATAAAAACCAACTCTGAAGACTCAGGCTTGGCATGAAAAATGAAGCGGAGCGCTGTTGGGGAGGAGCACGGGGAGATGCTCACCCTCACCCCAGGGTTGCCTGGCTCTTTCCCCCAGCATAAATACCCCAGCACAGGTAAACTCCACCACTTGACAAACTGCTGGCAAGCCCTAGGCAGAGGCCAGATCCTGAGTCAACCAAAAGCCCTTTTACATCACTTTGACAGGCTGGAGGCACCTTGAAGCAGCAATAAATCACAGGACCCTTTACGCTGTCGGAGAAGTGCAAATGGGAGCCAGGCGTATACAAACAGGCTATAAAAGAAGGGGATGGATCCTTCACCCATTCCCAGCAGCTCTGCGCTGGTGTAAAGCCTTTTGGTGGCAGCGGAGCCGTCCTATTTATGGGGAAAGACAGAAAGGCGAAGCAGGCACAGCCCAGCTCTTCCTCCAACCTTGCAGTTGCCACCACAGGAGGCAAGGCTAGGGGATTTTCAAATTAAAAAAAAAAGAAAAGAAAAAGCACGTTCTTGGTCCAACTGCACCGTTATTCACGGCTGCGGAGCTACCTTCCATGGGCAAAGCAGCAAGGCCGACCCCCGGCGCTCCCTCCCAGGGGAGATGCTTTAGGGAGCAGCTCAGAACCCACCCAGGCACATCCAAGGAAGAGCCGCTTCGCCGGGGCCCCGCGCTCGGGCTGATATATGACAGCTCTTATAAATAAATGTATTCCTGCAGCGCGAGCAGGGAAGCAGCGTTACTGCTGATAACGCACGGGCTGCACTTACGCCGCTGTTATACCGCAATTACAGTGGAATTATGCTTTTTGATAACTAAATTATCACTAATGCACATAATCGTTGGGTTATGCGGATACACAAATTACAGGACTGCCTCAGCCCCGGATTAATACGCGTGCATTTCGACTCCATGTACACTCACTTACTCTGCAATTATGCCGTCGTATCATTAACTATTTGGTTATAGGAACTCACGGTAACCACAGGTATCTCAAAGAAGAAGTGCTCGTCCTGCAGTGGGACCACCAGTCACGACAACCGCTCCTTACTGGTGCTTAATGGAGGAGGAGCATGGGTTTGAATTGTGCCTGCGCATCAACCCGCTCCTCCCGGCCACGGGCAGCCCGGCACCCGGACCCCCCCGGTGGAGCAGCAGCCGTGGACGGGGCCGGAGAGCATCCTCCAGCTGTGCTTGCTGCAGAGTAAGGGCACAACAGGGCCAGGCATGGGCTAACGAAGCTGCTTAACCCAGTGTTACTGTCACCTCCCCGTGTCACCCAGTGGTCCCATCAGCCCTGCCCCAGGCACCCCACAGGGCAGGGCCTGACAGCCCAAGGAGGGCAAGGAAACTCTCCTTTTTGGGTGGAAAAATGCTTACGATAATGCAAAATGCACCCCCACTCCCACAAAAGGCTGCTTTCCCTTATTCCTCCTGTAGTCAGACGAGAATCTCATTATCATCACTAGCCAGATGGGGCTGCTGTTAGCATTTACAAACCCCGGTAGGGTTAGTGGCGAAGCTGTTAACAGAGCCATAAACATAGCCCTTCGCTCGCAGCCCTGCAGCCCTTCCATGGGGCACCCCACCCAGCTCCCCCAGACCTGCCGGGCACCACACGTGCCCGATGGCACCTTCTCATCTGCAGCCCCGTATGTCCCCTGCAGCAACTCGCCGTCACGCCTGGCTGCGTGCAGACACAACCCCAGCTCGGCGCAGGCACCCCGGCACCGCTCACACCCGCATCCCCATCACGGGGCGCGCAGGCAGGACGCCCCGCACCCAGCCGTACAACAAGCATCACACCTGCCTACTCCGAAGCATCCCCATGCACTCCTCCTTGCAAAACCACAGCCCTGTGTAAATATTCTGCTTTTCAAGTTAAAATCCTGAAGAGCAGATTCCAGGTTGAATCCCCAGATGGGTTTCTCTGCATATTAAAAGCACAGCCGGTTCCCAGTGCCAGGGCGCGCGCGCGCGAGACAGAATTAACGCTGTTCCTATTTATAGGACTTTGATTAGGAGCTCGTCACCTAGAAGTTTTTATTCCTTTTATCCATTTATAAGGCCATAACACAGTTTGACTAGCTCCGGATAGGCTGGTGTCCCACCGATTTTGCCAGAATTTAATGTGTCATTCAGATACAGTTAAGCCAGTAATAGGCAGCAGCCTGTGCGCTGCAGGGTTTTAACTGCCTCGGAAAGCACTCTTTAGCTCCCGTCTCGCCCCATGCATGCAATGCTGCGGAGGCAAAACAATGCCGGAGCGAGGAGGGACCCGGTGCTGTGCCGGTCCCTCTGCGGGGTCTCGGGTTGGCTTCGGACTCACGGTAATAGCACCTATGACAGCAACACCCGGGGGTCCTCACCATCCCAGCTGGTCCTGGGATTGATGCTCGGCCACCAGTGAGTACCCACGAGCTCCTCCGCCGCTCCCGAGGTTGCTAATCCCCCCTAAGCATCCCAGCGCTCCCGTCAGCAAAATGCTTTCTGGCTCCAAACAAATCCTCCCAAAGAGTTTTGCTGAGCACAGACTTTCCGCCTGTCCAAAGCCTATAGACAAGTTAAAGCACCTGCCCTCGGGGATAATTCCACTAAAATTGGGCAAAGCGCGCGTCGGTGCCAACTTTATTTTCTGTCAAAACCTGGGAGTATTTGTAAAAGTCTTTTCTTCTGGAACGCACCCAGCGCCGTGGCTCAGCCGCAGGAGGAGGGGGTTAGACCTCCTCGGCAGCCACCAGCTCAGTGGATCCGAGGTCTCCTGGTGAGCAGGGAACAGGATCTCAAGATGCTTTCCGAAAAGAGCTGGCAGCAGTAAAGCAGCCTGCCCTGCAGAGCAGAGGCAGCTTGGGATTGCTGGTCCCAACCCTTGCTGGAGAGCTTGGATCCTTGCTGGACACCACATTGTCCTTGCAATCAGCAGGGCAGCCCCAAAACCCGCACCGCCCTGGGATCGTCCCCCAAACCGTGCCATCCACCCCTGCTCATGCACTGCAACCACATCCCAGCTCAGGCCAAGAAGCCCAACCAGATGCATCCCTCCGTTCCCACCCATTGCCTTTTCTCCTCCGGCCCCAGCTGCTCCAAAGCCCACGCTGAGCCCCCATCCTGGGGGAAACCCACTCACCATCCTCCCTGGACTTCTGGATGAAGGCCTCCACACCACTTTCGCCATAGCTGCCCTCAGAGGCCAAGGTGGAGACATAGTTCCACTTGAGGGCTTTGACGATGTCCACCATGGCTTGGGCCTGGTAGGTGTCAGACGGGACGACACGGGAGAAGAAGTCATAGCGGCTGTTGTCGCTCAGGTCTGGCGCGGTGGAGGCATAGCTTATCTGGGGGATCTGGGATGGAAAAAGACAAAGCATCAGAAGAAAGAGGTGATCTCCACCCCACTGCGATGCCCTCACCTTGCCCATGCTCCCAAAGCCCTGCTCTGGAGGAGAGGGAGGTGGATATCAAGGAAGACTATGGGTCAGATGGGAGCACGTGCCGCCAGACAGACACGGGATGCTCCACAGCACCCAGGACCAGCAACTCATGGAGGGGAGACCACGAAGTGGAAGGTGATCAGCTCTACTGGGTCTTGGTGGCAACCCAAAGGCTTTGATCTGGTGATTTCCATCCATAATTGGGTACGGGAGACACAAAGCCACCCCAACCCATGCCGGGACACACCTCTCCTCTGCGCCCTCCAGACCAGTCTAAACCCACACACACCAATGCCTGGGAAGCGGGGAAATAAAACCATCAGAAAGCGCCAAGCTGCTGCTTTACATTTCTGCCCACAGAAATGCCTGGCTGGGCAGAGCCCAGCAGGCCAGAAGGACTCCAGGATCTCCCGAGGAAGAACAGAAACCAGCCCCAGGGCAGAACAGCCACCAGTAAGTCCTTTCGAGGTCCACCAAGGAGCCAAGCAGCCCTGGGCTTTGCAGGGAGAGCTTCAGAGCATCCCAAGCTTTCATTTCTGCATGTAACATGCCTGCCTACCTACTTTGATCTCCCCACCCTGCTCCCCGGGTGCCAGCCAGAACGAGAGCTGTGTGTGTCTCTGGGTGCTGCCTGGGTGAAGGGGACCAGCACCATCCAGGGAAAGCAGGTACCAAGCCTTGGCCACGCAGGCTGGCCCAGTCCCTGGAGATGTCGCGGCTTGGGGACCACCTGAAGCTCAGGGACACCCAGCAAGGACCCCAGAAGGGCTTCCCGAGCATGGGATGTACCCAGAATGGGAGAGGCCAAAGAGAAAACCTTGCTCCTGCCCTGGGCAGCACTGCTAAGGTCTCCCTTTGGCTTCCTGCCCCAAGAAGGACAGATCCAACCCCACCCCACCAGGTCCTGTCCACCCAAGCCATAAATAAGCCCTTTAAATTAACCAGAGCTGCCGCACCTCACACAGTACATTAGAATGATTTAGCACCAGAGGATCATGCGATGCTTAACACTTACACAGCACTTTACATCTCCAAAACACACCACAGATGTTAATTTATCTTAAAGATGGAAAAGGCTTATTAAATTATCAAGCCCAGGTTCTCCCCACCAACATGAAGTTCCCTATGAAAGACGTTTCGAGTACCCAGATAGCCCCCTCCATCGTCCCCTTGTCCCACACCCAGGCAGGTACCACACAGCTCTCCCGGGTGCAGCCCGACACCTCCCTGGCACATTGCAAGGGCTGGCAGAGCCCTGCTCAAAGCCTGGGCAAGGTTTTAAATTCAGCAGCTATATAATCGCAGGGGCTGGAGCTCAGCCATGGTACAGCCTCACCGTGGCTACAGGGCTGCAGAGGCGGCGACAGCCCTACCTGGAGCCGGCACAGCCCGGGGAAGGGTCCGGCCACCCGCTGCCCTCTTGCCTTCTTACAGATGCTTCTTTACTGCCAGGACAGAGCAAACGGAGGAGGAACAGCCCAGGGCATTGCAGATCCCAAACTTCCCCATGCCTTGGGGGCAAACGGGTACAGAGCAGCAATTCCCAGCTCTTAGAGGACTTTCCCCCTCTCCTGCTCCCTCTAATCCAGTTTAGGAATATTTCAGTAATTGCCACTTGTAGGAGCACAAATGCTGCCGGAGCCACAGGCGACTGCAACGGATCCCAGTAATCCCCCGGGCTTAGCAGGCACCTGGGTCATGTCGGATGCCCAAATCAGCTCAGGCTGCCTTTGGCCTCACCCACCACCACTCCCCATTAAGCAGTTAGCCAATTCCCAGCAGCAGAGACACCTGGGTGGGCTTGGAGGTGATGGGGAGAGGTTTGGGGTCTGTAGGGATCGTAGTTCGTGTTATACGATCAAGCCACCCTGCTGGGAGCCCGAAATTTTGGTACCTGCCTCTTAATGATGGTGCTTCACCACCACAACTCCCTGGTTAAATATCAGTATCACCCCATCCCAACACCTCGTCTGACCCGTCCCTGCCCCAAGGCTGGGAGAAACCCCCGTCCCAGCAGGCACAGCACCGGCTGGGTAGTGGCAGACCAAGGACAGGGGGACTTGCACCGGAGCCACCCGGGTCTCCCAAGCCTCCTGGCCCCCACGACCCACCCCATCCTCCTCCGCTTCTGCTCCCAGGCTGCATCTCACAGTTTCTCCTCTGTTTCTCCATTATTTTCCCCTCTTCCGCTCCCCCCACCCTCTCTCTATTAAATGCGTTACCGGTGTTATAAACCCACGACTCCACCTGAATGCTAAAAGGCCCCTCGAAAGGAGCAGCCACCCTTCTACCTACCTGCAAAATATAAGATGAAAAAAGAGAGAGATGGAGAAGGAGCGGGAGAGGAAAAGGAAAGAACCTTTATCAAGGCACAAATAGGATTACTCTCTGTGACAATCTGCTTTGTGCTCCTTTCCGAGGGGCTGTGATCTGCTCGTTGGGTATCTGTGACCGGGAGCCGGTACAAGGGACTCGATTAAAATTCTGCTCAGCAGGCGAGGCGCTCGTCTGGCAATCATTCTTCCTGGGGAGGGAACGAGGGGGCTGCTCCACGCCTGCTCTCCTTGCCTCCTCCCTGCCTTGCCTGCAGTGGTGCTGGCCAAAGGATGGACACGGGGGCTTGGGGTGGAGGCGACGCATGCGGCGTGCCCGTGCGACGAGGGCAAGCGGGCATGGAAAGCAGCGGTGCCCACGTCAAAGGAGATTCAGGGCCAGGGATGCAACCCTGCCTTTCCAGAGGATCCTTTCCCAGCGATTTTTTTTCTGCATAGTAGTTTAGTTTAAATAGATCCCTGCCTCCTCGGCGGGGCTCTGGCGATGGAGACTTCCCAGCTATTCCCCCGTGACACCGCGCATCCCATCCAAGCCCAGACGCCCGGGGTGCGCCTGGGTTTAACCCCCGGGGTGCCCATCCTGCTCGAACCCCTGCTCGAAAATGAAGCCTAGAAGATACCTGTTGATCTACAGGCTATGAACTGGAAGCTGTGTTTTAATAAACAAATGGAAAGAGCTTTTCTCCCTCACTCCTCTGCCTTGGATGGAAGTGAAAATAAAATACCAGTTCCCAAATGACCATTTCATAGACTTCTTCTTACCTTTTTCCCCCTCTGCCTTTTTGATCTCCTGGTCTACAATAGCCCAACACCCAGCACCAGCTATTTTCTCAGATAAAAGACAAAAGTCCTTTTAGGTCCATAAAAGCAAAATGCAGGCAGAGAATTCAAGGTTCTTAGAAAGAAGAAGGATGTGGTGGGGACGGAGAGCTGGAAACGTATCTCAGCTGCGTATTTGGGCACCGGTGGTACCTTGCCTGGCTCATCGCCAGCCTGGGATAAACACCACGGTGGTGGTGGGGAAATCAGCGGGACCAGCTCTCCTGCACCCCAAGGCTCCCTTGTCCCATCAAGATCCAGGAGTAACCCCGGGGCAGGGGGCAAAACCTCCTCCTTCCCTTATTTTGAACCAAAAACCAGAGTCGGCATCATCTAGAAGCACCCCCAACCTGGAGAAAGGTCCCTCAGGGTAAGACAGCAGGCAGGAGCCGGCGTTCAGGGTGTCATCCTGCCCCCCCCCCGCCCCTGGGTCAATGGACTGGTGTGATCAACCTCAAATGCATCGCAAGCACACCCATTTCATTAGCACCGGCTTACGAGCTAATGCGGCATTTTCTCTACTGGCAGCGGACAGAATCCCCTCCAGATCGGGGAGAATTAGGCAAAGGCGGCGATTTCAGTGCAGCCCCAGCCGAGGCGTGGGGGGCTGCAATGCTCCAGCTTAAACCATCAATCTGAACATCAGCCTGAGCAGCCAGGAGGGAAGGAGCCGAAAAACAAACGGGCCATTGCACAGCCAGAGCCACGCACACCGGTCGGGAGCATCCCCACGAGAAGGGACTTCTGCACCGGCCCCGCTGCTCATGGCACAAGCCCCCCCCTGAAGCCAGAGACAGGGTCGGGAGCAGCTAATTCCCTAACCATAATTATTAATTTCATGCATATCTTATGCAAACCTCTGGTTCACCGACAAGATGGAATTGATTTAATTAGAATTTCCATCATCGAGCCATTTGGATGGCAGCTTTTAATTAGGGAGAGTGTAAAGCACCGCAGGGGCTGGAGGAGCGAGGGGCTGAGCAGGGACGGTCAGACCTTGTCATCAGAGCAGAGCGAGTTGCAGCCCCCGGCCTGCTGCCCCTTCCCCGGGGCCGCAGGATCAGGCCCAGTGCCAAGGCAGGATCCAGCCCTCAGCATCTCCTCGGAGAACGATAAAGATCCCACGCCCCGCAGACCCTGGGCTGCTTACCAGATCTCCGTGCCTCAGTTTCCCCAGCTGAAAATGGGGGATGCAAGCTGCACAGGGCAGGCAAATCGCCCAGGCATCGCGATGCGCCGACACGACGCGGAGCCGATAACAAATTCCTCCATTTCCCAGCTCCAGTGCCACCGAAAGGCAGCCGCTCCGGGGTGACACACAACAGCCGCGCTCGAGGGGACACAGCTTGGGGCAGGGAGCAAATGGACTCCCTGACCTGCCTGCTCCTTTGCCGCGACCTGTTAAACTCAGCGTGTAAATCAGGCTGCTCCAACGCTGGGGCTGATGCCGGCCGGGCACGGGCTGATCAGTCCCTTCAATAAATCTGGCTCTTGTCAAGAAATAAAGCACCGGGAAGCGCAGCAGCTGCGGGAGGATATCCCGGCCAGCCCTGGCGTGGGCTTACACCGAAAGGAGACGGCTCATCCCAGGGTGCCGGAGGCAGACGTAAAACCAGCGATGAGAAAGAAAACTTTATCTTAATTGCCCACAGACTCGGCTTCCCACGCTGGGGAGGTAGCTCCAGCAGAAAACCCCAGTGCTGCCAGAGGGCGGTTGCATCTCTTTTTCAGCTCCCATCCCAGCGGAGAGCAAAGCAAAGAGCCACGGCTGCTGTCCCTCGGCATGCTCCTTACTGGACCTGCCATCCCCTCCGCCTTCGGCCTCCAGCTCCTCCTCGCAGAGCCATGCCGTGCTCAGGGACCAAGCGGGGAGCTGCCGTGGCCAGGGGCTGCGGGGCCAGGGCAGCCCAGGGGAGCCAGGCACCTGCAATTTGTTTTAATAAACCCAGTGAAGAACAAGGAAATGAAGTGGCAGGAGTGGAGCGGGTGATTAATCAGAGCGTCCCCTGGCCAATTTCCCCCTTCCCGGCTTCATGAAGGTTATTTACCCACTAAGTGGGGAAGCGTGGTGCCGAATGCAGCATCCCTCCTGTCCATCCCACCGCCCCCGAAGCCTCAGGGCATCCCCCATGGCAGGGAGCAGACACAAGCCTGGGGGGCTCAGCACCGGGGGGCCTGATCCAGCTCCGCACCCCTCTGGCTGCAGCAACCCAGCCCCAGGCAGCAAAACCTCGTGTGCCTGCAGGTGCAGAGCACACCCGGCTCCTGCCACGCACGCAACGGGCAGCATCCTCCATTAGGTGAATTATTCATGCTGTACAACACCCCTGTGCTAAAAAGAGCTGCTGCACTCGCTGCCACGAAGAAAACAAGCGCCTCAAAGTGTCCGGCATGTGTCGAGTCCATCCTCTCACCAGGGATGCTACTCAGCCCGGCTGAGCACTCAAGCTCCATCATGTCCCAGCTCTTTCCGAATGGGGTTGAAAAATGCACCCCAGACCCTGACACAGCTTTTCAAGGATCACATTTGCAGGGGACGGACCTGGTTCCTTTGACACCATCATTGCTGTGGTGGTTCAGGAGAAATCGGGTAGAGCTGGGACTGGAAAGCCAGCGGAAAGGGGTGGGAAGGAGCTGGAGCGTGCCAGAAAGCTCTTGCAGCAACACCAGAGAGATGCTATCGCAAGGAGCCGAGACCAGGGATTTGGGGGAAGGATCTTCTGCAGGCAGAGCTACGAGCAGTGATGAAACCGGCTTGGACAGAGGATGCCGCATCTGCAAGTTGTTCCACTGATGTACAGCTTTAATTAGGCAGTGGCATCTAACGAAGGACACGTTATTTATTTATGTAGCACGGGAGCGACAAAACCCCTGGCAGGGAGGGGCAAGGCTCGCCGCCAGTGGGGGAGGGCTGGTGGGCTGTGCGGGAGGGGAGCAGGGATGTGGAGCAGGGCGGGATGCACAGGAAGGGAGCGTGGGATGGGGCGAGGGACCATGGAGGGGGACAGCCTCATCCCGGGGCAGGAACGGCCAGCTCCACCATGCATATGGTCGGAGGTGGAGATGGGGCTGCTCCAAGCTCCCGAGGATAAACAGGGGGGGGCTGCTGTGACCCCCTCCCAGTGAGGGCTCTGCAGCACTTGCATGGTGGGATGCAGACCTGCTGCGACCCACCTACCGCTGCCGGGAGCAGGGCGAGGGGAGCCGTGGCTGAAATGCGGCTCAGCAAAGGGAGGGGACGGCTCCTGCCAGCATCCCGATGGGTGCACGGGTGTGAGCGCACACCCAGGCGCTGGGGCGGGCAGAGGGGGAAGCTGTTTGCTCCTCACCTTGTTGTACTTTCTAATTGATTTTGTGCCCCTGCCGCTCGCTGGATGTGCTCCAACCCTCCCGGAGAACCACTTCGGCGATTTAAAAATCAAAGTACTTAGAGGGCACTTGAAATGCCCCCCAGCACTGCCCCCCCCACACCCCCCCAGCTGCCTGCGGGAAGGGGGCACCGAGCCCCATCCAGGGCAGACATCCCTGGTGCTTCCCCCAGCATCAGGAGCGGGTCCCCCTGTTTCGGCTCCCAGCACTTTACACCAGCATCCCCTCGCTGGGGGAACGCCAAGGGCTCCTGGGGCGGGCGCCGAGGGGGACGTGAGCAGTACTCGCCTCGTGCCATGATGCCACGGCAGGAGCCAGAGCTCCGGCAAGTGTCATTCCTGAGGGAACGGGCAAAGGCAACCGCCTGCGCAGCGGCGCCCGGGAAGACAAACGCTTTGCTGAACCTCAGAGCGGAGTCACCCGCGCTTAAAGGTCAGCGGCGGCGTGAAATGGAAGTTGCCTTATTTTCATTTTAAGCATGTCCCTGCCATAAACCCATTATTTGAATAACAAAGAGCGGCAGCAGCTCTCAGGTCGTGACTGGGGTGGGGGAGAAGAGCCTCCTCGAGCCCCCTGAGCCCCCGCCGCTGCAGGAACACAGCTGTGCCCAGCAAGGCGGGGTGAGACCCCACGTCCCATGGGAATGATATCCCTGTGCTGGGGACCGCCGGGGAGTGCACCCACCCTGCACCCACCCGCGTGCACATCCCATCACCCACACAGAGGGATTCGCTGCTGTCTAGGAAGGGTTCAGCTCGTCCTGCATCATCCCTTCCCAAGGATTTCGAGGTCTCCATCCTCTATCCGCCTCCTCACTGTCATGTTGGGCTTAGATCAAGTCTGGATTTTAAAGTTGCTGGGGACACCCAGGGCTTCAGACGTGCCCTCGCCAGGCCACCGGCAGCACCAGTGCCCGGGTGCAAAGCTGGGGCTTGGGTGCATCTGGGCTCAGTGACAGCCTTCCTGCATGGGTCACGGCTGCTTTGCCCAAGGATCAAAATTGGAGGAGAAGGGGAAGAAAAAAAAATAACAACCTAGAAAGGATGCAGGTACCCTCCACTCCTCCGACTGTCACTCTCCTGCTTCCTTTCCCACTGCCTGCCTCCCTCCTCCTCTCTGAGGCAAGCATTCAATCTTTTTTGCCTCGGCAAATAGCTTTTAAGTTCCTCCCGCTCCCTCTAATTTATATTATTTTAATTATTGAATAGCCCTCTCACTCGTCGCCTGGAACATTAACACATTTTAAAAAAAGGGACCCAAAAAAAAAATCAAACTCCATCAACGATCTGTTTTTTCCATCTTCGCTAACAGCTTCCAGCCCTCCCAGGAGGGCACCCGGCGCTCTCTTTCGGGGGGAAAGGGAAAAAGGAAAATGGCATCAGCCCTGCAGAACCGAGGGGTTTCAGGGTGCTGGTAGGGGAGGCAGAGCCGGGACCCTGCTCCGGGGACAGCTCAGGGCTCCCACCGCTGCTGGGTGTGCAGAGTATTTACATTTCTCCCTGCCATTTGCTGCGGAGCGGTCTCTTGTTCAAACACTCTCTCTAGCCCAGGGACGTTGCTGCAGATAAATAAATGTACAGCGAGGGGGAAAGTAATTCTAAACTCGGCTTTCCTGCGGCTGGCACGGAGAGCGGGACGGAGAGCCAGCCCTCGTCCCACCGCAGCCCTGAGCGCCCTATTCCCCCCTGGACACCCAGGGCCGGTGGCACAGGACTAGTGTCCCCAGCCTGGCTGACGTCCCCTGGGCTGGAGCGCAGACCGGTCACAGCTGTCCTCGCACCCCGTCGGCGATAGCTGCCTCCATCCCAGCAGTGAACGCAGGAACCCTGCGGCTCCCCAGCCATCCGGCTCAGGTGTGAGCTTACATTTTGGGGGTATACTCCACACCCCCTCATGGAGCCAGCCCCCAGAGCCAGTGTCAGGATGGTCTATATTGGAATGCTCCCAACTATCAGCTGCTTGCAGGCAGGCAAGTCAAGAGCGTTAGTCTGTAGGTGACAGCCACAGGCAGGGAGGTGCCCAGCGCGTCTTATATGATGGCAAAGGGTATCTTACACCCAGGGTGCTGAGCGGGATGGCCAGACCCCCCTGGGTGACACCACTCCCGCAGACCGGCCCAGCCCCCTCAAGTAACAGCCAGGGAGGGGGGCGAGGGCTGCACCCCAGAAACTCTTAGGGAGCTCCGAGGGAGGCTGGACCCTCTCCAGCCTCGGAGGTTTTCAAGATCCACCACAACCAAGCCCTGAGCAACCTGGTCTGACCCCAGAGACGGCCCCGGTGGGCACGGGCAGTGGGCTGCGTCCCCCACGGTCCCTTCCAGCCTGAGTTATCCTACCCCGCACCCATCCTCAGCCCACTCCCCCCATCCATCCCCTGCAAGGCGACCTCCCTCCCACAGCCCCACTGACACCAGGAGCATCAGCATCCCCCCCTCGCCACGAAGCCGGGGGAGAAGACATAAAAATCCTCCTGCTAAAAGTGTCGTCACTCGGAGGGGGATGGAGGAAGGGATCCCCAGGGACCCGGGGGAGGCAGGAGAAGGATTTTAAAGACACTGGCTCCTGCCTACCCCCAGCCGTGCAGGAAGAGGCACACGTGGAGAACCACTGCAAACACACCCGCGGTGGTTTTGCCAAGTGGTTATTTTTACCCTCGCCAAGCCCTACCTTGAAGAGGCGCAGGATGTTGGCCACCATGATGGAGACGGAGCTGCCCGAGGCGCCGATGACGCCGACCACCCGCTCCGGTTTGGTGATGATGGGGGGACCGCCGTTGACGCAGCGCACCTCGGTGCTGTCCTTCTCGATGAGGGCTTGCACAAAGGTCAGCGACTGCTCCAGAGCGTGCGTGTCCCGCGAGCACGTGTCCAGGATGCGGGCGCCCAGGGTGATGTTGGGAAGCAGGTCAGGGTCGTTGTTGATACGGTCCAGGGCGAAGAGCATGGCCTCCAGGCGATGGATGCCCTTCTCCTTCTTCAGCTCCCCACAGGCTTTACCCTCCACGCCCCGGCCATGAACAGGGAAGAGCCCCCCGAGTGTGATGTCCCCGTCGATGCGGATGGAGTTCATGTGCGGGTAGCCCTGGCCCTTGGGCTTGGCGGCACCCCCGGGCGTCCACCCCCAGCTCCAGGCACTCAGGAGGAGACAGAAGGAAAGACGCTCCATGCAAAAATAACCCCCGCTCATCGCCAAAGCCGTGCTGGGGCAGAGCTCACGGCCCGAAACCCGGCAGCGGTCAGGGAGCGAGGCTGGCACGGGCGGGCGGCATGGCTCCCAGTGGGCTCCCGCTCGTGGCACCGTCAGCAGCTCCCGTCGATGATGCCGGTCCCCGGGGAGCAGCAGGCAGCCAGGCTGCAGGAGGGTGCCGGGGTCTGCATGGCTACACCAGGGAGAAGAGGCGGCAGTGGAGACGTGAGCCCAAGCAAAGCTTCGGGTCCTTCCTCTGGAGCCCTTGGGTAGGGGGAGGACAGGAGGGAGGGAGAAAGAGAGAGGAAATTAAGCAGGAGGATGAAGACAACATCAGCTATTCCGAGATTTCATCAGGGAGCCTGGCAGAAATTAGCACTGGGGGTTATTGCAAAAAAAAAGATTTGTGATTCACTTGATTTTTGATTCACACGATTTTTGATTCACACCAGCAGCTTTGGCTCAGCCCAAACCGCATCCAGACAGAGGGGCCGGTGCAGGGGCCCCCGGCTCACTCTGCCCTGAGGAACAGGACCAGGGCTGGAGGGAGGCCCCGGGACCCGTCCCATCCCATCCCCTCTTTGGGGAGCTGCTGGGGCAGGACAGACCCTGAGGCGGTGCTCGGACGGGGTCAAACCCCACATGCACCCGCAGCCCTGGTCCCCGCCCGCCCTAGAGCATCCCTCCTGCCCCGGGGCACAGCCAGGCACAGGAACCAAGCAGCTGCCTTAAAGCTGAGCTTGATTTAAACCCTGAGCTGATTTGGGGAGAAACCCGCTCTTTAAACAGCCACTCTGTCAAGTGGCAAGTCCCCTCCTCTCCTGAGCATCCCCTGCTGCACCCACCTACCCTTTCCTTGTCCCCATCGATGGCCCAGCCAGACACAAGCTCCTGTCCCCAGCAAAGCAAGCTGAGGCTGAAGATCTTCCCAAGCCTCCTCCCACATCTGCCAGGCACTCGGCGGGGGTCGGGGACACGAGCCAACCCCCCCATCCCCTGCACCACCGAGCTCAAGCAAGGGAGGTGCCGAAGGAGCTGGGGGCTGTTTCCCAATGGGTTTTTCAATCGCCTGCCAGGAGTCCTGACATCTCGGGCGCCGTGCTGCAAACCGAGCGGGCTGGGAGCTGATCTGTGTCTTAAGCGAGAGCCGAGGTGGCCAGGCACTGACGAAACCCGGCGTTATGGATCTGAATCGCTACCCTAAGCATTGCTGCTCCTGCCACTCTTCCTTCGGGCCACTGATTCCTGAACCAGCAGCTGCTTCCTTGCAAGCATCCGTTATCAACAGCTTCCAGCAGCAAATATCAACAGCACTGAGGGCTCACCCAAGCCGTGGGGGGAGTTTGGCTTTCTGGCTGCCCCAGGCAAGCAACCTGAGAGTCCGGTCAAATTAAAAGTGGCAAGGATGGTCAGCTGCCTGCCGAGAGCATCAGGGCCTGCAAAGGCCCTCGGACCCCGAGCTTCGTGCCCATGGAGGAAGGAGGGAGCAAACGGTCCCTTGGGAAACTGGGGGCAAAACTGGTGGTGAAGGCACTGGGAGCGGTGCCTGGGTGATGCCCGCAGGCTGTGCCAAGCACACACGCTGTATCCCGACCTGCATCCCAACGCCTCCCTGAGGGCCACGGGGCATTGGCAGCCCTGGCACCAAGCACGGCCCACAGGGAGCGTTTTGGCATCGCTGGCTGCTCTCCCCCAAGAAGCAGCAAGGGAAGAGCAGCCCTGCAGCACGGCGTGGGGGGGGAGGCACCCTCGGGTCCCGATTAACCATCGAACAGCATGGGGTGAGATCTGATCCTTTCGCCAGGTGGAAAAAACCCACCCGCTCTTGCCAAGTGCCGCCCTGCCCCGCTGCCCCAGCACACCAGTGCCCGCACCATATCTTGGAGGTGCCAGCTCCTCCAGAGCCGGCACTGGAGCTGGCAGAGAGAGCTCAGCCCATCCCAGCCCCTCCATCCTGGCCCCGCACCCTCACCGGAGCCTCCTGCTCGCAGCCGGGGGGTCTGACCTCTCACCATCCTCCCGCAACCCCCTGTGCTCTCACCTGGTCTCTTTTGCTTCCACCACACAGCCCATCGAGTGGGCACAGGGTGCTGCCACAGTCTTGGCTCCGAGATCGCTGCAGGACAGCCCTTCGTCCCCCTCCCCGCGCCCCAGAGCTGCCCCTGCCCAAGCAGCGCGGCCGCCTGCCTCAGTTTCCCCTTTAGGGGAAGGCTCTCCCCTGCAGCCCATCCCTGCTGTCTCCAAACAGACACTGATGGATGCTGCGAGGGCAGCGCATGATTAATGCAAGGCACCAAAAAGCAGAGGAGAGCCGAGCAGGCAAATGCATTCCCCAAGCAGGATGGGCTGCAACAGCGAGACCGAAGAAACAGCTTAAATTAATCTCAGCTCAAGCACAGAGCCCGACATCCAAGCCCGCGCCTGCCGGGCCGGATCCTCAGCTGGCCCCGAGGGGTGCTGCCCACCAGAGCCGGCCATGCTGAGCCCCTTTACACCACAGAGGAGGTTCCCAGCTCCGCAGCCGCCCCAGCCAGGAGGGCCCTTGCCTCAACTCACCTCCATAAATTATGCACATCCCTACCAGTCGGAGCCATTTGAAGGCCCATCTCCAAAGCGTTTCTGACAACTGGGGCTTTTAAGCAACCAGAATTACCCAGTGCCAAACTCTCTCCTTCAAAAGGCAGGAGCTTGGGAGTGCTGCGGCACAACACCCGCCCGCCCCAGCCTGCCCCGCCGCCGGGAGAGCCCCCGCAAGCGCGGCCCCGCTCGGATGGGGATCAAGGACAGGGTTCAACCCTCCGCATGGTCCCGTCTCCTTTGCAAGAACCATCCTGTGCAGCGGGAGCGGAGCAGGGGAAAGCAGCTCCTGCTACAGCCTGGAAACGGGTCAGGCTCTGCCCATGGCGAGGAGGCAGATGACGGGGAGACCCAGAGATGCTCAAACACCGCAGCCCCCCCACGCAGCCCCATGCCAGCTGAAATCAGGTCATTTCTTGCATCCTACCCCAGGAGCCGCGACATTTCTGCCCGTCGGAGAAGGTGCGATGGGTCACCACGTGGACCCGCTCCCAGGAAAATCCTTCGAGCCCTCGGCAGCTCTCGCAGAGCTGGCAGTGCCCCCAGAGCCCACAGCCTCTCCCTTTCTTCTTTTAAGCTTTTTCCTCTCTGTTCTCTCCCCTTTGTGCCTCCTTTGATCATATAATCTGAACGAACTGAAGGTAAAAATATCACGGCAGGCAAGAAGAAAGCACAAATAATGGGGAGGGGAGGGGGGAGCTGGTTTGAATCCCTCGCTGAATATTAGGGGAGATGCAGCCTGAATTACCCGATGAGCCTGTGCTGCAAACGGCCTGAGTGCTCATTGGGAAGGGGCAGGAGATGAGCATCCCCTTCCATCCCCACGGCCGTACACAAGCCGCTGCTCCCCACACAACCCAAATCTTGGTCCCACCCATGCCGGGGATGCACCCAACCCTGGGGTGCTGCCCGGAGGGGTGGGCAGCGCGTGGGGCTGGGCGAGCAGGCAGGAGCCCAGGCCTTAAAGCTCAAGGGCAAGAAGGAGGGAAACCCATCCTTCCTCCAAGGTGTGGGACCAGCCTCTGCATCCCCAGGGAGCCCGGCTCCTGCACCTCCCCAGTGCAGCCCTTCCACCATCAGGCCGGTCCTGCACATCTGGAGGGAGATGCACATCTGGAGGGAGACGCCTGCCTACAGCCCATGTTCACAGAGCAGGGAACAGCTCTACCCACATGCTATGGGCAGCAAGGGGACGGAGCCGCCCTCCTGCCCCACCTGCACAGCTCCGCGCGGGCAGCACCGCCCTGGGGGAAGAAATATGTGCAGATTTGCAAGAAGTCAGGTGCAGGTACGCACCCCCGAGGGTGGTAATAAGCGGGGTGGGATAAATGCCCAGCGTGGCATTTATCACAGCGCCAAAGGAAGGAGCAATGCTGCTTCCTCCCACTTCCCACAAGCACATCGTCAGTGAGGAACGAGCCTTTCCATCGCCCTCATCCCGGCCATGCTAAGGCCAGGATCCACGATCTGGAAAGAGGTGCAAGAACTAATCAAACCGAGCGGATTTCCAGACCCCAGGCACAGGTCATTACCTGTCCTGAGCCAGACTGATCTAACGAGGGTCAGGAACTGCAGAAGCAGGTGCCGGGGCTGCTGCCGCCCCGGTACAGGGAGAGCCAAGGGGGCCATGGGCAGCGCTTGGCTCCCGGGCTGTGCCCCTGCCCTGTGAGTCTCCAGCACTCCAGGACATGGGGCCAGTCCTGCACGGTGGCATCCTGCCCCCCTCTAGCGGTGGCCATGCCATCGAGCCACCAGCCGTCACCATCCTCGCCATCCTCAAAGGCCCCTGGATGGGGCAGGGCAAGGGCTCAGCTGGGCGGGAGAAATCAAACACTGGTTAAAAATTCCCCTGCGCCACGCAGAGCTCACGCTGCTAAAACCATCTCCAGTGCCCGGAGGAGGGACCGGGTCCAGAGGCAGGGACTGACCATCCCGGGCTTCATCTCTGCAGCTCCTTCCCACAGCTCCTTCCATGCATCTCTGCAAGCCTCACAGCAGCCAGGGCTGCACCAGCGCCTGCGGGGCTGCAGCGAGACACAATCCAGGCTCGCCACGTCCCGCAGAGCCCAGAGGTGCTCGCAGGCACTGGGATACATCCCTGGCTGCATTGCTGCCGGCTGCCGCCGGACACACGAACCCAGAGCCAGGCAGCCCATCCTGCTGTGGGGGTCTGCACCCCAGAGCTTTGGAGCCAAGGCAAGCACTCGCCGTCATTCCCTGGGGCTGGTGCACCTCCAGGAGAGGCAGCTGGAGCCCCCCCTGCACGCATCGCCTAGATTTTGTTTGCAAAATTTCCCTTCCCCAGCCTGGTGCTGCCGCAGCCCCGGGAACAAACAGCCCAGAGGGATCCCCAAATCGCACCAACCGCTCCCGAGAGAGCGGCCTCCCAGCCTGACCCCCAGCCCTGGGGCCAGAGGAGACCTGGCCCATCGCGGCTGCACAGCACAGGGGGGCTCTTTGCTGGAGGCCCCCAGACCTGCCGCTCAACACAGGGATTTTGCAGCAATGAAAAACCTCCTTTGGGGGAAAATAAATAAATAAGGAAGGAAACGGCCCATTTCTCTCCCTCACTCCGCTCCCTGAAGGACTCCCAGTCAAAACCAAGTCATTTTACTGCCATTAGCTCCGTGGAGCCCATGCCGCTGCAGGCAGGCGAGTTCACGTCTCATGTGCCATCAACCCAAGCGCCGGCTAAGCGCTAATCACCGCAGCTTTATCGCCGCCGGCAGCGGGCAAAGCCGGGAGGCAAGTTATTCAGATCGCAGCCAGGGCTTATCGCAGGGCGGCCTGAGGATCCCACCCCTCTCCGAGCAGACCCCGCTCCCACGGACCGCAGAGCTCTGCCTGCAGCAGGACCGGGCTCCTTCGGCTGTGCAGGACATGTTGGCTTCTAGTTCAGAGCCAAGGCACTCACCGGTTTTGCACTGAGCTCACCCAGTTGCATCAGGGCTTGTTAAACCAGGCAAAGGCTGAGCCGGTGACACGATCCAGGAGATGCAGGAAAAAGCGACCAAGAGGCTGCACCCAGCACTCACCTGCACGACCCCATCCCCGGCTGCCAAGGAGCCAACTGCCCATCAGCCCACCACCAAGGAGACCTCCCCAGCCCAGCCCCGGCACCGGGAGGGCTGTGCCGGCTTCTGCCGCGCTGGCTGCCGCGAGCTCGCCGGCATCTTTTTGAAAATCAAGGCCGTTTCTTTCCCCACCTGCTATTCCTTCGGCAAGCGGGGCCAGCCGACACGCAGCACAATATCCCAATTAGCACACGCTCGCTCTTCCCCGCTTGCAAGCGAATGCAGGGAACTTCGCTTTAGCTCCCGGTTTTTTTAATTGCAAAAGCTCCATGAAGTACAGCAGAATTTAGACACAGAGGGAGGGGACGCCAGGTTAAGTTCTCTCTCGACAGGCAAAACCTTAAGTATTCAGGTCAAGTACCCCAGCGTTCGCTCGGAGGAAAAGCAAGGCCACGGCTCAGCAGGCGGCGGCAAGCACAGACCCCAGATTTTACCATCAAAACCCACCCGACACGCTCCAAGACGCAGCTCCCCCCCCCAGCAATCCCTCAATCAATGCACGAACCGATATTGCAACGCTTGCATAAGCCCAAGCCCATCACCAGGGTGCCGACTCGACTTCTCTGCAACCGGGTCCTGCCAGCACCCGGCTCAGAGCCCCACGGAGGGAAAAGCCGGGTATCGCCACCCTCCTCGCTGCCCCGGAGCATCCCCCAAAAGATGCTGAAGTCCAAAGAAAAAGGCTCCCACTGGGCGCAGATCAGACCCAGGGAATATTTATCACATTTTATATATATATATATCTATATATATATATCTCCTTAACTGCAGGCAAGCTCTCTCCTTCCCCCTCCCTCCCCGCTGCCAAGCAGGCCAGGGCTAATCCTTTCCTTTGAAGGATCGGATGGTGTGGCGAGGGGAAGGCGAGCAGGATCCGGCCGCGGAGCAAGCGGAGATCGCAGCAGCTCACCTTGCAGGAGGCGGCGCGAGGTCTCTGCCGGCAGCCAACGCGCACAGAGCTCCAGCCAGGAGAGGCTGGAGGGAGGGAAGGAGCCGGCGCTCATCCCCGCTCCTGCCACGTGCAGCAAAATCCCGCAATTAATTTTTGATCACCTTCTGCAAATTGGGACAGTGCTGGCTCGGAACAAGACCACGACCTGACTGCCAGTCCCCAGCGGTGCCCGCAGCGCTGCCCGGCGTTTCTGCTTCCCATCACACCTACGCCCCAAGACCGCGGTCTGGCAGCACAAGCCCCTGCCCGTACCCAGCCTGAGAAAGCCCCAGCAGGGGCAGAGACCCCTGTCCTGAGCCAGGCTTTGTGCAGGGCCATCCACAGCACAGGGGCACGGGTAACCGGACCACCCCGCAGAGGAAACCCCTCCATTAGACGCGAAGCCCGAGAGGAAGAGACGGTGCCCGCAGCGGGTGCGAAGCCGGGGAGGGCGGCAGGAGCGGGTTCACATATGTTATAATTAGGACCTGCCACATCTTCAAGCCGTTGCCTTTCTGGGAAGAGCTGGAAGGGGGTGGCTGAGCTGACAAATCCATCCTCCTCCTGCCTGATGCCAAAGTTGAAGCACGTGACACCCTTTTTTGGGGAGCTGGCAGGCTCCTCCACAGGGTGACACTGGCCCCTGGGATGCAGGGCCGGCCCACGGCTGCACCCAAGCTTTGGTTCCCGCTGTAAAATCTCCTTGAAGCTCTCCCTCTGCTGCCCCAACACCCCAGGGCTGCAGCTCAGCACCACCAGTGCCTGCTGCCCTTCCCAAAACGGGCTTGTCTGTGCCCCCCCAGCCTGGGGCAGCTGGAGCCTGCTGCTGCCCGTGGGGACCCACCACCCTCACAAAGATGGACCACCCTCGCCATGGCCCCCGGTGCTGCATCCCCCCGGCTCGGCCAGGCTGGCCAAAAGCAGCCGGGATCTCCACACATCCCATCGGACCACGGCTCTCAGCACAGAGACGGCAGGTCACAGGGAGGAGGGTCTCGCGCCGGCTCTCCCCCCTGCCGAAGCCTTGCCCGGCACATCCCCCCACACCCCCCGCCCGCTGCCCTGATGTGGATAAATCCCTGCTTACAGGGAGCGAAGGGAGGGAAGGAAATGAGCTTTTTTTTCTTTTGGCACTTCTCTTGGCATTTTCCCCGAGCTCGTCGCTGCATTCAACAGATCGGCTCAGTTCCCTTCCTCCCCGGGCCCTGCCTCGGGCGAGCGGCCAGCGCCGGTGAGTTCCTCCGGTCACCCCAGCCCTGCTTCATGCCATACCCCCGTCAAGCCCCGAGCCACAGGTCACCCGGCAGCCACGATGGCAATGACTCACTCGGCAGCCTCTCCATCGCAGCCACCGCTGAAGGCAGCGGGCATCCCCCCGCAAACCCGAAGCAGCTCACAGAAAAATAACCTGGCTGGCAGAGCACGGCAAACTCATCACACCAGGAGGAGGAGGAGGAGGAGGAGGAGGAGGAGGAGGAAGGAGGCAGGGCTGCACCCAGGCAGGCGGTGGGAGAGTTCTCCGGTTTTTTCCCACGGCTGCCAACTTCCCCAGCGGCTCCCGAAGCCACGCAGATCCGCTCTCCCAAAAAGCGCCGAGGAGCGGGAGAGCGCTCCGGCAAGGAAAACAAACCCGGGAGCGCGTGTCTGCACACGGAGCGGGGCTCCCTGCCCCGAACCGGGGATGCCTCCACAGCTCCGGGGAAAGGTCTCACCCCCACCCCCCCCCAAAGCCCCTTCCAAGCTCGAAGGGGCAGCCCCTTCCCCGCTGACCTGGGCAAAGCACCGGCTGTCTCTCCCGCTGCCCTGCCCTGCGGCGGGCTCTGCGGGCCCTGCCCGCTGCGGCGAGGCGAGGGCAGCCACCCGCCTGCGGCTCGGCCACAGCCACCAGCCCCTGCCCGGCGCCTCCTGCCCCAAACCCCCTCCCAGCCCCCTCCAGCCGGACGAGCCCCCCCAGCTCCCCTCCCTCAGCCCACGCCGGGGCCACGGGCACCTCTGGGGACAAAGGCGGCAGGCTTGGGGACTGGGGCAGGGGGTGTCCCCCCGTGCCCCCCACGGCGGGATGCAGGGGAGGCGAGGGGCAGCGCTCCGCAGCCCCACAACTATGAATAACGCAATGAGCGGGAGAGGGGGGAGCCGGGGAGCTGCCGCGGGAGGGTGGGGTGCAGCCGGGGGGGACGGGCTGGGGCTCGGGGGGGGGGTCTCTACTGCAGCCCCCGCTGTCGCAGCCCCCCCAGCAAAAAAAAAAAAGAAGGAAAGGCGGAAAATTTGCTGGAGCGTTGCGGGAGGCGGGGGGGGGGAGCAGCGGGGCTGCAGGGAGGGGAAGGAGGGAGCACCCCAGCCCCTCCGGGAAGGTTTGGGGGGACCGGGCGTCCCGGGGATGCTCCGCGCCCCTCCCGCGCCTCCCCGCACTTACCCGCGGGCACCGCGAAGTTGGCGGCGCCGCCGACCCCGTCTCCGCCCGCTGCCCGGTGCCGCGATCCGCCTCCGGCCCCGGCGGGGCGCGGGCACCCCGGGGGGGCCCTGCGGCATGCGGCGGGGGCAGCCCGCGGCCCCCCCCCCCAGCCCCGGCCCCGGCCCGGGGAGCCGAGCGAGCCGCAGGCGGGCGGGACCCGCCGCGCTCCGCGCACCGCAGCCGCGACGAGGAGGAGGAGGAGGAGGAGGAGGAGGAGGAGGAGGAAGAGGAGGAGGAGGAGGGCCGGGGCCGGGGAAGTTTTGCATGAAGAGGCGCTGGGAAGCCCGCCGCCGGCTTTGCCAGCCTTTTAAAGCACTAGTGCACCGCGGCGGGGACCCCCGCACCCGCCCCCGGCTGCCCCCCGGCTCCTGGCGGGGGAGGAACGGCAGCAGCCCCGCAAGCCCCCTCTGCCGAGCAGCACCGGGCACGAAGGGCTGCAAAAGCCCCGGCCGGCGGGAGGAGGAGGGATGGACCTGGCCCCTCTCATGCCCTGCTGTCCCCAGAACCTCTCCCCTCCTGGTCCTTAGCATCGAGACGCGTTTTGTACTTGTTCCTTCCTTCTATCCCTGCCCATCACCTACAGCCATCATCGCGGCCATGAACGCAGCAGCAGGACTGACAGGCGTCCGGGCCTCCAGACCCCGCGGTGCTGAAGAGCTTCCCGCAGGTCACATCCTCTAGTTTCAGCATTTGCAGAAGTGAAGGCCCACGACAGCTCCCATGGGTGCAAACGCAACAGCCGTTGCCAAGCCCTGCAAGACCCTGCAAGGAGCACGGTGCGTGGCGTGGGCACAGGAAGGGTCCCCCGCGCTAGGCTGCTGAGAGGCTCCGGCTCCCACTGCGTGCACTAACAGCCATCCCCAAATTTCCCCTCCCCATGGTGGGAGCAGCTCCCTAAGGCAGCGATGAGGTTCGTCGCCCCAGGCTGTCGCCCTTCTCTTCAGCCTCCCATAAAACGATGCAAACGCCCCGCTCCGCACATGTGCCCACGGCACACAGCTCGTGCATCGCCTCCTTTCGCTGTCAAACTACCACCCCAGGCCCCGACAGCTCCGAGGAGCCCATCGTGGTGTGTCGATTCATTAATCCAGAGAAAACACAGCCCCCTAGTAATGGCCATTGACACATTAACTGCTCCGATCCATCACGGTAATGACTGCGAGATAATCGGTCACCGGAGCGATTAGGGAGTACACCTGCCTGCACGGCAGGACTGCGAAAGCACCCAGCCCATGCGGGGACCCTGGGGAGGGGGGGACCTGGCTGCGGGGAGGGTTCTCTGCAGCTCCACCTGCCCCTCCAAGCACCAAAAAGCGAAGCACAGCCCTTCCAACACGCGTTTCCAGCCTCCTCTTCCCTAAGGGTTGATTTGTGTTGCTTGCTTGGAATAGCAAAATACCAGCCCTGGTGCGGGGTCAGCCAGGTCCCAGGCAGGAAGGGTGCTGCTGCGAAAGGCTCGGCGCTGGCGATCGCAGCCCTGTCGCCCAGATCCTGTTTAGGAGGCTGGAGATGAGCTGGTTTTCCAGAAGCACTCGGAGCTGCCCAGCTCCCAGCGCAACGCCCTGGCCAGGCCTTTGAAGGAGCTACGTGCCCTCCACCGAGATGCACTCGCCTGAAAAGCTGGCCAGCCGCCCTCCTGCCATTAAAATAAGTGGCAATATTCCCATGGATTCTGATGCTCACGGGATCATGCCCAGAGCGTTGTCTCCTGTGGAGAGACCAGGCTGTTGCAGTGATTTCGTTTACAGCGAGAGCTGGAGCGGTTCTAGTTGTGATTCTGCTCTGGTGCAGGGGAGGGCAGCCCCGGGAGGGGAACGGCCCCATCCAGCTCCTCCATGCATGCACAAGCACAGTGCAACCCTCATCCATGCCAGCACCGATGCCACCCCTCCCCAGGAATCGAAGCAAAAGGACCTCTGCACTGTGGCTGATGGGGAGGGGACACAAGGATGGATGATGGTGACAGCTCAGCTCTTAGCTGCGCTTTGCCCCTCCAGGAGCAACCTCCCATCCCTGAGCAGGGCTCCAGGGCAGCGGCTTTCACCCGGCGTCTGCCTGTCTTGGAGGTCTGTGAGTTATTTCCAAAAGGCTCTCGGGAAGAAGCCGATAAAAGCAGGCTCTGATACAGGGTGCAAAAGTTCCCCGGGGGCATTTAGGGGTGCACAGATGGAGAAACCCTGATTTTCCAGCCCAGCTGGCAGGGCGAGGACTCGCCTGGGCCCTTCTGCGCGGGGAGGGGTCCAAATGGCAAGGAGCCGCGTCGGCCCCTCCACGGGCAGCGGCTGAAACACTGCAATAGGATTGGGAGAGCGCCCCGGGACCCAACCAAGGACCCGCACCTGGGATCACCTGGTGACCCAAGGGGGCTGTTTGGACCAGCATGATGTAGGGCAGAGAGTCATGGGCAGGAGCAGGGTCTGTGCCCATCGGTGCCCAGGGCCACCGAGCCCCTGGGAGGAGAGGAGCCCCCTGCCTGCCCCAAGCCCAAAAGAGCCTCAGAGCACACCAGAGGCACCAGCCAACGCCCCAAGCACACGGGTCACACACGAGCCAGGGCTGAGAGGGCTCCGGCCACTGCGGGATAAGCTGGGCACAAATCCCTTCGCCAAAAGCAGCTCTCAGAGGCACCCTGAGGTCAAGCTCTCTGCTCTGGGTCTGGTGAAGCCTTCGGCTCCCGGGGGATTTCTAAGACGTGCTTTGCCATCGAGGAGAAACGAGGGCATCCCGCTCACAGCCTGGGGTCTCGCAGCACGAGGGCAGGGCTGCGCCCCCAGGCATGGGGACACCAGGCCACCCTGCTCTGCTTTGCCCAGGTCCCAAGGAATCGCTGGGGGAAGGTGTCTGGGCTAAATTATGCAGAAGTTTGGGCTGAAGCATCACGTGAATTGCTCTGGCAGCCTGCTCGCCTGGGGATGCTTGGTGCTCACTGCTCCCCTGGCTCTGATGGAAAATAATCATCATCCAACCCCCCCAGCCAGCCTTGGGGACCTGAGTCCCAGGGATTTGGGGGATGCTCTTGCCACCGTGGCTGCTGCTGGCAGTGTCTCTCTTCTTTTCTCCTAGCCTCATGGACCGCACGTCTCCCCTTCTCATGTGCCTCTCCCCGCCATCAGCCAGAAGCCAAAATATCATCAGTGCTCGTGTCACCATCGAAAACATCAAAACACAATTAGCATTCGGAAACCTGGCTCAGGCCGATGCTGCCAAGCTTCCCCCGGCACAACGGGAAAGGCCACGCTGTGGCGGCTGAGCAGGACGGGTAGGAGGGCACGGGGATGGAGGGGAGATGCCCCAGAGATACCAGGGAATCAGCCCGTGCACGGCTGATTTCAGGTTACCCTGAAAGCGGTTCAGCAAATCCCACAAAGGTCGCTGGTGCCGGCGGCCAGGGCTCCTCCTCGGCGCGTGGGTCAAAACATGATCAAATACTCCAGGAGAGTTTGATACCGTCAGCAAATGGATGCAGTACCGTCCTCCGCAGGATCAATACCACTTCATCAGGCTCAGGACAAGAGGAACTAAACAAGTCGCTGCCTCTCCCGTCCCAGAGGCAGGGTTGGAGGGGTACGCCCCGAGCCAATTCCCAGCTCCGTGTTCATGTCCAGCCAGGGATTGCAGGGTACGCCAGCATCTCCAGCGCCACCGGCAGCCTTTCCCTGAACCTCCAGGACCTGCAGACCCCCGGGCACGAGGCTCTGGCATGCCCCGAGCCTGCTCAGCCCGCAGCTGTCTCCCAGACAGGCACAGCTCCGGCCACGTAGCATCCAGCCTCCCAACGCCCTGGCCCCTCTCCAGCCAGGAAGGTCACCATGTCCACTGCTAAAGCCACCGAGCACCGTCAGGGAGACATGCTGCTTGCAATTTTTATTTTTTTTTTTTTTTTTAATATAGGAAAACATGAAACCACATCTTATGGACTGGACTCTCCGGCTCGGCTGTGCAGAAGGGCTTTGAATAATTTATGGCCAAGCCACCACCACCTCCTTCCTCTTCACGGGTCACTCACGTCAAAGAGACACAGGCAAGGAATCACGCACAGTCCTTTTTATCTGTGGGTTGCGTTTCCAGCACCTGCAACTGCCTTGGGTGTGGATTTAATTCCCTTGTGGATAGAAGGGTGGGGGAAATAAATCTTTACTTCAAAGCGAAATATTAATAGAACTGTAATTAGCTGTAATATCTCCACAATTAAAAAGCAGGAGTCCCAGCAAGAGCTATTTTCGTGTGTATTTAAAGTAAAATACGTTTGCAGGGTAAGGGGGGGGAAGCTGAGGATGTTTTTCTGGTGTCCCACTCGTTTGGGGGAGAAACATGGCTGGGAGGAGCGACAGCGAAGGCACACGGGCTCTGGCAGGTCAAGGGCTCCTGGCTGGTGCCGGTGATACAGGAGGAAGGGAAAGGCCAGTTTGCAAGAAAAGAAAAGAGGAGGAGGATTTAAGAGGGAAAAAGAAAGAAAGACAAACACATCGACACTTTTGTCCTGCTCCTTGGGGGGGGGTTGCAGCAGAGGGAAGGTTTTCACTGACATCAGGCAGAGAAGAGCCTCAGGGGAATGGGAAAAGTCTCCGCTGGAAGTTTGCAGGGTGTTTCGGGCTGGGTATCGAGCGGGGTGACCCGGGCTCAGCCCCCCGCAGCCATTTGCCAGCAGAAATCACACGAGCTGCTTGCAAAAAGCCACCGAGCTTTCCTGCGTTGGGCAATTAGAGCTGGAGATGGGATTTACTGAAAGAAGAAGGAATAAACAAAATTGCAAAATAAAACCAAGTGACAAAATAATTCGTCTTGCCCAAAAAAAAATACCTAAATGACAGTCCCAAGGAAAAAAAAAAACCAAAAAAAAAAAACCAGCCTTGGATTTCTTTCCACAAGAAAGAGACTCCTACACACAAACAGCACATGAATATGGGTAATAGATACGGATATTTCAGAGAGCGAAAATGGTACTGACTGCGCTCTTATTGGATCAACATTCACATATCGAGTCCATGTTTCTCCCAAGGAGTGAGGATAATGGGATGCCGGATGTCAGACCATTTTAAATACATATAAAACTCATTATACGCTTCATGACTAACCAGATTTCGATGGAAAGAGTTGCATTTTAAAGAAATGGGGAGAAAAAAAAAGCCCATCCGGGCTTGCGGGGAGGAATTAGCAATGAAAGAGGGATGATTCGGCTGCAGGCTGTGAGCAACAACTCCTCCTCCTCCTCCTCCTCCTCACAAGGAAGGCTGCTGCAGCCATGCCAGCTCCCTGGCAGCCTCCCCCCTGCCCCGGGCTGCCCCTTCCCCACATTGGGGGCTGCCAAGCCCCCACCAGCAGCTTTCCTGCAGCTCGGAGTCCTGCCCAGCGCCTGCATCCCGCCCAGCTGAGGCAGGACCCCCAGCAGAACCCTGCTTGAGGCCAAGCAGCCAGACCCCAACCTGCCTCGTTGCTGGAGGCCACCAAGGGGGAGACTTTCCTGGGGCTTGTGGGCTTTTCCCCCCCAAAAAAAAAAACCCATGCCAGCACTGAGGGGATGGAACGAGTGCTGGGGATCCGGCCCCGCTCCTCCGTGAGCAGCTGAGGGCGGCAGCAGGCACCACTGCTTCATAGCAATACCCATCTCTGGCCAAACCTCCTCCAGCCACAATGTTAGAGCCTCTTGTCGGGGATTTATTCCTCTCTCCTGAATGTATCCAGCCTAAAAAATTCCCCTTTGTACCTCACTGCCTCCGTATTTCAGGAGGACAAAGGACTCATGCCTGGCTTTCGCCACTCTCTGAGCCTGGAGTAAGGTAACACCAGCGCTCTTCTCCTCTGCAACACTTCCACCTAATGGCAAGAGTACTGGCAAGGAGACAGCTCTCGGCACCAGGGCCACCCACCCCACGGCCCCTCGGCACCCACATCGCACCCCCAGGCACCGAGCAGAGGCTGGCACAGCTCAGTGCACTGGTGGATCCAGCTGGGCTCAGACCTCCGCCAAGGAAAAGCTGCCAGCTTTGTCCCCAGGACCGGCCTCGTGAGCAGGTACCGGAGGCTCCAGCAACGGGGAGTTTTGCTCGATTAAATAAGAAAGCCAATTTTGCGATAGAAATGCACTAATCCGGCACACGTTGCCTGGACGGCGTGACACTTCCCCACACGCTTTGCAACCGTTTGGCACTCCCAGCGTCACCTTGGCTGCATTTATTCCCCGCACAACCCATAACTTGTATCCCCACGTTATACCCACCTGGGTCCAAGCCCTGCACTCGCAGCCCTTCCCTGGGGAGCCGCAGCAAAGCCATAACCCGCACAAATGGGGGTTTTCCACCCCGCTGCTCCGGCCCTCAGCCGGCTCCATCCTCTGGGCGATGTCCTGCCTCCCTCTTGTGGCTGCTGCTCCGGCACGGCCACGCCAGGAAGGGAGAAAGGATTTGGGAGCCTTGCACCCCAGGCTTGCACCCTGCTTTGTTGCTCGCTGGAGAGCACAAGGGCTGCTCTCAGCCGTGCTCTCCAGTTTGAGCCACCCAACATAACTGGTGAGTTGGTCCCATCCCAGTTGGAAGCCACGGCTTATAAAGGAGGATGGAAAGGAGCCGTTGCCTAATTCACTGAGGCTAATTCACACACGAGCAGCAGCCGAGCTGTGGCACAAAAAGCACAGAGTTATTTTACCCACTACCAGCATGGGACGGGCTGGGACATCTCCAGACAGAAAGTGTCAGAGTTGTCCATGGACACACGCACAAAAGTTTTGACAAAACACATTGATTTAATTTTTTCCCCCCCTCCCTACCGGGATCCGCAGCTGAGCGAGATGCCAGACCTCACCTGGAGGCAAGGAAAACTGGAAATGGACCCAACTCTCCTCCCCTCCCAAGTTGCTCCCGCCCTCCTGAGAAAGCTGATGGGGAAAAGAAGGGAAAAGGGGGAAGACAGGTTTCTTGTCCCACGAGCAGCTCTCTGCGGCGGGATCCGGCCCCAGCACAAAGTGTCATTGATGCTTCTCCAGCTAACACCGAGCAGCAGCGAACTCCCCGCAGCACCTTCCTGCTCTCGCCTCTCGCTGACATCCAGCCGTCCCTCCTTAATGCTAAAACCCTTTAAACAGTCCTTAAAAATGAAATAGCCGTGACAGATTCAATGGTTTCGGAGGAGCTGCTCTGAGTCGGAGAGCACGGGCTCACGTGGCACAGGCCCAGGGACGCGGCTGAGCAGCCAGAGGCTATTTTGGGCAAGCGATTACTCTGGATTTTGGGTCTAAACAATACAGAAACATGAAGAGCCAAGGCACAACGTTACTTTGGAAATCTCTCGTTGTGCACCTTCAGCACCTTTTTTTTGCTGGTGTGCCGGAGACCACAGGACCTACGCCTGAACCGGTGCAGAGACGGCTCAAACTCATCACACCCGTGTTCAGATCATCCCACATCCTGCAGGAACACCGGTTTGGGGATGCTGGTGATGCAGCTTTGGCCGAAGCCGCTGTCCTGCTGCCACGGCAAAGACGCGCGGCCGACGAGGGTTGTTAAGCCCTGGAGGGAGGCAGGGCAAGACCCGAGACATGGAGCTGTCTAACAAGCCGGCAGCGCTGGCCGCGCTAGCGTCATTAGCGCAGCCATGTATTTTAGGCTAAATATTGCACCAAGCAGAAGCCGCTTCCACCTGCGTTTGAAGCAGGGCTGGGAGCAATGAGTGGGGGCTTTTATTCCCATCCTATTTTTAAAGCTTCGTCTTGCAGCAAGAGCCTGGCACAGCGCAGAAGTCACCCCCCCCCCCCCCCACGTAGCCTCGGAGGTGCCGGGTGTCCCGGCGATGCTGCCCAGCTCCCCTGGACCAACCTTCCTTTTCTCCCCCCCAATTTTCTCTTTAAAGTCAGAGGTGCCCCCCTGTCCCCAGTACAACATCCCAGGGACACGGCCCCATCCCCCAACCCCAGCATGGGGGGGGGGGGGTCCCAGGAAGAGGGGGGCAGACAGCTCCAGCTGGGTTTCCATTTGGATGCAGGAGGGGTTTTTCCACCTGCAGGGATCATGGGCAGCTGGAAATGCTTTCTTTAAAGAAAAAAAAAAAAAAGGAGAAGGAAGGAGAGCGCACATTTGGCGGTAAAATGAACTGTGACGGCCAGGCAGCACATACTCCCTCTGCACCAACAGGACAATTAGAGGAAAGTCTTTACGTATTAACTAACATGAAAGTCACTGATGGTGCGGAGAGTTAATCCCCTCGTCCTTCCCAACCGGCCGTGTCAGAGCAGAGCAGCAGCAGCAGCAGCGCCCAGGATGCAGGACAGGGCTGACCGGAGAGCAGAACATCGCCAGCTCCCAGCCAGAAACAACCCCCGAGCCGTCAGGGAGGGACCGGTGCTGGAAAGCCACGGGATGCTGAGGTGGCCCAGCACCGAGCATCGGCATCTCGAGCCCCCAGCGAGGCACGAAGATATGCAGGAGATGGGGGAAAGCAAGGAGGAGAGCATGGAGCGGGCCAGTGAGGCTGCCATCACCTTGCTTCTCCCTTCCAAGCGCCCGGGGAAGCTGCCGTACCCCTCCCAAAGGTCTCCAGGCCAGCAGCTAAGACACTCATCCTGCGTCCGACCCCGTGCAAAAATTGCCCCATTCAGTCTGCATGCACCAACCTGCTAAGCTGGAAAGCAAACCACCCCAAACTGGGATGGATTTGCACCAAGGGCTCCTCCAGCATGCCCCGCCTGCTGCTGCAGTGGGGGGCGAGGGGCAGACCTTGCCCCCCACCCAGGGAAAGGGACCCCGGGCAAGCAAAGCCCCATGGCGCCAGGGCAGCCTCTACCACGGAGCCGACCCTGTCAGAATAACACCCGTCTTCTCTTCCCAACTTTTCCATAATTCATGCAACAACCTCCTGAAAGAAATATCCTCCTCGGGCATAAAATATTCATGGCCTCATACTTTGCAAGGAAACACTGTCTTCCTTGGAGCACGACCAAGCAGTCAAGGCCGGCACGGATTTGCCTTTGCAAGAGTAATTACGTTCTTCATCGATCGGGTGCTGCAACGAGAGGGGCTGTGCCAGGAAGGGCCCCCCCCGGCCGGTATCGGTGTGTCCCCCCCATTGCAAGAAAGCAGCTTTTAGAAAAGGCATAAAAGGGCTTAGGAAGAGGTGGGATGGATGCTGCACCATGAAGTGGCATCCCAAGAGATCCCCATCCCTGTGGCTGCATCTCTTTGCACCAGCAAAGCCACCCCAGAAGGGACCATCTCCCCCAGCATCACCCCAGATCCGATCCGGCCCCATCCCCGTCATGTCCATCACCCCTCGCACACACACAGCCCAACATGCCTGTGATTACACGCCTGCCACCAGCAGCCCCCCCCCCCCCCCCCAACCCCCACCTGCCTCTTTCTGCTCACAGTTTGGATGCTGGTCAATTAATTAAGGGCTCCTTCATATTTCGCTCCATTTGCGGAGTTCAGTGAGGGGGCCATGGCCCCATTCAGCTGCACAACATTCAAACCCCTTATTATTATTATTTTTGGTGCTTTTTCTCTTTCCCAGCACTGGCAGCACCACAAGGTCCAGTCAGAAGAGCCCAGGAGGGTGTGGGATGGGGGGTGGCCGTGCTTCGGAGGGAGCAGCTGGCCGTGAAGGAGCTCACTGAAGCTGCTCACGTGAGCAGCGTTTCGGGGCAGCGAGGGTCCCATGTCCCCAGCCCAGGACCCCAGTCGTGGCACAGCGCAGCATCACCTCCCACTGGCTCCGGTGCTCAGCCTGGCAGCAGCCGGGGAGCACGGGGCAGGCTCCCCATGGCAGCGCTTTTCTCCTTTGCTTGCATCAGCTCCACACGAGCCACCGGCGGTGGCTTTGCTGAAGCAACAGCAGGTGAAGCCGCAGCCCTTGCGGGGTGCTCGGCAGCACCACACCTGGAAATTTAGGGATGGCACTATCAGCCGAAGATGCTTTTATTGCCGGGAGAACAGCTTCCCACAGAGAAACTGTTCTGACCTAGCTATTAAAATTAACTAATAAAAAATTCTCACCCATAACCCGATCAATTCCCAGGCAATAAGTCAAACCCCTGCTCAGGCCAGGCTCCCACAGGAGGTTCTGACACCCAGATGTGCTCAGCAGCTGCCGGGCACTAAACTCCCGGGGCAGGCGGGTCTGGGGACTGCTGGCATGGAGGGGACATCTCTCCGGCCACTGGCAGGGTATGCTGGGGCACATGGGGACACCCACACTGAAGCAGAGCCCCCAGCCTGGTGACAGAGGGGTCCTTTAACCGCCACCGCTCGGGAACAAGCCCACGCTCGAGCGGGGCTGAGTGGCAGCACGCATTTAATTACTCCCATCTTGTCCGGCGCGATATGCGCTGTAATAAAACACAGCCCAGATTTCACGGTTCCTCACACCATAAGCCAATTAAAAAAACCAACCAAACAAACAAAAAAAACCACCAACCTTTGCCACCAAGTCTGCCTTCAGCAGCCAAACCTCACCCCAAGCTCCCGGGCTGGGTGCTCCGGCCATGCCAGGGCAGCACAGCTCCCTGCACCCCGGGCAAGGGGTCCCAGGGGATTTCTCCTGTGCATTGGCTATAGCAAGGCCCAGCAAAGCCCCCATCCCCTGGGACAAGGGGGGAGATGCAGGCAGGTGCATCGCTCAGCTCCAAGGGGTCTCTGCGGTGGGGAAGGAGAGGAGAGGGCTGCAGGGTCCCAGGGGGAGAGGGCACAGCGCGGTGGGTTGGTTTTCACTGAGCGATGAAAAACGGTCTGGAGAAATCTGTGCAGCAAGGATCAAAAGCCAGCCTTGGCCAGGGCTGGGACCGGTGACGAATGGGTCCCATGGGAGCACTGCCAGCCCTCGGGACCCCCAGCCAGGCCCGCAGGCTGCCGCACACCCCAGCCCATGCTCCCCGCACCAGCACTCCAGTCCCAAACCTGGACTCAGCATCTCGCATGCCCGGACTTCCAGCAAAAGCCACCAGTGCCTTCCTGTGGCAACCGTCCTCACTGCAGCCATGAGGTGGGACAGATCCGGCCACGCCAGGCTCCCTTCAGGCCAGGGGCGAAAGGGAGGAAGGTATTTGGGGCAATTCACCGGCCTAACACCCCACGCACACGTGGCTGCGGTGGGGACTGTCCCCTCCTGCCCTATGTGCAAAGGGTGTTGCACAGCACAAGCACACGACGCCTGCACAGCTGGGCTCCTGTCACCCAGGTGCAACACAAGTCACAACCTCAACACCCCACCCCGCCCCAGGAGCCTTCCCTAAATCTTCAGGGAAAAATCCCCCCTGCCAGCCGATGCACCCCGAGTGCTCTCCCCAAGGATGCTGGGGAGCAAGGGACCCTCCAGGCAGCCATTAAATACATCCTTCTATTTAAGGGCGATGCGTGGGTGCTGGCTGAGGGTGGGCTGGTTCAGGGGTGTTCTCCCTCCGCAGGGACCCTGGGGCCTCTCATCGGGAACGGGAACGCTGCTGTCCTCCCCCGGCTCCAAGTCACGCCGCGCCGCCCCCCAGCCCGCGCCGTCGTGACGCTCCCCTCCAAGGGGAGACACGCGTGCACCTCTTCGGGCTTCAGCACCTACATACAGATTAGCAGTTGCTAAGCGAGCAATTAATGAGGCCCCAGAGCTGGCTGGGAAGGTGGGTGACAGCCTTGCAAACTCCCACCGAGCTGCTCTCATGATGGATGGAGGGGGACTGGAGCATGTGAGAAGCCTCCTGCAACGAAGACAGAAGGCAGCAGGCGCCGTGTGGGACCCCCCTCCCGGGCAGGGGCCGTGGGGGTAACCACAGCCTGCTGTGCCCTGCCGTGGGTTTGGGGGCACGGAGAGGGTGGGATGCTCAGCCCCATGGTGGCTTCCAGCATTGTGGAACACCACCACCACCCCCCCAGCCCTTCACCCCTTCCCTTTGTGACCCCCCGAGCTCCCCTGCCAGTGTGTCTGTGCCATTTGAAAGATGATTCCCAGGCATCGCCGGGCAGCACTCAGGCCAGGCACCGCGTAACCAGAGCTGGGAACGACCAGTGACTACCCGGCCCGTTATAGCCGGCCCTAATCCCCTGGCCGGGCTGGATGTCACGTTCCCCCCCGCCCCAGGGATGGGCAAGCCACATCGCAGGGTCAGGGAACACGGTGTGCCTGGGTGTCCCCTGCTAGGGACAAACACACTGCCCCTGCGGTCCTTGGGAGACAAAGCAAGCAGCCTGTGGAGGGCTCAGCCCTGCAGCCGGGGTCACCAGCATCCCCCTGTCCGTCCCCTCCCACGGGGACCAAGCAAGCCCCCATGGGGACTGCCACGGGCAGGCTGCCTGCTGGGAGAGGCAGGGATAGGTTTCAGCCCTGCCCTGCTTTGCCCCGAGCCCACCGCAGCAGCTTCCCCCAGCCCCAGCACCATCCTGCTCCCCAGTGAGGGATGCTGAGACTCACCATGGGGACAGGCAGACCCCGCCTGCGGGCAGGGGAAGGATGCAAAGCCCTGCGGGGCAGGGACTAGCCAGGGCCAGCTCCTGCCCCTTCTGCCTTTGAGGGGCAGGGACCAGCTGCGGGCACAGCCCCACTTCACACCTCCGTGGGCTCCCAGCTGGGCCCAATCCGCCGCTCCCACAGCCCCAGCCCCAAGCTGGGTGCAGCCAGCCTGGCTGGAGGGTGCCCGGCGCCACCCACGCGTGGGCTGGGATGAGCACCAGGACACCCAGGCCCCTTTCCAGCCGCAGTGCAATCAGCCCCTCGCACGCCTCGGTTTCCCCTCACCGCAGAAGGACGGGTCCCCCCCACCCCACAGCTCCAAGGTGATGCTCCCTTTCCTCCGGCGTGTCCGACCGGCTGCGGGGAGGATGCAGCCCTCGGGTGACCCCCACCCCACGGCAGCGTGCGCCCACCCCGGGGAAGGGGCCTCCCCCCCGCCAGCCCGCCCCGCTGCCGAGAGGCCTCTCCCCGTTAGGTGGCAGCAGGGAACCGCAGTGCCACCGCAGTGCCACCGCCGGGCTGGCACCGCACGCCGGCAGCGGCCCCGGGATGCTGGCGGGGGACGCCCGGGTCCGGCCCCCGCAGCCCTCCGCCCCAGGGGGACGAAGCCGCATCCCGCCCGCTGGCGCTGGGGCCACCAGCTCGGCGGGCACCCAGGTTTTCCTTCTGCCAGAAAAAGAGTTTTCCAGCCCGTTTCGCCCCAAAGACCCGCTCTGGCAAGGTGGGAGAGTTCTCCCCCCCAGGAAAACCCGCCGGTTACATCTCAGGACGCGCCATCCTACCCAGCCCTGCTGCCTCTCGGGTCATTTATTGACCCATAAGGTGCTGCACCCACTGCCCTCCGTCACCCATCTCCCCCAAAGCCCGTTAATTAAACACCCCAGCCCATGGAGGGGGACACGAGTCACAGCATCCGCAGCAGAGGCCAGGGTTGCTCTGGCTGCCAGCTCCCTCCTTTACACCAGCAGCCAGCTTGGCCCCGTCCCCCGTCCCATCACCTCCGGCATCGCCTTCCCCTCCCGCTTCCCTGCCTCTGCGGTCACCCCGGGCCCCCCGTGCCTCCGGAGCAGGGGACGCTGCCAGCAGCTGAGTCACCCGTGACCACCACCTGAGTCACCGGCACGGAGGGAAGTCCCTCGATCCCCGATGCTTTTCCAACCGGAGCTGAGTAAAAGGGAAAGTGTCAAGGAATTTGGCTGGGAAAAGTTTTTTCTTGGAACCCCGACAGGGCGCAGCCTCTCCAGCGTGTCCCCTTTGCCACAGTGAACTCGGGGCCACCGGCAGCGAACGCAACCCTGGGGCAAACAAGTACATGGTGTCTGCGTCCACACACACGAGCGTGCATGGGGGGCAGCGCCGGAGACACCCCTCCGGGGGGGAAATGTGGAAGCGACAGCAAGCAGCAGCGGCTCTGGACACGACCGTCCCCTGGGCTGGGTCTCCTGTCCCAGAGGTACCGGGTGTGCGGCTGATGAGTGTCCCCTGGGATGCTGCCCCGGCTGGGAGGATGAGCTCAGGACATGCCCCCGCACAAAATTGGGTGCCCAGCGGGGACAGCTCGGGGTGGCCTTTGCACGTGGGGCAGTGGAGCTGCCGGCTGGCTGGGGAGCAGGGGGACTCCTTCCCCATCGCATGGGGCCTGTGGAGACTCCAGGGGACAGAGGAGCCAGCCCTTCGACTGGGAAGGGCAGGAAAAGCACATCCCCTGTCCCTTGCACCTCACATCCTCCAGCCCCCTGCAAGCACCTTGCAGCATGTTCCCCTGCCCCTTGCAGCACGTGTCCTCCAGCCCCTTGCAGCGGGTGTCCTTCACCCCTTGCAGCACCACCCTCCCACGTTTCCCCTGCCCCCCCCACGGGGCCGCACCACCCTCCCACATTTCCCCTGCCCCCCGTGTTGCCCTGTTTAGTTATGATGTGCCACTTGCAATAAAATACCTTGATTAGAAAAAAATAAGGCAGCCAGACTTCCTTGCGAGCCAGACAGCAAGTCCTCAATTAATGACCCTCCGCATTCTCCTCCACCGCGTTCCCCGTTAATGATTTACAGCAGGTCCTCCCCGGCCTTGTTACCCCACTTTGTTAGCCCCGAGCCATGGGGCGGGCTGGGCTGGGGGTGCAGAGGGAAAATGGGCTCTGGGGAGGGCCCGCAAGTATTTTCTTACCCGCTGGCATGTGCCCTGGGTGCCCCCGGGGAGGACTGGGGAGCAGCAGTGGGGAGCTCTTGGCCTGCAAAGGATGAGGAGCCCCGGGGCAAGGAAAGTGCCAGAGCCCCCACCATGGGTCGGCCGCATCCCTGCTTGGAGGCTCCCATGGGCACGGGGACGGCACACGGCTCCGTTCCTGGTGGTCCCCTGATTTATGCCACCCCCTTTCTAGCAGGAGCGAGGCGATGCAGGACCCCGGCTCGGCTGGTGGCCGCCCACCACCCACCTGAGCCCCAACACGCTCGGTGCCCACGTGCTGAAGCGCGGGGGGAGCAGGGAACAGGGCCGGAGCTGCCCCCCCCCAGCAGCCCCAGGCTTTGTGCTCCGGCAGACAGCCCCGAAGGAGGTTTCATGTTACTGGGAAACTGGGATGGCGGGATGTTCCCGGGGCAGCCCCGCAGACAAAAGGCCATTGTGCACCGCAGGGATGGCTGCAGCCCAAGAGCATCCCAGCTCCCCTGCCAGGGCCAGAGCCGAGCAGCCCACCCCAGGCCCCGGGAGGTGGCATGGCCGGTGGCCGAGGAGCACGGAGCACCCGCCTGCGGGACACCGAGCAGCTCCCCGAAACCAATGGGATGCTCCACCTTGGGGTGCCCAAACCAAAGCAGCCCCCCCCCCCGCACACCCCCCCTTCCCCATCCCGCTGACAGCAGCACCCAAAATGCATCCTCGCCATCCCAGGGGATGGGAGAGGCACGCCCTGGGCTCAAGCGGGTAAACCGGACCCTGCCGCAGCCGAGCGGGGGTGACAGGCAGGGACACATCCCCACGGGTGCCGGCAGGTCAGGGCGTGCAGGGAAGGGGCGGCTGCCCAGGCATGGCAGGAGCGTCCCCGCCTGAGCCAGAGCCGCTTTCCAGCCCCACCGGCTCGTCCTGCTCGCCCTGCGCCGTGTGGGCTGCCACGGCTCAGCCAGTGCTCTCTGGGACCTATGTATTAGGGGGGTTATGTATATATTTCTGTATATGGGGTTATCTATATCACAGACCCAGGCAGCACGAGGGCACTGAGCCCCTCCAAGCCCAGCTCTTGCTGGCAGGGGATTAAAAGCAAATCCCGATTTTTGTTTAAAGGAGGGGGGGAATTAAACCTGGCTTCTGGGATCAGGGCGGGGATGAAGTCCAAGCCCTGCAGCGTGGAAGGCAGCAGCTCAGCACCCAAGGGTGTTCAGCACCCCTGAAGCCAGGTTTTTTAGGGACTGTGAACAAGAGGAAGGATGAGACATGGTGTGTGTGGGACAGGTCGGTGGTCACTCCAGCTGATCAGGGTGTTGGGGGCCCACGCCTGCCCCCAGCCTCTATCCCCCCCATCAGGGACGTTGTGCTGTGGGGATGGGCGTGGCTTCATCTCTGGTTCCTCTGGCATGGCTGGAGTCGCCCCACGCTGCGGCCAAGCGGACAAGCTCTCCTCTAAATCCCCATCTCCCGGAGTCAGGGGATCCGGCCCCAATCGCCTCCCAGTTGCAAACACAAAATGCCACATCTGGCAGCGCAGCTGGAGGGGCAGGCAGAGGGGAATGCCCGGCAGCGCCGGGACCCGCCTCGTGACTCTCCACCCAGGCAGCCAAGCCGTCCCAGGGGTGACTTCCCGGCAGAGCTTTCAAAACAAGACAGTACCTGACATGCTTGGCTTGGTCCGGGCAGATTTGGCCACTTATTTCCAGGCACAAAGGGCACCCACGCTCTTCGTCAGCCCGGGCCCCTCGACACTGGAGGGTTGGGACAGGCGTAAGGCATAATTTTCCCTTCCTTCCCCTCCAACTTTGCCCCAAGCTGGGCTCCACAGAGACCCACGCACACCCACAGCAGCCCTTCTCCCTGGCGCTCAGTCCCCCCATTTCCACCCCGTTTCCCCCCCGGGCCGCGGATGGGGGGCAGGCGCTCAGCAACCCACACATCTTGGTCCCGTACCGCCCTCTGAAAGCAGGCGGAGGAGCCGGCTGCCAGAAATGTCTTTTCCTGGGGGCTAATTATTGATTGCAGCCAGTAATAAATATTTCAGCAGGGATTTGCACGCAAGCTCCAAGGTAACAGCAATGGGAGGAAGGATGGCTCTCATGTGCCCCGCTCCACTGCCGCCTCTCCCACATGGACCTGGGCAAGTCCTTCTGCTTCTTTGAGGAAGGAGGAGTATTTATTCTTCCCTGCTGGGAACTCTTCAGGACATGGCGAATCTCAGGAAAGCCCTTCCCGAGGGCTGTGCTCTCAGGATGCTCCACGCTGGAGATGTCCTCCTGGGATGGGAGCTGCAGCCGGGAGGAGTTCAGCCCTTAGGTGCCTTGAGAAAGTCAGAAACACAGAGCAGGGTGAATGTGATGCTCACTGTATCGTGCTGGGCAAGAATTAACAAAGGTGGTTAATCATCTTGGACCAGTCTGCAGAGCCTTCTTGCTTGTGCTGCCATTGCTTATCTTGCAGAGAAAGAGCAGCTTTGGGAAGAAATGGGTGGAAACAGATGGACACGATTGAAGCAGTAAGCCCAGACCTGTGTCAGACCTTGCCGCCGTCCCCCTGCCCAGCCTCGGGCACCTCCTGCACCTGAGCTGTGTTTTGCCAGCTGAGATGTGTCCCCTCCCCGGAGACACCGAGACCATCCGAGAGGCTGTGGGGAGAGGGGCTCCTCCGTACAGAGGAGCCAAATATGTGCTCCCCCGCCTCCATCAACCCAAGGATGCTGGAAATGAGAAAACCCGGCTTCAGAGCGAGCCAGGTTCTGCCTGTGGTTTTGCATTTTGCAAAACCGCTTGCGCAGAAGAAGGATCCTCAGCAAACGCTCCCCGCGACGCAGCCGGGGACTGGAGCGGTGCACGGGGACGCTCCAGGCACAGCGTGAAACAAAAATCCCAGCGACCAGCAATGCTGAGTAAAAGCATCTGAGAGGGACACGGTGCGCCCTGAGCACCGGACCCGACACTAACACGGGTGAAACGTGCTCTTCACCTGGCCTCGAACAAGTCTCGCCACCTCTGATCCACACGTTTCCCCATCTGCAAAATGAGGGTAATGACACCTGTCTCTGCAAGGCCCAGAACCATGCAGATTAATTAACTTGTTGTTTTGGAGGTGACAAACACACCACGCTCTTAATTGGTCGGGTAGCCCTTCCAATTACCCAACAACCTGGGCTGAGATTTTTTCCAGAGCTGCCTTAGAGGATCCAGTTTCCCCTTTCCCAGGGAAATTAGCAGGAATTAGGCACCCAAATCCCGAACGCAGCTTTGCGGGGCTCGGTGGCAGTCGCCGGGACGTGGGGCAGCGTGGGACGAGATGTCGTCCCCCTCGGGGCCACCCTCCGGTCCCCCACGTACCCCCGGAGGCTGCTGCATTTCGGGGGCAGACGATCGGTGCCTGCAGTTTCGCAGAGCCCTGCTGAGCTGAAGAAGCAGGGAATGATTTCAAGCACCTCCTTTTCAGGGGACCTTGCAGAGGCACAGCTTTTCCCAAGCGCTGGGCACCCACTTCCCCATCAGGTCTCCTCCCAGACCTGAAACATTGGCTAAAAAAAAAATAGGGGTACTCAATAATTCATGTGTGCACCCCACATCTGCAGCACATGCATCCCACAGTGCCGGCATCGCTGTGTCCTGCAAACTCAGCGCTCTCAAAAGCAGCGGCAGTAAGCCTATAATTTATCAGGTGATTTAGGAATTTGTCCCCGGAACAGGGCTACAGGAAAATACTGCACTGCTGAGTGTTAAATCCACCCTGCCTCGGCGGGCGAGAAAGAAGAAGCTGTTTAATCAAATTTAAAGGACTGTTTCGGGGTGGGTCCGGGGCTGTTTGGCCACATGGGGCTTCATCAATGGGGCCGTCGGGAAACAAAGCCGGGAGGGGAAACAAAGGCCCAGTCCCCATCCCCTCCCGCCATGGCCAGCCCCACAAACACCCGGACCAGGGACATCCCCCGCCTGCGTCCCAGCAGATTTCCCGGCTTGTTTGGCTCACGGGGATAACGCGGGGTAGCACCGCTCGGTGCGACGCCAACCCCGGCACGGCGCAAGCTGCTCCTCCGTGCCCTGCATCGGGCTCAGCCGCGATGGAGGGAAAAAAATAAATCGCTTCTTGTTTCCCCTGTTTCCAGCCATTTTCACTTTCCGGTCTCACTGCAGAACTGAACTGCAGGTTGGGCGAACCTCGCCAGTCCTGCTCCCAAATCCGCACCGGCCGCAGGCTTTAACTCGGAAAAACTGCAAAAACAAAAGTGAAAATGATCTTCCCGGACTGAAGTGCTGGGCCCAGCTCGAATCCAAGCAGCCTCGCACCGCTCTGCACCTCACCTTGCCGCATGGGCATCGCCCACGCGCGGATTTCTTTCTATTTAAAGCGGGGGGCACTGCCCCACGGCCCCCTCCCCGCGGGTGCAGATCTCACTGCCATGCATTGCCAGGCTATTTCTGAAATCCCCTGGGTCCTCCCATCCTGGCAAACACACTCTGAACACCAAGCAAATCCCAATTTTTCCCCCCCCCATTGCATGCAGTCGAGTGCCAGTTTCCCATCGGGGCGTTGCTCCCGGCTGCTGGGAGCATCTCACCGCCGCTCTTTAGTTTTTGGGAACCACCACAGCACTATTTTGCTTTAAAGACCAAGTGGTCACCCCACGGGTGAACCCGGCTTGGGGAGGCTCCGGCGTGGGCTCGGCCAGCGAGGAATTGCCAAAAGTTTCGGGGACCAAAGCAAGAAAGAGCAGCTCCGGTTGTTCGCAGCGCTCCGGTTGTTCGCAGCTCTCCGGTTACAGCCATTCACCGCCGCCGCAGAATAAATAACGAGGGATATTAATAACAACGAGCCTCTGCCAGGGACAGAAACCAAATTCCTCGCCAGGCTCACGGCAAAGGGGGGGAAGCCTGAGCACGGCCGTGGGCAGGGCTGGGGCCGCTGCGGGCAGAAGGCACCCCGGCACCTCCGAACCAAGGCAGGGCTGCCTGCAGCTGGCGGGGGCATGGATTTTAGGCAAAAAAAAAAAAAAAAAGATGCTCGGGGTCTGCAAGCAACACCTTGCCTGGATGCAAGGCCCTCGGATGGAGGAGACCCACCACCATCACAGGGGCGGGGAGCCGCGGCTGGGCTCAGCCCCGAAACACAGGGGTGCAGGCAGGGTGATGCCTGCTCTTTTTGCAGGCATTTGAAAACAGGTCAGCCTCTTACAGGGTGTTCCCCCCCCCCCCCCCTTTGCTTTCACTTTTTAATCGTCAGAAAGGGACACTGCTTTGATTGTGTTTCAGGCAGGGGAATTTGCAGGGGATTTTAAAAATCCAAATAACAATTAGCAAAAAAGGTGCCACAAGCCTTGCTCGGTTTGATTTGTTTCTTTTTACATCATAAATCTTCCCTGCTGAAGAAATTTTGCACGTGTAGATACTGATACTTCCAAGTTTCGCATTTTTAAAGGTGCTTTTTTTTAACAAAAACTTGCCTGAAACTTAAATCCAGCATTGGCCAGTCTAAAGTTCGGCTCCTAACTCCAGATTTCGACGCTTACTGTCAGGATGGTCGAAAGCACCTACATCAGAGTTTCCACAGGAGTTTGGGGGGATTTGGCACAGTCCCGTCACTGAGAGGATGCTGAGCTCTGGATTGCCTTGTATCCCATCAAAAAACCCACCATGAGATCCCAAACGCCTGCCATGCCTTGGAAAACATTGCCCCCGCCACAACGGGGCTCTGGGTTTTGGGGTACCTACCTGGAGAGCTGATCTCAGCTCTTATTCCAGACTGACCTAAACCACTTCCAAAACAGATCGCAGGAATTCAGAATGAAGCTCTTTTACTGCAGATCAAGCCCACCGTCCGCTTAAACCCCGGGAGATCCTCAGGGCCGCTCACCAGCTCCCGAAACCCCACCGTGCCGAGCCGTGCAGGACTCGCTTCCCCACCGGCCTCCCATTTCTGCAGCGGTGCTGCGATGAAAAATAAAATAAATACCCCAACAAAACCCAGCCGGCCCTGGGAGGCCCCGAGGACGGAGCACCCATTGCTGGTGCCTCCGGATGGGGACCGGAGGCTCTTTTGGGAGGGGGTTAAGCTGGCAGGGAGGCAGCAAAAGGAAAGAGCATCGTGCTTTGCCCGTTCGGTGCCGGACCCGGTGCGTGGCACAGCCCCGGCCGGTGCTTGCCCCCACGGCGATGCCAAACCCCTCCACGCCAGCCCAAAACACCGCTGCCCGCTCTGCGAGGAGGGGGCGAGCAGCCGGGGGTTCACCCAACGGCGGGGCCAGGTCGGGGGCATCGAGGGGTGCCCGCGCCCCCCGCACGGCCCCAGCCAGGAGCATCCCTGGAGCATCCCGGGGCGGGGGGGGGGGGTGTGTGTGTCTCCATCGTCTCCCAGCGCTGCCTCCATCTGCCCCCGGGGGGATCCTCCGCCGGCCCCGGGGCTCGGGGCGGGCTGGGGGGGGGGGGGGGGGGGCCGCAGCCGCCGCCCGCCCGCCGCAGCCCTTTGAACGGACCTATCGCTCCCGGCCCCGCCGCCGCCCGCCCCCGCCGGCCGTGATGCAGCCCGGCTCCTCCTCTCCCCGCTCCGCAAGGGCTGGAAGCTCCCCTTAGCCTGTTTGCCCTTATTTAATTTCGAGTGTGATTTTGCTATTTTTAGCAGCTGGATCCCCTCCAGTAAGGCTGGGAGCTCGCTCCTTCCCCCCCTCCCTTTCTCCCCCCCCCTTTCCTTTTTTTTTTATTCCCCCCCCCCCCCCCCTCGCTCCCTGCAAATGATTTTGACCCAGCTTCCTTCCTCCTGGAGCAATTTTTTTTTTTTCCTCTCTCTCTCTTTATTATTTATATAAATAAGAGGGGGGCCTGGCTGGGCTGTGGATGCGTGTGCGAGTCGCAGCCTCTCTCTCTGCCTTCTCCTTTCAGATCCGCATTTGCGAGCAGCAGCAGCAGCAGCAGCAGCAGCCGCCGCCGCCGCCGGGAGCGGGGAGGGGGGGGTTTAATTCGCTTCACAACACAGACACGCCAGGAAAAAAAAAAAAACAAACAAAAAAACCCCAAAAAACCAAACCACCACCCAAAAAACCCACCCCAAGCACCCAGCTCCGAGATCAAGCTGACTGTGAGTGCCGGCCTTCCTCTTTCCTTTCTGCTCCGGGGGGTGCGGGGGAGGGCCGGGGGGTGCTGGGGGGGACCCGGGGCTCTGCTTCCCCCCCCCCCCCTCCCCGCATGCTGTGCACGATCGCCCCCGGTTCGCTCTGTATTTGCAAGGACGCGTGCGGGCGTGCGGCGGGCCGGCTCTGCAATGCCTCTCTTTATTATTCTTATTATTAATTATTGTTATTAATAGGGTGATGCACCTGGCGGGGCTTCCCGGGCCGTGGGGAGGGGGGGCCGGGGGTCCCCGGCGCCGGTCGTTCCCGGCGCGGCGGGACTTTTCCTCCACTTACTCGGTTTCGGGGGATGCAAACGCCCCGCACAGCCCGGGGGGGTCCGCACGGCCCCGGGGTGCAGCCCCCGCCCCGGCCGCCGGCACCGGGCACCCCCCGTGCCCGGGCTCGCAGGGTGCGTGGGGGCCGGTGCAAGGTGCGTGGGGGTCGGTGTAGGGTGCGGTGGGATCGGGACCGTGCTCGGGAACGGGACCGTGCAAGGTGCGTGGGGCCGCGGCCGGTGCATGGGCGTGGGATCGGGACCCGGGCGTGGGGCCGGGCCGGTGCAAGGTGCGTGGGGCCGGTGCGAGGGGCCAGGCCAAGCCCGGCTCAAGGCGGGGGGGGGGACGGGGGACACACGACACACGCACAGGTCGGTGCGAAGTTGCAGTGCTGGGGCTCAGCAGCCCCCCCCCCCCGGACAGTGCCCACGCTGCTCCCCGCTGCGAGACCGTGGGGCCCCGCACCCCCCAGCCCCTGCACCCAGCCCTTCCCCGGCGGGGGGGGGGGGAGATGCCACACAGGGCTGGCTCCACCCGGGGTTTTATTATACCCCGCAGGACAGGGGCTTCACAAAGCGTGTGATGGTGCCCTTCCTGCCTCTTTTCTTTCTCCCCCACCTCCCTCCTTCCTTTCTTTTATCACTTCCTTTTATTATGCATGCCCAGGAAGGAAGGGGGGGTGGACTTTCCTTAATAGCAGGCCTGGGGGGGGCTTCAAAGCAGCCCCGTGGAGGGCTTGTCCTAATGAGGAGCCGCGCACATCCCTTCCCAGCCCTCGCACCCCTGCCGAACAGGCTCTTCAACTTCTGCTCCACTATTTCTTCCCCTCCTCCCTCTCCCGTCCTCCCTCTGCCAGGAGGTGCGGCCAGGATCCCTCCCCGGCTGCAATCAGGCTAGATTTCCTGGGCGTGAAGAGATTTTTTTTTTTTTTTTTTTTTAAGATCTAAGCCACCGCCTGTCTCCCTGCTTCTCCTGGGCTGGTTTGTTTAATCTAAGAGTAGGTGGCAGGAGCGGGGGATTTACGGGGTTATTTGCATGGAGCGGTGTAAGCCAGCGCGGGTGGGTGGGGGAAGGCAGGAGCAGGCCCAGGGGCAGCCAGGAGCATCGCTCCGAGGGGCCAGGTTGCCTCTTTTGCAACCCAACCGTCGCTTGTGCAAGAGGTGGCTGCTGAGAACGGCCCAGCTCGTGTCCTGGAGCAGAGGGAGCCGATGGGGCTGGGGGAGGAGAGTCCGGCAGCTCACCATCCATAGGGATGGAGAGGGGAGGAGTTTTTCATCCCCCAACTCCATCGATCGAGAGGCAGATGTGGTCCCTCCACCTGCAAACCTTGCAGAGATTTATCCCTCCCAGCCTTGGGGAGCCCGGCAGTCCCCTGCCTTCGCCTCCGACTGATTCCTCCCTGCGTGGAAAGGCTTCCCTCTTAGCTGCTTCCTTCCCTCCATGGCAACACAGCTGCTCCCTCCCTCCTATACGGCTTTGATGCACGTGAGCGGGACCAGAGCTGCTTCCCGCGGTGTGCCCAGCACCATCCCGCAGGCCCGGGGTGCAGCCGGGGGCCAGGCAGGTGCCGCCAAGCCGGGGAGCATCGCGCCGAGCCGGAGCCGCTCTCGGGAAGAGGGGTGTTGGCTGGGAAGGTGCTGGGGTGGGAGAGCATCCCCTGTTTCCCACCCCAGCATCCTCCTCCTCATCCCCCTCTGCCGGAGCAGGGCATGAAGCCCTCGGTCCCCCAGGGTGGTTTCAGCTCTGGAGCCCTGGGGAGAGCTTGGAGGTGGCGGAGGGACGGGTGGGATGTGCACGTACTTTCCCCAGCACCAACAACTTTGCAGCGGCAGGCTCTGCCTCAGGGGGCCGTACCCGGTGGCATCCCCATGGCAGGGAGGGTCCTCTCAGCATCCCTGGCCGGAGCTGCCACGTGGGGCCCATGCCCGTCCCCGGCCGGGTGGAGGAGAGCGTGGCAGGGTGGGGGCCATACTGGGCCCATCTGTTTCCAGCTACGGGAGAGGGTACGGCACGGCTCGGAGGCTGCGTTTCCTCTGACAAAGATTGACTTAAAAAGAGACAAACGCGCCCCAGCCCCCGGTCAGCCGGCCGGCGTTTTTCTTTCCTAAATCTAAACCATACTTTTTTTTTTTTTTCTAAGAGACTCCTTGAAGGGCTCTGGGATGCTGTGAGTAATATTTTCGGGGTGTTTACACGACAGCATGGTTTCTGTCTCAAAAAAAAAAAAAAATCCGAGGGTGGTTTTTGTTGTTGTTTTGCACTCGTGAGTCACTTCCAGAGGGGAGCGGGAGCTGACGCGTGTTTTTTAAAAAGCCTCGAAGGTCTGAGCGTGGCTCCTTGCACCGCACGTCTCACCCGTGCCTGCTCCAGCCGCCCCGATGAGGCTCAGCACCCCGGCTGCCCCCCGCTGCCCAGCTTTCCCTGGTAGCGCTGTCCCGGCTGCTCTAACACCACCCAAATTGAAACCAGTTGCTCAAAACTAAGAGGTATTAACCCTGTAGGCAGAGGCAGGGGGAGTGCCTCCGTCTTTGCTCGCAGACCAGGCGCACAACCTTGTACCTGCAGGAGAAGCCATGCTGGGTGGCTGCCGCGCTCCGGAGACGTGGGCAGGGCCCAGGGCAGGGATGCAGGGGACCGTCCCCAGAGGCAGAGGTGGCCCGGTGGGGTTGCAGCGCCCAGCCCAAAGCAACGCCGCAATTTTCTAGCCAAGCGTCCTAGGCAGCTCCAAGCCTTGCGCTTACAGGCAGTGAGACCGGGACGCTGCTCTCACGGCCCTATTTCTGCTGGGAAACATCACGTCACCGCTCTGAGCAGGTGCCCCCCCTCTGCATGGCCATGGTCACCCAACCGAGGAGCAGAGCAGGTGCCCTGCGCTCGGGGTCACCGGTAAGCGCCGGGGCTGTGGTAGCAATCCTGTTCCCTTCCAGTCCGGAGCCCATCCTCTTGGCTCCTGGGCTGGGAGCTGGGTGTGGAACCAGCCCCATGGCTCTGGAAAAGCAGGTTTTCCCTACACCCCCGGGGAAGCATCGAGGTGGAGAGGGGAAGATGGAGCTTTTTCCTCTGTGAGATTTCCCCATGAGCGAGGAAAGCCATCCAGCCCTTTGGGATATGCACAGGGGAGGGGACAACCCAGCGTCCCTAGGAGACGTGCCGGGTGGTGCCCGTCCCTAAACCCAGCCGGGGTGGCAGGAGCAGGGTCAGGGGTGCAGCATCCCGCCCTGGGTGCAGGGGTGCCAAGGCAGGGTGGGGGGAGCAGGGCTGCGGGAGCCTGCACCACCCTTCCAGGGCCCTGGGACCCCCGTGGGGAGGCCCCCAGTGCCGTGCCACCGCTCGTCCTGTTCCAACTTGCCAGTGCCAGCAGCGTGTCTGGGATTTCAAGGACCCCAGATTAAATCTGGAGCCATTCTCCTCCTTTTGGGGAAAGGGGACGGGCTCTGGGGGAAGGGCTGGCCAAGCTGCTGCTCCCCAAATGCCTGCTGGGGACCCCAGGAGCTGCCTTAGCACCGGGGCACTGGCTAATTCAGCGGGGTGTCTGTGCCGTGGGCTTGGGGCAGGATCCTGCCTGGCAGCCGGTTCGTTTTGCTCCCCAGCCGGTGATGCAGGTTGCAGGTTGCATCCCCGGGAGGGATGCAGCTGCAAACCCACCCTGGGGGAAGGCAGGGAGGAGGGACAGGTGAGATGGGGAGGTCTGAGCACCCAGAGCCTCACCCAGCCGGGGTGAGAGGAGCAGCCGCCACGTGGGGCTGGTCATTAGGGCCACGAGAGTGGGGAGTGGCACTGGGGACCCATTACCAGAGTCCGGCCCTGCAGCCTCAGACACATTGCTCCATCCCCGTGCGTCGGTGCTGGCCTGGGCTCATTGCACCAGGGCATCGCAGCAGGGCACCGGCGGGGAGCGGCTGTGCGAGGGGACGTGCAGCAGGGACCGGCGCAGGCCAAAGGTCTGTTTGCAGAAGGGACACGGGTGCAGCAGGGGCGGTTTTGCAGATACCGGCTTTGCAGCAGCGGGAGGAAGGGTCGTGCCTGCCCGAGGTGCTCTGCATTTCTGGGGCAGAAAATCCCTGCACCCCACGGCGTGGTGCTGCCGAATGGGCTTGGGGGGGTCAAAAAAATAGAAGCGGGGGTCTCTTCTAGGCATAGCTTTTTAGCAATGCTTTTGGTTTCTCCTCTGTGGGCCCTGCCAGCCCCAGCAGTGCCCTGGGCGCGGGCTGGTCCCCGCTGCACGCCAGGAGAGGAGCAGGATGCTGGCGAGCCTCCGGGAAGGGCTGGAGTAGGGCAGAAGCTGCTCATTTCAGCTCAATTTTAATTCTAAGAGGCATTCCAAGAGGGGGGACCCTGGTCCTTGTCACCTCCTGTCCTTGCTGATACCCCACCGGTCACCCCCATCCCCACAGAGGGGCCAGGTGGCAGCTGGGGGGGGGTCAAGCACCCTTACCTGGGCGGCAGGGGCATGGCCGCGGCCAGGCTAACCCCGCAGGAGGTTCCAGCAGCTCCGTTCGTCCCTCGCAGCCCCGTGAGTCACTTCTGCAGCCCCCAGCGCCCACCTGCCACCGGGGCGAGGGCTGGGGGGGAGCGGCACCGGCCAGGGCAAGGGCTGGGGGGAGCGGCACCAGCCAGGGCAAGGGCTGGGGGGAGCGGCACCAGCCAGCGTGGCAAGCCACCGCTGACCGACCTTTCTCCCCCCCCCTCCCGCTCCTCCTCACCACCGCTGGAAGGACGATGAGCGAATCCGGTGCCAAATCCAGCCAGCCCCTGGCCTCCAAGGGGGAGAAGGACGTGTCGGAGAAGAGGGGCCGGGGGCGGCCCAGGAAGAAGCCGCAGGTATGTGGGGTCCCCTGGGAGGAAGGGCTGGGGCGGGGGGGGGGCACCCCACTGGGCAGCTCCACCCGCTGTGATGCCCTGGGGGGCTGGACACCCCCAGGCTCCGGGGCAGCAAGAAACGCCCCCACTCACACCCCGGCAGCATCCCCCGGGCAGGGGATGGGGATGGCCACGGTGCAGCCCCCATTACCTCCCTTTGGGCAGCACCTCTCGGGTGCTCCCCGGCAGCAAATCCCTGCTGGGGGTCTTCACAGCCCCCCCAGCCCTGCAACACCCCAGAGCTCCTCCATGCCCAGAGAAGGGCTCGGGGCCTCCCCTTGCTCCTCCCCAGGCTGCAGCTGAACCTGCCTTTGCGGACAGGCTAATTAAAACCCCATTAGCAAAAGCTGCTCAGAGGGATAAGATGCTGCCGGTGCCTTTATAGTGCCAACCCCCCCCCCACACACACCCCCCGGGGCAGGTGGGGTTTGTGCACATCGTTTTCCCACAGAAAAGGCGATTTGACGCTTCCCCGACACTTTGCCAGGCAGCGGCACCGCCAGCGAGCCGGGGTCCGGGGCTGAGAAACCGGCGGGGACCGTCCGGCTAAGCCGAGCGATTAATGCCGGGGCGGGACAGGTCACGTACGTGCCCAGCTGAAGGACGCACAGGAGCCTCTGCCTGGCGCCTGATCGCCGATCCCAGTGCAACCAGTTCTCCCAGTGCTCCCAGTACCACGTGCAAGAGCATCCCTGCCCCAGCGGGGACTTCTGGGGAGAACGGGACTCCCAGCCCGGAGCATCCCGGGGTGCACGGCAGCACCGGGAGCCACTCCGGGCATGCATTCCCTCCCCGGGGACCCCCCCATCCACAGCAACCCCCCTCTGCTCTCCCTCCAGCAGGAGCCCAGCGAGGCCCCGACCCCCAAGAGACCCCGCGGACGGCCGAAGGGCAGTAAAAACAAGGCCACCCCGAAAGGCAGGGTAGGTGGCTGGGGACAGAGGCTGCTCCGGCCGAGCAGTTGTGCACTGGGACGACAGGTCCATTTTGAGCTCAATTCTAGATAATTCAGGGCAGATCTACCCCTGGGAGCAGGGGGCCTCAGTGCTGGCCCCCAGGGAAGGTGGGGGGGGGGGGAGCCGGGGACCGCATGTGTCAGCGTGTGGACACACGCGATAAACCTGTTTGCAAAACATGCGACTCACATCCTGCACCCACCTCGTGAGTCACGGGGCCGGGGCCGTCCCGGTGCTGGAAGCCGGTGGCGAGGGGGGCCGGGGGGGCCACCTGGGTACAGCAGTCCAGGAGATGCCACTGGAGTGATGAATTTGGCAGTTGTGGCTGGAGGAAGGGGAACGCCGCCCACCCCCCTCTCCCCCAGCAGCATCCCGGGGATGCGGGGACGGCCCCAGCCTGACCAAAAAACACCACCTTTTCTTTTGCTCAGAAAGCTGCAGTCACGCCAGGGAGAAAACCTCGAGGCCGACCGAAAAAATCGGTGAGTGGGCTTTTCCCTTCCTCCTCCATCCTGGCAGGGTGCTGGGCACTCTGGGGACACGGCAGCCCACCCCCCGGCTGTCCCCACAAGTGTGGGGTAGACGCTGCCGGGCTGGAGGAGAGCAGAGCGGCGAGCAAAAAGGGGACACGGAGTGGCACAGGGTGGGCTGCCGTGCCGTGCCCCAGTGCCGGCGCTGGGGGGGACTGAGCCGTCCTGGCTCCCCCACCTCCCCGCGGCCCTGGGAGCAGTGTGCGGGAGGCGGCTGGTCCTGCCTCAGTGGCACGCTGGCACACGCCTGCCCGGGCACCCGCTGCGTCACCGGCGCGGCATTCCTGCAGCCTGCGTGCGCAGCAACACACCCCCCCCGCCTCCCCGTGCACTACAGCCACCCTCTTACTTTGTGCTTTCCCTCCTCCGTTTCATTTTTTCCCCCCTCTCCCCTTTTCCCCCCCTCGGTTTGCAGCTCCACGGGAGCTCAGGTGGCTGCCGGGCACCCACGAGCATCACCTGGACAGTTGGGAGCAGGTTTCATCTCCCTTCCCGGCATGCACATCCCGCTGTCCCCAGCCCCGGGCCGCATCCCCATGCCCAGGAGCTGCCACCAGGCACCGGGACACAAAGAGCCACCCATGAGCATCCTCAGGCTAAGGCTGCTCTGCCCCATGTGGGGTTTTGCCCCTTTTCCCACTTAAATTCCTTGCGGAGGGTGAGGGGCTGTGACCAGCCGGGGCTGCAAACCAGGGGATCGCATCCTGGGGGGTCTCCTGCACCGGTGTCACAGCACCAGGGGCTGTTTCGGGGACCCCAGGGCGGGGAGCGGGTTCAGCAGGGTGGGACCAAGCCCGTCCCAAGCCGGCGGGGCCGTGCCGTGGACGCCGTGTCCCACTTGGCAGCCGCCGGCCACGGTGGCTTTTTTATGAATGAAGCGGGAGGAAGCGGGGGCCGGCGCTGACTCACGCTCACACTCAGCCCTGACTCACCGCCGCGTGCGGGGCCACGATGCTCACGGCCGCCCGCCGCAGCGTGCGGGGCCGGACACGGACACCCGGGTCCTGCCACCACCGGCACCCCCCTGGTGGCAACTGGGGACACGGCAGCGGCGCTGGGGACCGCAGTCTCACACTTGCAGGGTGTGCGTGCACCCAGGGCGTGCGACTCCTCGCTGTGAGCCCACCCGGGGGGGGGGTTTACCTGGGATTTGACCTGTAACGGTTAAACCCAGAGCAAGGGCCAGTCCCCAAATCCAGGAGGGTGCTGGTGCCTCAGTTTCCCTCTTTGCACGAGGCGTGCAATGCCCGGTCAGCCCTTCATCCAGGGACGGAGGGGGGTGTCTGCAGCCCCTGGCACCCCCCGACCACACTCCCTTGCCTCGCAGCAGCAGGACGAGGAGGAGGTGAACATTTCCCAGGAATCATCCGAGGAGGAGCAGTGAAACCTCCCGAACCGGCGCTACCTCATCGCCCGACGGTCCCGCGTCCTCGGCGGCCGGGGGAGAGGGACGGGGAGAAACCCACTGCGCCGCCCTGGCTTTTTCCTCCTCCCTCCTCTGCTCCTTCCTCACCCTCAGACAACGGCAGCACTGGAAAATGGCCCAACCCAGGCAGCCCCCGCAGCCCCCCGCCCGGGGAGGGGGGGGGGCACCCGCCCCGGCTTCCCCCACTCCCCAGCGCTGGGTGTCGGGGCAGCCCCACTGGAAACGGGGTGCCTGGCAGAGAGCTGGGGCTGGGACCCCCCACCTTTGCTGCCCCCCCCCCCCCCCCCCCCCCCCAGTGCAGCGACCTCACCCATCCAAAGCGGGTGCTGGTTGCCCCCCCCCCCAGCACCGGGCTTTGCCCCGGGGCCTCTGCAGGGAAGAGACGGGGCGGGGGGGCTCAGCAAAGGCGAGACCCCCCCCAAATGCATTAGACCTTTGCTCTGGCCTGCTGCTACCCCGGGGCAAACCCCTCTTGTACGCCCCCCCCCGCCCCAGTCCCGGGCGACTGCACTGTGTGTGGGAGAGCAGCTCCCGCAGTGATGTCGGGGCTCGGTGCCCGTCCCCGGGGGTGCCCGTCCCCGGGGGTGCCCGAGTGGGGCCGGCTCGGGGCAGCCCTTTCCTCATAGGTTCTGGTATATATATATATATATATTTTTTTTTTAGTACTTTTTTTTTTTTTTCCTTTCATTCACAACTACCTCTGGATATTTAAGTTCCACTCTCTGAACTCACAGACGTGCTGCTGCTGTGCCGGCTGCCGGGGCATCGTTGGCTCGGTGTTTCGTTTTTCAGGGTGTCGCTGGGGGCCATGGGGTATTTTTTTTCCCTCCCCTTTTTTGGGCTTTTTTTAAAAATTGTTATTTTAAGGTCTAGGTTGCTCTGCTGTTCCAAGGGATAGAGGCTGGCGGGGCGGTGAGATGGGGGGACCGTGGGATGCTTCCCCCCGCCGTGCCGCCCCCCACACAACGGCTGCAGCGGGACCGGAGGTCGGTGCCGGGCAGCCCCGGCAGGAGAAAATTGGGGTTTGGTTTGGTTTTTTTTCTTCATTTGGTCCACCGTTAACGACCTTTTGGTTTCCTATTTGCAGTTACTTGAATAAAACATTTTATGGATGTTTGATGCCTCTGCCCTGGACTCTGGCTGGGGTTCAGCCCCCGGGAGCGGGGTGGGAGCTGGTTTTCTCCATGCAGGGAGAGCCCGCGGGCACGGAGCGGCCGCTCCGCACGGTACCTTCTCAGCAGGGACATCCGTGATGGTGCCAGCCATCCAGCCATCCTCCGTGGGGACGGACGGGAGCTGCCGACGGAAACAGAAACAGGCAAAACCCTGCCGCCCCCCCACCAAACTCCCGTCCTCGATGCCTTTTTATTGCCAAACCGCGTCACGACGCTGCCGAGGCAGGGACGTGTGATGCTGACACCCCCCCACCCCGCCGACGTCGGGCTGGCCCACGGGCCGGCAGCGCTTGTGCCGCTGAAAACCCTCCCTGCCCGACGCGGGAGGCTCTCGGCCGAATGCAGAGAAACACGTTTATTTGCTCTCACACGCGCTGCGCTGCTCCTCTGCGTCCTGCCCTCCACACCCAGCAAAGCCCCGGAGCCCGGCTGCTCCCCTGCCAGAGTGCCAGCCCTGGCCGTCCTGCTCGGTGCATTTTAAGGGGCTGTCGGGGCGGTTCAAGCAAAAAAACCGGCAAAAATAGGTGCTGAGGTGGGAGATAACCCGTTATCGTCAGTGCTCACAACGTGGGATCGCTCTCAGGCAGCGGCCGCCGGCATCTCCACCCTACCGCGGGCGCATCCTGCCCTTCCCGGCGGACTGCGAAGGCAGCAGCGCGGGTGCTGACACCGTCCTCCCTTGCCTCCTGCGGGCAGGATTCGGTCCCAGCTCTCCGGGCAGCATCAGGCCTTCCAGTCCCCGCGCAGGGGCCGATGGGGCGAGGGCCTCCCCCAGCCGGTCACCACCTGCAACAGAGAGCGCGCCCTCAGCACGGCGGGTGGCCCCAGCCCAGACCCCCGCCGGTGCCAAGCAGGGGGGCAAAGCAACCCCGAACAGCACCAGCGCGGGTGGAGAAGCCCCGGGCTCGCAGGCACCGGCTGCGCAGCCCAACCCTCCCCAAAACCTCTGGGTTATACCCAAACCCTCGCCAGGCTGCCAGAGCCCGGTGCTCCCTTGGGGCAGGCTGGCCCCGTGGGCTCCCACCCAGGCTCAGCAGCCCCCGTGGGCCCCCTAACTTGGTGCTGCTTAACGCTAATTTTTCATGCAAAAAATAGAGAAACGGCAATTCCCGGCAGCACCGTGCGTGGCCGGTGAGCGACCCACGCAGCCACCCCGCCTGTACCCGGCTCCGAAACCGAATTCCCGTCCCTGAAACGCAGCGGCTCACCCACCCGGGCATCCTCCGCCTCCACCAGCAGCTCCTGCTCGGACTCCTGCAGCTCCTCGGCCGGGTCGTAGCTGTACATGGGCAGCAGCCGGTGGCGCAGGCGGTCAAACCTGGCAGGGGGAGAGCGGCTGAGCGGTGACCGGTCCCACAGCCCCCCCACACCCCCCCCCCCAAACCCAGCCCCAGACCCCCACGCTCACCTCCGCTTCTTCTGAACGTACATCACCTGCAAGGAGAGCGGGGGAAGGCGTGAGCGGGCGCGGGGCTCGGGACGGTGTCTCGCCCCCCCCCCGACCCCGGCCCTCCCCACCCACTCACCGCGGCCAGGATGGCACCGAGGAGGGTGACGAGGAGGAAGGGTCCTAGGACGTAGCCCACCAGCGAGTCGCCCGCCGCGCCCGGGGCCGTGGGGGCCGTGGCGTTGCTCATGGCCCGGCGCCAGCTCCTCTCCGCATGGGGACGCGAGTGTCCGGCCCCGCCGGACGGGACGTCTGCGAACCCACAACCGCCCCGGTAATTAATAACCCACCGCCCCGGTAATTAATAACCCACCGCCCCGGTAATTAACCCCTGGGGCCTGGCAGGAACCGCGGGGGACCCGTACACGCACCCCGGCCGGGAGGATGCTCCCCGGGAGACGGGCACCCCCGGGAGGCGGCAAAGGGGTGCTCAGAGCCCGGGGAGCCCCACTCGGGGCCGGGGGCGGCCGGCGTGGGGGGGGGGTCCCCCCCGCACCGCAGAGCCGGGGTCGGGGCGGGGGGGGGGGGGGGGGGGGGGGTCCGCATGCACGACGAGGAGGACCGGGGCGGGGGGGGGGAGAGGCCAAGCGGGGCGAGTGCCGGCTGCACCCCCGCACCAGGCTCCGCACCCCCCCCCCCCCCCCCAACAGCCCCACGCGGGACGCTCCGCCCGCGCGGCGCCGCAGCCCCCTGCACCCCCCTCCCTAATTCCGGCCGCGCACCGGCCCCCCCCCGCTGCATTCCCGGCCCCCCCCCGCTGCATTCCCCTCCCTCCCCGCTGCATCCCCCTCCCCCCCCCCCGTTCCTCCCGTGTCCCGCTGCACCCACGCCGCCCCCCCCCACCCCCCCGCGCATCCCCGCGCGCGGCCCGGCCCCGCCCCGCCCCGCCCCACCTGCGCGCGCCGCGCACCGCCCGCACCCGGAACCCGCGCAGCTCGTGATGGAGGGGCGGGGCAGAGGGGCGGGGGGGAATGGGCGGGGCTTGGGGCGGGGCGGTGGCGGCGAGGGGCCGGCAGGGGGCAGCAGAGACCGGGTCGGGGGGGAGGGGGGGGGGGAGGAGGGGGAGGAGAAAAGGGAAAAAGGGGGGAGGGGAGGAGAAAAAGGGGAGAAAGGGAAAGAAAAGGGCAAAGAGAAATCGGAAAATGGAAAAATGGAAAACAGGGGAAGGGAAGAAGGAGAAAAACCGGGGAAAAAAGAGAAAAAGGAGGGAAGGGACACGGGGGGGGCACAGGGAGGGGCGGAGGGGCGAGCAGCCGGGTGGACGGACAGATGGAAGGATGGAGGGAGGGATGGGGGGACGGGGGGGTCCACGCCCGGACAGGTGGGTGCACACCTGGGGGCACCCAGGTGGGTGAAAAGAGAAGGCAGACAGAAGGAGGGGTGGGCGGATGGACGGACAGACGGACGGACGGACAGAGGGAGGGGTGGGCGGATGGACGGACAGACAGACGGATGGACAGAGGGAGGGGTGGGCGGATGGACGGACAGACGGACGGACAGAGGGAGGGGTGGGCGGATGGACGGACGGACAGACAGACGGACGGAGGGAGGGGTGGGCGGATGGACGGACAGACAGACGGACGGACAGAGGGAGGGGTGGGCGGGTGGACGGACACACGGGTACGCACCAGGGTGGGTAGGTGCGTCCCTGCACCATTAGTTGGGTGGATGGACGGATGGACGGACGGACAGAGGCGTGGGCACAGGGTGAGACGACAGACCCCCGGGGCCGGGGGAGGCCGGGGTCCCGGCGGGTGCGGGCGCACGGGCTGGCCGGGCAGGGTCACCCCTGGCGGGGGCTGCCGTGGGTCCCCTCCCTGGCCGGGGGCTCACGCTGCGGCTGATCCCCCTGGGGCCGGAGCCGCAGGGACCCCGGGAGCCCAGGCGGGGGCTGTCGCGGAGCCGGTGGTGCCACCCACGGTGGAGCCCCAGGGCGGTGGCAGCATCCCAGCCCCGATCCCCGGCCGCGGGGCTAATCCGCTTTGCCCTCGCGGGGACCAGATGGCCCCGCTAAGTGGGTCAGGCAGGAGCAGGGGACGCTGGGGAGCGAGGAGCCCCGTTTTGCTTCCTGATAGCTACAAAAAATAATAATCGAGTGAAACGAGGTGGAAGAGAGGAGCCTGGAGATGGCGGTGCCGGGGGGACACGGCCCCCCCCGTGCCCGGGCTGGTGGTGGGACGGGGCTCGGTGCCACCGCAGAGCACCGAGAGCATCCTGCGCCGGCGGGGTGGCAGCGTCGGGGAAAAGCAGCTTCTGCTTTGCAGCCCCCGGGATGAACCTGTCCAGCGAGAAGCCAACCAGCCGCGCTAAACGGGGTCCTCCTCCTCCTCCTCCTCCTCCTCCTCCTCCATCTCCTCCCAGCCCGGCGCTGCCGTGCCGCGGCTAAAAATAAATGCGGCAATTTCTAGGAAAGTTCCTTGGAGAGAGCGAGCGGGAGCACACGGCCAGCTCAGCCCGGCTGGAGGAGCATGCGGGGTCCTGGGGGAAGCAGCGTGCCTTGGGAGCGGAGCAGGGGGGTCACCGAGCCCCCCTGCACTGCCAGAGGCAGCCCTGGACACTCGCAGTGTCCCCAAATCCCAGGTGAATATTTTTTCCCCATCCACCGCTGCCCAGAGCGTCTGGATGGGGAAAAAGGAGAGGCGAGGCTGGGGCGGTGCAGGGGCTGCTCATCCCTGGGGAAATCTCCCCCTTACTTGCCCCCCGGGTGGGGGAAGGATGCCGGGGGGCTGAGGGCAGCATCGCCACCAGTCCCGGGGACGTGGCACCTTTATGACCAGGGTGGGAGGGGGGAGGGTAAGCCGGGGGGGGGGAGCAAATTTTTGGCAGGCGACGAGAGCTGCGACACGGGGTATTTCTGCTCCAAAACCGGCTGTGAGAGACATCAGCTCCCTCCTCTCCGCTGCTCGGCCCCCAGCAGATAATTGGGGACAGCTTTGCTGAGCCGCTAAGCGCCTCTTTAAGCAGCTAAGGGCAAGTGGCTGGATTTCCAGCCAGAGCATCCCTCCGGCTGCTCACCCGGGGCGGGGGGGGGGGGGGGGAGCGCTGCCGCCCACCCCCGCGGGAGCAGAGCCCGCTCCGGCTCTGCCTCCCCACTCGCCCGCGAAGGCGTTAACTCCGCCATCAGCACGGATTCATTTTGCCCTCAGCTCCACGCCGCAGTCGCGAACATGGGGGTGTTGTGCACCAGCCGGTGTGTTTTCCCTCGTTGCAATAATGCGGTGCTGGGGGAGACCGGTTGCATTCAGATCCCAAAGGGAATTTGCAAAGGGCGGGGTAAGAGATGGATCTCCAACCCAGGACGCATTCGCTTTGCAGATAAACGCGAGAGCTCCCATGGCTGTATTTACAGCCTCGCTGCTGCGATCGGGCTGCACGCTAGTGGATCCTGCCCAGCATTTTGCTTCACATCCCAAAAGGAGGAGAAACCCCCACCCCGGCTGAGCGAGGGCCAGACCAGAGCCCTGGGAGTCGGGCAAAGCCGGTTCGCTCTTCCCCAGCCCCAAGGCAAATCTGCTGCACTGGGGCATCAGCAGAGCCCGGGCCCCAAGCTGGGGAGAAACGAGGGCGTTTGGGGTAACGCCCCCCCTCCGAGGGGCCGCGTCGGGCACCCGTGGGGTGGGAGCTGCCCCCGGCACACCCGGCTGCCCCTGCAGCCAGGCACAGCGCGGGGCAGAGGGATGCAGCAGCTCTCGCTGGAGCATGCGGAGGCTGAGGAAGGTGCCGAGTGGTCCCATCCTACCAGCGGTGAGGACAGCGGGACCCACCGAAAGCAGCCTGCTGCTATGCGAAGAGCCCTGTCCGCTCCCGGCACTGATCCCGAATCCTCTCCGACAGCCTCTGAGCATCTCCCGCTGCTCAGCCTCCACCGGGCAGGCAGGGAAGACATCAAACCTCCAAAGGGTTTGGGATACCCCGAGCCTGACCATGGGTTTTGGGAAAGTGGTCAGACTTCGGTAGAGCATTTGTGTGTGCACGCAGGTGTAGAGCACAAACACAGCAGGTATTTGTAAGAACGGGGGCCGAAGCAGCTCACGTTATTTTTCCTTGACCTACGCTGGCACCTCTGAACACATTTCTCACTGTCTCCAGCCCTCGCTGCTCCCCTCGCCGGGGCAGCAGCAGCGATCTGCAGCTCACGGCGGGTGCTGGTGCTCTCGGTGCAGGCGGCACCCAGCCTCTCCCACAGCAAGGGGCTATTTCCACGTGAAGGACGCTCGGTGAGGACTTTGTGAAATAGGTGTGAGCAGCTTCGGAGTCAGGATCACTTCTGCTTCACGAGGCTCTTGGTCAGGATCAGAAACATCTGAAGGAGACTACACCGCGCCTTAAAGTTCACCCCAGTCTCATTGCAGGGTGCCCTCCCCACTCAGACGAGCCCGTCTCAACGTCAGGCTGTTGGCGACATCCCTCCAAATTTTCTTTTCCAGACTGTGAAGGTACCAAGCCACTTCAGGGAGGGCTTTCTCCTCCACTGACACGTTATTGCCCAATCCCCAAGTTCACGTACGTGGGCAACAGCGCTGGGAAGAAGAGAGACCACGCAGCAGGCAGAGCCGTGTGTGAAATACTGGCGTGTTTATTGGTTGGCACTAGATTACAGCCTACACTCTTGTCAAACTTGCATCCACAAATTTTTTTTAAATTTTTTTTTTTTTGAAATCTTTTAAAGACAGTGATGACCTCCCCCTCGCACACAGCTCAAACAGAGGAAACACCTTGAGAAAGGCACCGGACTGCCAGCTGCCGTACATCAGCGCAGCTTCACACCGTCTCAACACCAGGCTCAAAACACACGCAGATTCACTGCAGAAGAGGGACAGGGGTTTGTAATGATACCAGAGCCGAGCGTGGAGTAGATAGTGAGCCCGCCGGTCTTTCCGGGAACACTATGGGTGAAGAGATGAAAATTACGTAGGTATACACTACACCTGCCAGCCAAGACTAAGCAGGAGCAAGAGCGCACCTGCATTATTCATAGGCTCGAACTAAGATCTGAGCCTCAAAGAAAACAAAACGTGTTTTCTACTGAATGCATTTGACTTCGAACAAATGTGTCGTAAGTAAGAACAAGTCCAAGTCAGTAAGAAAAAGCATCAGCTGAAATGCCAGATTTCCAAAGTGCCCTTGCAGTTGTAAAGTGTTTTTGCAAACCATTTCAACTTAATATATCATAAAAAACCCACGTTAACTTCACCAGAAGATTAGAAACACAAAGCACTGGAGTGAGGAACAGAAGTCTGCAGCCAGAAAAATAAAGCAAAACAGATTATGGGAATTACAAGTCCAAAACCATCCAGAATTCACGGAGAACTGAGTATTTAACTTACGATCCATTGAAAATCACTGAAAATCTCAGGCTTCTTTTAATTCTAATAAATTAGCAAGTTTGTTCTCTACGCCAGTTTTCCCTCCTCCAAACTCACCGGCACGCCCATGCTGGGCAGCAGCAGCGCCAAGAGCCTCCGCCGAGACATCCCAACCGACACCACCACGTCACGCAGGAGCAGGAAACCCCGGGAGATCGCTCACCACGCTCCGCTGCTGCCATCCTCCCCCACCCCAGGAGGCCTGGCCACCTGAATGACTCAGAAAAGCATCCGCAAGGTTTAAAAACCTGTTCCTCATAGGGACTGCTCACGCCGGCGCTGCCAAGCAGGAGAGGTCGGTGCAGGTCGGTACCCGGACTGGTATCAAAGTCCTGTCCTTGGTCGCGAAGGTGAGTACGAACGTACCAGCTCAGACACGAACAGAAGAGATGGTCAAAGCCCCGCAGGTATCTCGGAGGTATCTCGGTTCGATAAGGAATGGAAAAGCCTGCGGCAGATAATGCTCATACCCACCGACACCCAGCTCGCGCTGCCGGCAGGGTGACTATCCCACTGCCAGGCACGCGCTCCGATGGGGTCTGGGTCCCACTGCCAGGCACGCGCTCCGATGGGGTCTGGGTCCCACTGCCAGGCACGCGCTCCGATGGGGTCTGGGATCCTGCTCTCCCAGCTCGGGGCTGCTGCCAGGGAGCCTCGGGTACAGAGAGTTCACGAAAAGACTGAGCAGAAAACGCGAAGTGATCGTTCCAGATCTTCGGTTTTAATAAATAGAAAATAGGACATACAGGAAATTCCGCAAACACTCTTGGACCTCCCCAAGAATAATTTGAGGCAATTCTAGAGCCAATTTCTCAAGTATAACTTCAAAATTCTCACTTTCCCACCAAAAAAAAAAAAAGAAAAAAAACCCTATCAACTAGCACCAAAAAGATTTTATAAATCTCCTAAATACATCTTCAATCCAGTTAAGTGTTCTTTTTCACCCATCTACACCTCTCTCAATTATGTACAGACCTCATGACACTATACCCAGTAGAACACCACATGTATCTACACACCACCTTCCACCACTGAAGCCGAGAGCCCTCTCCAACCGAATTAAATTAATTCTAACACCGAGAAAAGTGAGGAACGTATATATTTATATATATGTGTGTGTATGTTATAGTCTCTTAACACCGAGACACGATGAGGGAGTACACCAGAAGCAAGGTCGCCTGCATCCCCAGGCTGTGATGTAGCCACTAGATGATGCTATCTTATTAAGCAGGAAGAACAGAACCAGGAGGGAAAACCCGAGTCATTTAAAAGCAGGACCAGAGCAGTCGACGAATTACACAAAGTTGTTGAGTATCCTTAGAAGACAAGAGCTCTTCACGCCAACGAGCGTCTGCAACAACTTCGTTTCTTGGTGCAAGTTTGGCTAAAGAGACCGACAGATTTGGATCCTCTCCCGAGAATCGGCACCAGCCGTAGCTTCTACTCCAGGAAAGTTAAATATCCAGACCTATCTTTCACAGAACTCCCAGATCACCCACGTTTCCTTTCACTGGGTGCTTTGCACAGGTACAAACATTGCATCCGGCTGTCTGAAAAGCGCAAACATATCCATTTGGGATAAAACTGTTTCTGAGAACGAGCAAGAAAATCTAAAGTTGTTATAATTGGGAGAGGCAAACATTCGATCTGTGCAGCTTCAAATATTTTGCTCTTCTGGAGCAACCAGCATGTTTTCTGCATGGAAAAGCTGAGGCAGAGGCCCAAAGTCCGGGCTAGATCTGGGAAGGGAACCGAGGATTCCTGACATTCCCTGCACACATTTTTAGCCACCGAATACTTTGTGTCTGCGCAAGGGAAAAAGCAACACTAGCAGATTCCGATCCCTTTTAATTTTTCAGTTTATAGAGTTCGCTTTAAGGCACATTCAAGACCACGCTGAATTAAACTGCCTTCCTGCTCAACAGAAATCTGGGAAGTGCACACGCCGCCTATCTGCCCAGTAAAAAAGCTGATGCGAGCGCTTAAATGGCAGTTCCTTTCCAGCCCCCAAACCAGAGCTCTTACCTTCCTCCACGGCAGCGGGACTGAAGGCCATCATCCGAGGAGACGCAGCGGGTTGTCTGGGTGCAGCCCTCCACAGCCACCCAGGGGCGGAGGAGCTCTGAAGTATGACACCCCCCCACCCCACCCCCCCCAGGGTAAGGCTCCGCTCCTTCCCCACCGGCACCAGGCAGCGTTTTTATTGCGCAGCGCAGCCGCTGGAGAAGGCGCCTGCCTTGCCGAGCTGGAACCAAACCAACCTAAGAAGGAACCACGTCCGCAGAATGGAAGGGAAAGGAAACAAATCCCAAAGGGTGTCTTTTAAAAAGATGCAGAGGGACGGCACATGCATTCACTTGTCCGTGCCACCTTCCTACGGCAACGCAAAGGCAAGAGATGTTATCTGAGGAGAGCCCTGGCTGGGCTCCCTTTACCTGTAAATCTAGTATTTTCTTACAGTGTAATGTACACAGAACTCCTCGGTTAAATCACAGCAGGTTGATTTAACCCAGAAGAACCCACGGCCACTCCCCAGTGTTTCTTGCATCTTACCGTACTGAACACGAGCAAGGGATGGGGGGAAGAAATAGCAAGACTTGAACAAGCCAGATACACTCTCCCCATCCGATCCACGCAGCAGCTTAAAAACACTCATTATGAAGTGCCCCTCCGTTAACGCCCGTATTTTTATCCCCTTCTATTCGTGTTTAATTACAGTTACTGGCTAATGGCGTTTATCAGTAATACCAGTCTACAACTTCAGCTCTGTTTAACAGCATTAAACACAAACAAGCGAGCTGACCATCAGCAACTTCTGAATTACCTTTTTCAGGTGATGCAACTGCCCCATGCTTACTGAACAGCCTAATTCCGACACCCTCTCGTTGACAGCTTCATCTCAAGATATTTCTGCTGTAAGACCGCTCAGAGGCTACACGCCTTCTTCTGAGAGTTCAAAGTAACGAGCAAGTAATATTTACGCTATCCAGTGCTCCTGGCACAGCAGCCGGTGAGAAAGACCGCCATCGCGTCCTGCACCCTCCCAGCTGTCACTGCCTCAGCCCTGAAGAGTTTTTACTCTTTCAAATTGTAAGTCACGTTCAATTTGAAAAAAACATCTCATTTTTAGTTTGCAAAGTAGCCATTAACTCAAAGGCATGTTTTGCCAAATGATATACCCGGAGAGGCAAATGCCAAACACTCGTACTTCTACGAAGTCGCTGCAGTTCTGAGCAAGGGTTTGCGGAGCTCCGCCAAAGCAGCTCTGGCTGCTCGGCCAGTGCTGGTAAGAAGTAGAAACACTGTGCAAAGATAAAGGAGGTACAAGCCTCCCCGGGCTTTGTAACAATACCGAGTTTCTCTATCGCCAATAAACTATTGTCTAGAATTAAACAATCCATCTTTGTGAAGAAACCAAAAGACATCTTTGTGAAGCGACCAAAAGTACTTTAGCAGCACTGAATGCCAGACTTCAGGGAGAATGGAAAAAAAAAACCCCTTCTTTCAATCTTCTCTAGGCATCTCCCAGGAAAAGGCGTCACCTCCCGGGCCCGGCAGTGTCACATCACAGCCTCTCATAGCCAGGCACCAACACCAGCACGCACAGCCGTGTGGCACGCCTGTTAAATACTGTGGGGAAGCTTCACCAAATAGAAAACGATACGCGTTACTTTTAACTGAAAAAAGGTTCTTCCTTTCGAAATGTGCCTTTGAAAAGCCTCAGCGTCAGCAAAGTCAAATTTGAAACCCAAAAACCATCTTGCAGTAACCACTTCAAGACAAAGGTGCTGTACGATTTCTACCGCACGCGATTTCTAAGCTGACGTTAACCAATGCATCGAAATCCCTGTTCCACCATACCAAAACCTAGTTTGAGAGAGACTTCCTAGAGCTCAATAAGTACGATTTCAGCTCCACTAAGTTTAATTACACTTGGCACCCTTCTGCAGAGGGACGTCCACCTGCCCCTTGAGTTTTACGCATCATTTAAGATCATCAGAAAGGTACGGGATCTGACAAATCCTGCCGGAAGAATCAAGCAGCAGTTGCTGGAGACATCGGTACCCCCGGGGTGTCTTCCTTTTTCTCCTGCTCCCGTGCTGGAGTCAACAAATGCCAGTATAGTCGCTACCCAGCATCGGCTTAAACCACCAGCTAACATTTTCCTGCCACAGCAGTAATCCAGGCTGGTCTGTCAAACGCTTCCAGGGACAGAGATCCAGATTTTTGTTAAGTATTTTGAGGTTTAAAAGATCAGCACGCTCAGCGGTGGCGTCTAAGTGCTGAATGCACTTCCCTTCTCCCATTATGGTCGAAAATACGTTTAAAAATCCAGATGGCAGGATGCAACTCCGATATACGAGGATTTCTAATTTTGACAATACCGGAGGAAGTGAAGCAATGTTGAAGAGTGGGAACTGCTCAGAGAACCTCCCCGTGCTTATCAGCGGGTCACCCTCTTCCTCTTACTTCATCACTCATCCTGCAACCCTGAGGTGACACTTAGGTGCATAGAGAAATCCAGTACTCGAGTGTTTCAAGGGCCAGTAATTTTCCCCCTCCTCCTCGCTGCAGGCAGACTTGCTTCTTGATGTATCAAGAGTGAGGTGTCCTTGTATATACCATGAATACGTGTACGAAAAACAGCAAGGAAAAAAGTAGCATTAGCAAAATTACCCCTAAGAAGCTGCAGAGGACGCTGGAAGTTTCTCCTGAGACCCCAGGGTTCCGAGGTGTGCCAAAAGGTAATCAAGAGCAGCCCCTCCGAGCTGGAGGCTGTGCATCATCAATACGCCTGGCATTTACCCCAAACCGGATTTCAGAGAACCAAGACAAGCGTCTGAAACCTGCAACTTGAGGGCGGCTTGACAAATTTGCTGCCAACTTGCAGGATGTCTAAACGAAGCATTGGTATTCCTGTTTTACCTACGAATACACCAGTGCCAAGATCGATCAAAGCTATGTTGAAAGCCAGACTAAGAACATTATTCTTCAAGGGGAAGCTGAGACACATCGTAATGCTCGATTTAAGGGGTCAGGCTAGACACTACATCGTTTGAGGTAAGAATCCCACTATCTCCAACACTAGCTCAATATAGCACCAGTTTTAGCAACGCTGGAAGTCTGAGTCTAATCCTACAGGGTTTTTTAGCAGTTGGTCACGACAGCAGCCCTAAGCAGTTTAATCAAGCAGGCGCTAGTCTGTACTGCGAAACCCAGAGCGCGTGCCGGCCTTAGAACAACTCTTTTGTCACTAATAAAGGCAGTTTGATAGTCGGTCCCAAACCAATTTAATATCATTTTGGATAAAATCGCTTAAACTGCCAGGGCACGCAGCTATACCGGTTACTAGAGAAGAACCTCAGATGCTGAGGAAGACGGGAATTCATGTGGTGCAGGGAGAGATTCAGGTAGCACAGGACCACGGCCTGTTTTGAAATCCACATCTGTTGAATAAAGGCTATTTCTACCCCAGGAGCTATTTCCAGTTAAGAAGGCGTAACATCAGCCACTCGATGTTACTGTGTTAACAGCATCAACTCATGCCACATTAAAACACTTTCTTGGCACAATTTATTTTTCTGACCCAAACAAATAAGCCATTAGCAAGTCATTAACAATATTCTACCCTAAATTGTCAGTTTTAACAGCCCTGTAAAAACATTTTTAGTTTAAAAACAAAAGTGTGCATGCTGTTGATATTAAAACTGCAGTTACTCTTTCCGGAGTACCAGCTGTTTTGTTGCAAAGCATTTTCAACATCCTAATCTGTACAGTAAAGACAAAAACTCAATTGAAGGCAGTAGATGGCTGTGTTAGGTGCCACACACGGCTCGGTAACAGCGGACTGTCTGAATTTCTTGTACACTTCCAGATACAATATTCAAGCCCTTTTGAGAGTTTGGTTCAGGCCGAACAGCACAGAGTAAGAAAGTATTGTACATTCGTCTCTAAGTTGAAGTGAACTGAACTGGTGTAATTTAGGCTCAATTCCAGATGCTCGGTTTCAAGCTACTTCTTGAATAATGCCTCTCAGCTTTTTCTTATGCATGGTTTTTCATGTTAGCGATCACTGGCACTGCTTTTGGCCTTGCTACTCCACACTGATGAAAGCAAGGAGAACAAGTAAAGGAACAGAATAGGATCTTAAAACAAACAGCTTCTTGCCAAACCAGCAAGGATACCATTCCCCCTTGTCCCAGGCTCCATGGATATTTCTATCAGATTTTCATATTGTAAGTGCTTCTCAGGAAGAGAGAAAACTCTGGAACAGTGAGTATTTATTAGAATATTTTTTGTTAAATAAAGAGGAGGAAAAAAAAGAAGGAAAAAAAAAAAAAGAGTACTGCAGATTTAATTTCACATCTTGGCTATGCTCTGACAAAGGAGAAGTTACTGAATTCAGCAACTACTTCTTGTCCCAAGCCAGGGATTAATTAATGCCCCTCCCAAAACTTGTACCTGTCCCAACCCACCCCCCAGCCCCAACCCTTCCCATTTTATTTCCCAACTAGACAACACTGTTGGCAAATCAAGACAGCATGAAACTTACATCAATAAAAACAACAAAAAAAAAAAAGTGAAGTGTGCCAATGCATGAGGGGAACTATCCTATCAAACGGTGTACTTCTCCAGCTAGCAATTCTGCTCGGGAGTCAGCTGTACCTTTCACGGAGGGAGAGTTTAAACGTTTTGAGCATGCTCCATGGCGCAATTGTAAGTGCTGCAGAACCACAGGACAAGAGGTTGAACACCTGAATTTTCCCCCCCCGGACTTCTTTTCAGGGACACGCATGGGTTATCCAGCCGAGGGTTCGTGCAGTTAACACTCAGTAAGTACAATCCGATGCTTTAGCACAAATTACAAGTATCCAGTTCAGCACAGTATAAGGCATGTGGACAAGAAGAGACATCAGCAGAACGCAGCAGGATCAGCAGAACAGCATTGGTGATTGACGCTCCAGTTTGTCGGACTTTGACCCCACTCTGAATCCCTGATTCCTACCACAGACAATGAAATTCAGTTTCTATCGTAGCGTTTCTGAGGCTGTTTATTTTTGGCCAAGTGTTAAAAGACCAACTCCTTTTTGTTTCATTTTGATGTAAATGCAGAAACATTGGCGGAAGCTGTAGGAGAAGCAACGGAGCAGCAGGGATGTCTGCAGGTGATCAAAACTCTGCCCTCAACTTCAAGTGTCACTGCACTAAATCGGGAGATACTGAATGGGGAGTAAACTGGCCCAGCCACTAGCACTGTCACAGAATGTGTATTTTTTAAAAAAACAGAACAAAAGGCAAACAGATTAATTATGAACCCTTCTTTTCAGAAGCAGACCAGGATTAAAAAAAATTCCCGCAAAATTAAAATGTTAGATTCTCCATCTACAAAAAAGTTTATACATATGCGCTGAAAGTGACCACCACACAGGTCTGAACAGCACCTTACAGTACAGACTAAGACTTAAAGAGCTGATCTCACATTTGAAGTCTTTTAATTAAAAAAAAAAAAGTGGCTATGGCTGGGATGACACAAACGGGACACTTCAGAACACAAGGCAGAGGCGAAACTGGCAGCCTCGCTCGCCAGGCCATGGAAGTGGTGTATCGGGAAAGGGGCACTTCATGCACAAAATGTATTTTACAAAATACAGATCCAAAAAAGCAAAAAAAGCCAACGAAAAAAAAAAAATCCCACCTCGCACTAAATTGCAGCACTCTTAACACTTGCTCTGCCACAGGCTGCTGCCCATGCCTTGTTTGATAGAGGAGGCATGTGAAAAAGGGGAGGGGAGAGGGAAATCCACGTTTCAGTCTATTTTCAAAATCTCTCTCATAGGGACGTCTTCAGTCATCTGATGTCAGACATGGAGCTCTCAGAGTACGTCGTGGTCATGACAGGAGTGCCGTTGTTTGCCAAACAGCCTTGCCTCAAGGTTTCAAAATACGAGGCCTGCACTGGTTTATGATACTGCAGAACTTTTATGGCATCTTCTATCTTAAACCATTCCCTTTTCCTTCCTGTGGGCAGAAAGAAAAATCAGTAGATGCAACAGAACTATGTTATCCTTTCTACGCTTAAACTTCGCTGTTGATTAGCTTTCGATCATTACCACATGCACTAATGCTGCAAGAATAATTTCACTGTGTAGCAAAGCATCAGTTCAAAAGACACTGGGAAATTTTCTCTCGGTATTCTCTGATCTCGAGGGCCACCTACTCGAAACACCACATCGAAGGCTCCTCTATCCCCATGACAAATACCTGTTTAGGGCAGTACACTCACTAACCAATCAAACCAGTCTTGCATTTAAAAACAAAACAAAACATATTTATTTTGCTATTTCTGCAATTTCTATTCAAGTCAGATACTCATTTGAAGACAGTCCACAAAGACACACACCAATCACCACCCAATTTCCATCAATTTGGAAGTGATCCTCAGTTTTAGTGGACAGCACTCATTTCTCACTCTTTCCATAAAACCTCTTCCATACACAGCCTGAGGAAAGTCAGGTTTACGGTTGGACTCGACGATCTTAAAGGTCTTTTCCAACCTAAATGATTCTATGATTCAGTAAGTTACAGGTGCTACAGTGCTACTGACAAACCTTGTGTGGAACAACAGGTTCATTTTCATTTGGGAATCCAATTTAAATGCAACGATTTCAAAAGAGAATGGGTAATGATTAATCCACACTGCCCACATATATTTTCTTCTTGTCTTAGAAAGGACAGTTCTTCATGCTCTTTGCATAGTATCTTGAATACAAAATCGCTGATGAGGCGGCTGTACAACTGAATTAACTTCTCTGGGGCCAGAGAGGTTACAAAAGCATCAATTTGACCACAATTTTTTTTCCCCAAGCAACCAAAGGACACACCATCGCAACTTTTCTCAACCACTCTCACAAGGATTCCAGCTCCCAGAGGGACGCAAAGCTGACGTGTTTTGTCTGCATCAAACCAGTTAATGCCAGCAAGCGCAAAGAGCTTACCAATGTTGACAGAGTCCTCCCAGTCTTCCAACACTTCTGTGACGATAAGTACGTAAACATATGTCCTGTGTTTCCTGTCCCGATTCTGGAAGGCAAAGGGAACAGAGTAACGACAAAGCTACCGAAGGAGAAAAGGCAGGTGGGTACATGGCGACTACAAGTTGCAAGCTGCCTCACTATGATGCTGCGGTACCCTGCGTGCAGTTTCACTCACATCATAGCTCGTTCTTAGCTACTAAAAATTGTTGCGTTTTAAATGAGTGGTCTGAAAGCATTAATAGGGATTGCAGCCAAAAAGTCTAGTTCCTAATCTGTAAGGCAGTATTTGGTGGACGAATATGCTTATAAATCAGTTCCTCAGCTGGAAAAAAAAAACAGGAAAGATTTTTATCTATTTCACACAATTCTGAAATAGTGAAAAAACAACAACTCTAAAGAGAGCTGTGTCTGGTACCTGCTGACTATGCACCTCACTAGTACTCATCAGGTGTTACCACACTCCTAATAGGAGCACACACGCTTCACCACGTTGCAGACACCAGTTTGGCAACGGGTGATGGCAGGTGCTAAAGAACAAAGGAGAGCCACTGCTCCCCAGCGGGTGGGTGGCATTTTTTGGCAGCAAGAAAGGTACGAAGGCACTGAGAATATTCCCTGTTACACTAGCTTATCACTCATGATTTCAGCTGAAGTGGAAACTGCAGATGATCAATATCACTGAAAGGATCAGCACGCTTTTTTATTTAAACAGGGAGTTTTAAGTTTTTCTTCAAACAAGTTATCTCGTTTACTTCACAACAAACTAGGAAGTGACTTTTATTCCAAGACAATTTTTTGCATCAAAATTTCACAGCCTCAATGTCCGAAACTTACCTCAAAAATTCCCACTAATCTTCCTAACGTCCCTTTCACTCCAGCCTATGAAAAGTTCGAAGAGAAAAAAACACGCTTTAACAACAGGTCACTACATATTTCCTTATTTGTTGTGCAGGAGCAGTTCCTTTAGAACAGGAAGCAAACGCCATAAAATTCCGTTAATCTGAAAACAACATGGTCACAAGAAAACTGACACAAATGTATCTGAAGCTCTAACCATGCATGCATTCCCAGGAATTTTTTCTTCTTTTTCTATATTCAAACCATTTTGGATTCAATCTGGAGGAAAAAAAAAAAAATTATTTGATGAGTTACTAATTGCATACCAATATACCCTGAATGACCAGAATCTCCTCTAAAGGTTATTATAGTCTAAGCATGGATAAAATTTGCTTTGGGCTTTAGCAGTTTTACCTCTTTAAAATTATAGTTTAAGAAAATAACTTTAAAGTGTGTATAAGACATCCACTTACACCATCAAAGCAACATGACAGCTACCAGATATTTCAGGGATGTCCTGCATACATTTGAAGCAAGCTAATATAAACATAAAATACTTTCAATGTTGTAACGTGGCCTCCGCAACAGGAACAAGACTATTTTTGATACAGCACAAAACGCAGATGCGCATTGAAAGACTTTCAAATCAAGCACAGACACAAATCGAGAGAAGATCTAAGCAACAGTTTTGTCTCCTATTTGAATACTACTGAGGATCTACCCACTTTATCTCACTTGCCGTCACTTTTTATACATCCACTCACCACTCTGGCTCAGTCACTTTCTCAAAGTGCTGTTTCTCGCCCCTGCTCTCTGGGGCTTGCATCACGCATGAATGCAAAATGCCATCCCACTCTCCTGCCCCCAGGCTCCCCCTTTTTTTCCCCCAATAATTTACATTCCCTTCTTTTTACAACTGTAAATGGTTGGAACTCAAGTGCTACAGACAGGATGAGATTTTGCTCCATGACTTAATTGGTCTGAAACAACACACACAACCCGGCATACAACCCAGCCACATTTGGAAGGTAAATTCAGCTGCCGTCTCTGGCAGCTGGAACACATCCTAAACAGTTCAGGAAAAGAGTGCCTCTGCTCTTGCAGACAAGATATATAGATCCGATTATGTCAGGCTTTTTTTTTTTTTTTTAAAAGAAAAAAGATGTTTGGGTGAGGGCAACTAAATACTTAATGATAAGACAAATTCTCTGTCCTGAGCAGCTGAGATACACCCTTTCCCGCTTGTTCAGCTACTAACCAGTTGCTGTACAGTTACATGCTTTTAGAAAGGAAGAACTTTTATTAATTAAAAGATTTTACAGGTTAAGTTCCCAGCCTACTAAATGAACACACACAGATACCAAACAACACAGCCAGAGCACAGCGCATTATTGCTTCTAACAATAGCTGATGGCAGAACTGCCCCAAGAGAAAAGGATTTGTAGCTCCCCCTACTACAAGCATTCACAGGAATGTATAATTCTTTCTGTAACATGCTCCCTGACCTCTGCTTCTAGGAAGGAGCTTTTCAATTGAATCTTTTATGTTGTTTTTGGATGCAAAATTTATTGTCTCATCAGTATTTCTGACATTCTGCTCGGGCCATAGGTGGACCACTGGCTATTAACCACAAGGCTATTTCTGGAGTCAAACAGCAATTCCATGAAGGTCAACGTACACGTGTATGCGCACACCAGCGTGGCTAGGACAGATAACTGGTCTTGACCTTTGCAGATGAGTGATTTTACCTCATCTGCAAAACTGTTGCTGCCAACCCGGACTAATCTCTCTCAGAAGCGAACTGGAAGGCAAATACTTCAAATATATTTCATTCAAAGAACTCCTTCAGCAGCCTCGAACGGTGGGCTTTTTTTTTTTTTTTTTTTTTTTAGATAAGCAACCATATCAATCAGCCAGCAATAACACGGAGAGGAACACAAGGCTTCCACCTTCACAACATACATACATAAATAGCTGGGTAATATTCAAGGATCACCTCCTTCAAGCTCAGGAGCAATGCGTCCCAACAAACAGCATCCCAAACAAAAAGATTCTATAGGTATGTCGGGGATAAAAGAAGAGGGAAAACATGGGCCCTCTCCGGAACAAAACGGGAGACCTGGTTACCCAGGACGCGGAGAAGGTGGAGATACTCAATGACTTTTTTGCCTCCGTCTTCACCAGCAAGTGCTCGAGCCTCACCACCCAAGCCGCAGAAGGCAAAGGCAGGGACTGGGAGAATGAAGAGCCACCAAAGTGGGAGAACATCAGGTTCGAGACCATCCAAGGCACCTGAAGGTGCACAAGTCCATGGGACCCGATGAGATCCGTCCGCAGGTCCTGAAGGAACTGGAGGATGAAGTTGCTAAGCCACTATCCACCGTATTTGAGAAGTCGTGGCAGTCCGGTGAAGTTCCCACTGACTGGAAAAGGGGAAACATAACCCCCATTTTTAAAAAGGGAAAAAAGGAAGACCTGGGGAACTACAGGTCATTATCATACCATAAATTAATGGTTTGATTCAAACAAATATTGGGCTGATTTTATACAGAGAGGCCTTACCAAAGGCTGCAAAGCACATCAGCCATTACATCCTGGAGACCAATGGCGCTCTCACCCTATTTTACTGGTATAGTGGATTTTAAACATGACATCTAACAGAGACCGATTGGATTGTTATACACCTATTTTTGATAAAGCACTTAATTCACACACAAATAGGAAAGTCAGTCTCTGTAGAGTCATGTACTTCATTTAATGGAACAAATGTGGAAGTGGAATTCACAGTCTGACACAAGTTTCTAACAGAAAAGTTGCCCAAGACATCCAAGAAAATAATCTATAGCTGTTATCACTAACAAAGCAAGCTAGATAACGAGCAACAAAACTGCCAGGCTCCTCTTTGGGCAAGCTCCATACCTCTTGCCTTCCTACGGGCCAACCCCTCAGCACCTTCCCCGCTCATCTTCACTGCAGGACAAGAAGCACTTTCTTGGAAAGTTAAAAGCATAGTCACAGGCTCATCCAGGATTGAAGCTGGATCTACATCTTAATTTGCACCAGATGACTCAGGAATTTTCTCCTCGGTAGTAAATGGATTGAGAATCCTCCGCCCTCATGGGCCACAACAGTAAGTGTCTGGCAGAGACAGCGCAATTTATTTGGACACATGTTCCCCCACCAAGCATCAGAAGTGCTGCACGCGGAGCCCGTGCTGCAATCCTTGAAATACACGCATGTCCTAGGAGGACGCTATTAAACCTATCAACAAGGGGTAGGAGAGCACCAGCACCACCCGTTCCACCTGCAGGTGTGAAAATAAAGCAAATCAATCAAATGACAGTATTCCCCAGGAAGAAGGACACTCAGCTATAAAAAAGGACAGACAGAGCTTGCAAAATGAACTTCTTTTTCACTGCTCTGCAGATCCAAATCGGTTTCCAATGTCCAAAGTAGTCCTCACTGGAGGAAAAGATAGATCTGGCAAGAATGCATCAATGTCACAGCAACAGCCAGCTGCCCCAAAAAAGCACACGACACCAAACCGCTGCCGCATGCCCAGAGGGGTGGGCTGGGCGTTCAGGACAAGGAACAAAAATCTGGAGGAAATGAAGCTTTACTAGTTCTGCTGCTCATGGAACAACTTGTTTTAATAAAGAAAAATTACTGAAGACATCCAAGAACAGTAGGTTCAGGTTTCAAAGCTGAAAATAAGTTCGGGTCAGATGCAAAAAGCAGCCTGCAGCAACACCATCTGTTCCTAGGGACAGCTTTTATTTCCTTCCATCTGAGCTAAGGAAAATGTGGGTTGGAATTTCAGCTATTTTACTTTGCTCCATTAGGCTCAAAGCCTGCATCTACTACAGATTACTGCTGGGCAAGGGGACTGTGGTAAAACACCCAAATCTTTGCTCTAATACTTGCAGCACTGAAGGTGGTAAATCACACCCATAAAGACTGCTAGCTTAGACAAGTTCTAAAGACACCAATTACAGACCTGCTAGGCAAATTTTCTTGCTGTCTCTACTGTGTCTCAGAGAGGGCTATACTTACTCATCTAATTCTTTACTGCATTACAACCAATATAAGCTTTTACATTTGTGAAATAGAAATGAAATACCACGACAGAGCGAAGAACTTTAAGACGTTGCACTCATTTTTACGAAGTTTGAGTACACAGGGTAACAGACAGTAGTGAACTTGATCCACTATTTGCACTGAATATTACTAAATCTAGGAAGAGTTCAACACCATCATCTCAGTCATTCATTCATGGTCCTTGCAATATTAAAAAAAAAAGTCTTCCTATTTTAGCGCTGAAAGATATCAATATTCATATTCTAAATCACTAACAAAATACATGAAACAGAAAGGATTATTTATAAAGCATGTTTAAGAGGTGAAAAGAAAAAAGAAAAGAGGTCTAGCAAGCAGACCAAAGTACTATCACGATGGACTATTTTTGATATTGGCATCAATTGCCTGTTTGATCACAGATCAAGCACAACTTCTGTGGCTTTTGATTCCCATGAAGAAAGCACGCCTAACACTCCCGTAGTTTTATAGAACTTGACATTTACTAAGTATTTAAAGGTCACGATGTGAAAGATGCTGTAAGTGCAAAATGAAATGCCTTTGGGTTTAACAGATGAGTGTGGAGGCTTTTTTCAAAGTCATTCTATAATAAGTTTAATTTAAGGCATCTATTTCTAAAACGTGTTCTTCACCAGTTGCTCACACCCATAAAAAGCCCTTATTCCTAACACAAAATTAATTTTGGGGAGGAGAATGCAACAGCAAAAAAAAAAAATCCAAGAATGAAGAAGCAAAAAATATACTACATTGGCGCTAATGACTGGTTTAAAAGGGCACATCATTTTTCTAGAAGGTGAACCTTAGAACGTACCTGGAGTTTACAGCTGTGTAAGACTGATGACATCATTTTTCAACAATGTCAGAAATAAGTGGTTTTATTCTGAAAAGGCTGCTCTCATTCAGAACTAGTGGGCTTGTCTACTGCTACTTTGCCTAAAAGCAATGCCCACGAACTCAAGTCACTTCAAATTTTACGCAGACAACAGCAAGCATGACAAGTGTTGGTACCTGTCTACTTTAATACTTCTGCTGGTAGAGATTAATATAGATAAGGACTATCTTAAACTAGGACAAGGACTTCTAACTCAAACTGGGACAGAGGGATCACAGGTTTCACCCAGAATCAACATTTCCTTTTCAGAACAGCCTTCTAAAATTTTGAAAACCAGAAAGAGGGAAAAGTCAGATTTCTTTATGTGACAGTTATTCCAGCAATTACATGGATAAACTCAAACACATATGTGGTGAAATTAAAAGTGAATGCAGAAGTTAAAAACCTTAGTTCAGGGAAGCGTATTTTAAAAAGCAAATGCATACCATGCAAAAAAGAATGAATTGAAGAAAAACCCGACTGCTGCCATCTTCAAAAGACCACAAGCAACTGAAAGGGTAAGGAGTCCTTCCAGCTCTTCCAACTGTCTCTTACTAGAACGGAAAAGGCATACCAAAGCCAGTGAAAGAAAGTCCACAAATTTCTTCCAACTTTGACCAGCACGCAGACCACCGTCTTTTAGGATAAAAATTACTTTGTGTTCATTGACACAGAGGAAAACTGATTTTTCCTTTCCCAACACAAGCAGCGACTACCGGCTCAGCTAACCTCTTGTTTCCTTGCGAGTGACAGACATGCCTGTCCCAGGAGAGGAGCAAAGACATCAAACCTACTCAGAAATCAGCGTCAGCTACAACCTACCTGAAAAAGCCTAGATTCACATGAAAGGATGAACAAGGATTACCAGCTAGCACGCACACCAGTTGCCCAGCCGTCTCCTAAAACATCTCCTCTGCCAAATCAATAGCACAAGCTGGGAAACTGGGTGCACAAGTCCTTTACGGCGTTACAGCTGTAATATAATAAAACATTCCCCTCCTGCACGCACATTCCCCAGGAACATTTTACAGTAAACAGCTCACTGAGCTTAAGACAGTTGATGTACATTATAATTTTGTGTGCAGATCGTAAGCAGCGTACCAGAACACAAACCTATTTGAGGAAGGCCTTGCACACCTGAAAGCTCGCCTGCGTTTTCCACCCATGTCAGCTAGCCTAATCATTAGCTGCAGAAGCGCTCAAGTAATTTTATACACATGACAGGCTGCTCTTCGGCAGGCAGCGTGCAGGAAAGCCTTTATTGTAACAGCATCTGATAGCTCCATTTCAGATTCCCACCCTGCATTCACATCAAACACTACTAGGTGTCGTGGAGGTTAGCCGTTGGGGTAATCCTGCCGCTTCTGGAGCTCTTGATGTTTACTGTTTGTCGAGCGGCATTCAAGCAGATAGGTGCTTCGCTGGGAATGACTCAACCCTGCCAGGCTGCCACAGTTTGAATTACATTCTCATTCGGCACCGGTCCACGTGAGCGAGGGAACACCAGCTGAGCGAGAGGGGATTATCTCAGCCAGCCCAAACCAGTTTCTTCACTGCAGACGGAGCCCATGCCAAGGCTTCCTTTCAGCCACCGAGCTGTCATGGAAAGAGAGCGACTCTTCCGCGGCGCTGCGCTGCCCGAGGAAGGGAGTGTCGATGCAGATTTATTTTAAGGATTTGAAAGGCGAAGCCATGCATCTCCTGAATGAACTCTTGACTTCTGTATCAAATAACTTAATTATTAATAATGATTGGGTTGTAAAGCAGGAGTCTGCAGCTAAAAATATTTCTATTGTTCTGGTTAAACTCACTTTGGCTTGTAATGTGTTTGAAAGATTGCCGAGTTACTAAAAAAGCAGGAGCTGTATTACAAGCTGGAAACAAAATTTGCAAGCAGCAATCCCCAGTACTAGAGGAACCTAAAGACACTTAAAAAAATAAACTTTGACTGTATAATCTTTCATATCTTTCTGATAAACGGCTAGATTATAAAAACATCCGAAGAGAAACACACAACTCGAGAACTGCCACATTAGATTAGTCCAACATTTTGTTAGACAGCAGCAGGTACTTCCAAATACTTCAGAGAAAAACCTTCATATATCAGACAATTAAATAAAGCAACTACTGGAGGAGCTTCCTCCCAAGTCCCGTCAATTAGCTCTTGATTTCTGTTCTGCAGCACAAAGATTTATAACCCTCTTGAAAACATTTTTAATCCTGCCTTATATAACTGTGAACCTATTTGGTCATCCGTATATAATCATTTAATCGTTTCTGAATCCAAGCATCTCTCCAATTTGCTAATATTCAGAAGCAAATTCTAAAGACATGTTTTACATACAGTGTAGTCAACTGCCATTTGCCGTCTTTAAATTCCTTACGAAGAATAAAATTGTTCTTCCAGCTTTTAAGAGAAAAATATGCCTTCTCCATACAGATCATCAATCTGGTTTTGATCTGCTGTTTGATCTCCTTTCTGAAATAGCTTCAAGTTAAAAAAAAACCCAAACAAAAAACAAAAACATGAACACATAGGAGTTGCTGCTTATAACATGATCAATTTCTCTTATTCACATAAAACTCAGAATATGTATTAGACCAACACATATTGCGGTCCCTGTATTTGGAGTGTCTTTAGTAGCTTATAAGGTCTTATTTCTACCTTCTACCCAAGTATTAGATAGCTCCACAAAAGCACAGCTGGTTTTTGAGGTTCTCTTAAGAAACTATTCTTCATACAGAGAAAACAAAACAGAGAGTATCATCGTACTGAAATTACTATAGCTTAATTTTATCTATTTTCAGCTAAAGGTATCAGGCGAGGAAAAGTTCATTCCGACTGAGCGCCTTAATCACATTCCTATGCTATCTTTATTTAGGACTCCGGTTTCCCTCCCACGTACGATGTGGGTATCACCAGTGACCCTATATTCCTCTTCGCCTTAAGGAAAACAAGCAAGAGTGATGAAAACAAATTCACAAAGCCTTGGCTAACAATCAGCAGCGAAGCTCCAGGACCTCCCATTCTTGCCGAACACTCACCTCTTCACAGACTTCTCGCACAGCGGCCACGTTGGGCTCCTCTTCGGGCTCCATGCCACCCCCAGGGACAATCCATCGATCAGGATGACGACTACTGCTAACCAGCAGCACCTGCGGAAAGTAGAGCGCAGCTGATGGGTAAACTCAAGGCAACGCTCCTTTTCAGAGTCCAGCTGAAGAGGAGAAGTTGTCTTTGCATCTCTCCCACCTCCAAATGTGACCAATCCAACGAGAGTCCTTGAAAATACTCCACTTTTTCCAAGACAATTTCCTTAGCCTCTTTCAGGCAGCTGTGCAAACTACATTATCAGTGACACCAAGGCGCTCCAACACTCCAAATTATTTCAACCATTACCTTCTCACTGCTCCAACGTGTCGCAGAATAAATTATGCCTCTGCATACCAAAACAATTTGCTATTCGATAGAGCATCACAATACTTACAGTGTAAGTATTCACTGCTGCACCCAAAGCCACTACATACGTCTTGACAGCTTGGGATACACATCATGCAACAACATAAGATGGCACAGAAGCTGCTCAGCACCTTCACCCTTTGAAGAAGTAGCTTGATTTAACTTTACTGGTACCTTTGGCCTTGGTTGCCTCTGCAGTTACACTAACAACATATACAAGTCAGGTAACTGCCCGCTAAAATATTTACGTGCAATTGTTTTAACAAAGATTTTCAACTTCCCTGTGTGCCTCTTCCTATGCAGTAGGCACCAAAGAGTTCAGCTCTGGAGCCAGCACTTGGTTACTTTTGGTTTAGATGAAGTTGTTCAATGAGATATAAGCAAAATATAAGACCACATTAAACTACTTAAAAACCCGAGGAAAAGGCTGCATAGAAGGACAGACTTTTTTGAATGAGGAAAATGGTTCAACCATGTTCATCCAATTTCACAGGAGTAATTTCTCATAAGCAGGCTTTGTGGCAGTTTTTCTTGAAACACATTTTATTCCAGTGTAATTCTGTTCTGTACAAGTTCAGGTTTTGTTTTGTCATCTTCTGGAAACAAAAAGCTAAATAACAATCTCAACCGGCTAAAAATTTTCCCAAAGAACACTGAGAGACTGTGCTTATTAAATCTACTTGCAATACATCCATGAGCAGAGATGGAAACTAAAAACAAAACTAATACTGTTTTTCAGCTCTCTAAACAAAGCTTGTTCATTAGAGTCATCATGCTATACTTCATCATTTCACTGGCACAAAGCTTAGAGCCAAAGCAACTTGCTCCAGAAACTTTCCAACATACCAGTCCAATTAGGTTACAGGCCAGCTGTAACAGTTTCAATCAGACATTTCAAAGTTAAACTGTGCGAGACACTAAAATCCCAGGCTTTACTGTGTAAATGTTGATTTACCAGTAGGATATGAAAAGATTTGCACTAATTATCAAGAGGAAACCTACCTACAGAATTCAAAATTAAACTTCTGAAACAAAAACAAGAGTAAGATTTCCAGGGTTTCCCAGTTCTTTTATCTTTTGAAAATTCTCATCTGCCAACCGGCCACCCTGCAAAGCAATTTTGCGTTTTCCGGGGCCACCCAGATCACACCTGCTCAGCGCAGGGAAAAGAGGGGGGGCCAACAGACTAGAACACGCTGGGGCGAGGAGACAAGGATCAGTTGTGGGGGTCCAAACAGCTCTCAAACCAGGAGCAGCAAAGCTTGAGGCAGAAACTGAAGAGGGGTCACAACAAACGTTTTGGCAACTGCTGGTCTAACCTTTCCTAAGGCTGGAGTGAAACTCGGCGTTCTCAAGTGTCAGCACTCCTCTCTCTAATCAGCCATTTTCTGTGGATCCCACCAATAACAGTGTCTCAAAGCCTCCTCTTCCTGCTTCAGTCAGAACCCACATCTCAATCCTGCAATGCATGAAGCAACATCGTTTATCCAACAACCCCATTTAAATCCCTGAGCACTCCCCAATCTGCCTATTATATTAAGGCAATTACAATGCATACCAGAAAAGATTTAAACTGAATGGGCTACCTTAATTCTGCAGTTTCCTAATGGAGATGCTTACTACCGTACCTGCCTTCTGGCTTAGGCTGCAACGGAACAGAATTTACACTATAGTAACATCCCGTGGTGTTTGGCCTTCTTCAGGAGGAAGACAGAATTCCTTTCCCCCAAACATCCAACCCATATAAAACACGATCAGTAAGCCATGCCTAAATAGGGAACGTAAACTTCATTCACCCTCTGAGCCTTCAAGGCTCAGGACAGCAGCCAGGCACCGTGGGCTGGGACGGCAAGGCCGTCACCAGCAACCACCTCTGGTTTGCCAATATTTGGCCACTGTGGCTCAGCACACAACGCACGCCGCTGACCCGTGCCTCTTATCCTGGTACCTTTTCCTATTACGTTACAGGACTTTTACTTCGTCCTGACTCATTACCAGTATTGTACACAGAAGAGCTTGGACTGAAATTCCCAACTTGAGGTCAGCGGGTGATTCTGAGGACAAAGTTAAAAGAAAAGTAACGGACATTTCAAGTGTACGTTTTCTTGCCAGGTAAGGAAGCATCATCTTTGTCGTTTCTGATTTCAATTTGGAGTCCCAGCTCAAAGAAAACAACAACAACAACAACAAAATCAAAATAAGGTGCAGAAACAGATCTTTGAAACTCAGCACTGCACACTTCATGCCATTGAACTCCTGCCACCTTCCACTTGTGAGAAAAAGTATCTGCTAAGAAAATGCCTGTACAAAGACTTCTACAGGAAAGCCTGCTGGACTGCTCAGACTAAGACAATGCTTTAGCAACACACTAGTAGGAACTTTTAGGTGTAAACAACAGTTTTAGGCAAAGTAAATTAACTTCAGCTGCTCTGGCAGTTGAAAGTTTTCTGAATAGAATTAACGTGAACAACCATCGCTGGGAAGGAAAAACCTGTCATTCTCACACTTTTATGTAATCGGACTATTTCCTGTTTAATAAAAAGGAAATCCCATCAAGAGAGAGCAGGAAACATGCCCTACAAGGTCATTCTTTTAAAACAACTTTAAACAGGATATTACTACCAATGAGCTCTCCCAAGACAAAGGGGCCTAGTTCAAAATGAGGGTGAGAGACTGTTGTGTTTTAAAAAACCACACATCTAAAAAAGTCCTGTGTCCCAATACATGCCACACATTCAAAGGGATCAAGTAAAAAGGTCATTATAATCCAAATCGATATTTTCATAAGACAACATCATTGAAATATTCTGCAAGCTGCCCCAAAGCCAGTAAAATGAGATCTGCTGAAAAACAACCTCTCTCTGAAAACCACTAATATTTGGGTGGAACAGCCCAAATGCTGTTTCCAAGATAAGAAATACATTCCCCAGCACAAACCTTTTCCCCCGATGGCTGGATGGATGAAGGAAGATAAAATACCTGAGGAAGCAAAGATCCCAGCTGAGCAGGTTGCAGAAGAGAGATGTAATAGTTTGTATTTCTGCCATAAGGAGGTCAGAATTATTTTCCACGTTTCAGAACAAACGTGATATAGGGTAAGGCTAACTTACACCAAAAAGCCAAGACTGAGAACGGCAACTATACCTTCATTTTACAACACAACATGACCAAAAATGTTATTCAATTGCTCAGTTAGACTGAACATTTTCCAATACAACTGAATCCTACAAAATAAAGGGTACAGGTTGGTTTTTTTAAAGGACCACTTGGTAGCTCCTATGTCCTCGACACCTAAATTTTTGTTCATTAACTTCTTTGTTGCATAAAAACATTCATTTGAATATATACTAAAGAAGTATTTTAATCAAAACAGTCATAAAAAAATATACCAAAAATGACTTATCTATTTTATTTCTTTAAATCAGGCCAAAACACAAAGGAAGGCTGACATTGCCATTTTACTCTTGCCAGGCAGCTGGGTTTAAGATGGCTACTGAGGCTCTTGGGATTTTGGGGGCAGATTTTGGAGCCAAGTCTTGCAGTCTTTTTGGAAAAGCATTTGCAGGTACCATGTCACATTGGCCAAGTTCTGTTTTCCAGGATTTGAAAGACAATTATGTCATTTCAAAGCTGGGAAATGAGCAACACAAGCCTCTTTGGCAACGCACAAGGCAGCCCTGAAGTAGCTCTCACACACAATCAATGAAATAAGAGAAAGGTTAGAAAAATAAGCAAAGTTTGAAGTCTACAGCAGGGGCTCCTAAACAGTGCTAGATTGTAGCCCTCGTGGTAAGCAACCTTCAAAGCAGCATGCAATCAAACAAACAAACAAACCAACCCCAAACAAATCTAGAGCAGCCTACCAACTTTCCCCAGAGGAGACAGGAAACATGCCGAGACATCTAAGGCTGCCTGGACCGCCACACGCGGAGCTAGGAGCTCCATGGGAAAGGGGAAAAGAGCTTGTCACCAGGATAAATCTGGGAGTCCCTGATACACAATGCTGACCTTAAAACAACCTAATTACATACAAATCTGTTGCATTCACATCAGGGTTTTGTTTTCTTCCTTCCCCCCCCCCCCCCCCCCGAAATAATGGTGCTCTGCAAAGCAAAAACTGGGCAACCAAAATAAGGCAGAAAATTAACTCCCAGTTAACAGAACAGAGATTGAGGGATTCCCAGGATCTTTCATGCTATGGTGGATTTAAACAACCACCACCCCCACCCTCCTAAGTAAAACAAGAGTAGCTATGCTGTAAGGAACATGATTCCTAGACAGAGGCTCCATAAAAACATTACGGCAAAGACAAAAAGGGCTACAGCATTATTAGAAGCTAGGCTGCAACATTATTAGAAAATGAGCTGTGAACCTTCCAGGCTTCCAGGAAAAGACAGTCCTGCCCACACATGCCAGCCTAAGGACAATCAAGCTGGCAGATTTCAGAAGAAACAGCAGACAAGATGTTAAATACATGTTTTTTGGCCCAGCCAGCATTCTGCTGCCAGAAGCCAATCTATAGCTACTGGCTACTGAAACAGCCTCTGTACTTCCTTTCATGTTTTCTATCAATATTAAGCCACAAAATCATGTATTTTGCATAGCGACTAAAGCACAAACCTCCCCACATTTAAACTCACTTCACACTTTAGCTTTATTTATCAGAACATAGGCTGCAAGAAAATAACGTCTCGTAACACGCTGTAGTGAGACTGGTGGAGAAGATGGCTGACTTAAATGATTTTCGCCTGTACAATCTGTCTTTGTTTGAAAGTTTCAATTTCATAAGAGTCTCTGTATTCAGGAGTTTGGAGCTTAGCTGTGCTAGCGACTCTCTGATTTGCCCTATGACCAGGCGGGATATTGTAGCCGGTGCAGTTCTGTGTCCAGCATAATAAAGACCTTTTATGCTTTACCCAAAGTTAACAAATGTTCTCACAACGCTGATGTAATATTGCCACTGTACTTAATGCTTTTACATCTGACAAAATTGGGATCTCGATTCGACCACATCAAACCACCTTTAAACACTAAGAACAGCATAAGCTGACAGAGTTCAAGAGGAGCAGGAGGGGAAAAGAGACACTGTAGTTAGCAAAGCCGTGCAAAAATTAACCTAATTTAACCAGCAGAAACACAGCCTCAGTTACACTACAACAGAACATGCATTTTGCCAAACTGCTAACGCAGGATGGTCTAAACACGCACGCCAAGGCTTACAGGAGGGCTTCTCCCACCCTCTTGCTATTCAGGGCACGTTATGAAGTTAGCACATAGTAGTAACAAGTACAGCCTGCGGTCAGCAAGGCTACAGCCAGCTTTTAACGTGACAATGTCTTTAGCTAAGACAAGAATACACACAACCTCAAGAGCAAGCCACGGAAAAACCCTCTCCTGACCATAACAGTATGTCCTCACTGTTCCTCAACAGTCCACATTTCCTTAGACAAGTGTTATTTTCACACACACACACGCACCTTGCTCCATGGCATAACACGATTTAACCTACAAAGCAGAACCTCGAAACTGGAAGCGGGAAATTAACGACAGAAAGCTAGAAGGGGAGATTATTCGCGCTACAGAACTTGACAAAGTAAAGCACAGGTCTTGAAAGAGGAGTAAGAGGTGAGCTGGAAGAAGTTCAAGTCATTTCAAGCATTTGGATCGCACCTACGGTACTATAACCATAGAGGAAAAATGTAAAGAAAATCCTGTTGGTTTTTAGGCTGCTTCTTAAAATAACAATAATAAATCATCACGTACTGCACCGCTACTCTGGCTTCAAAATACCAAAGGTCATATTACTGTTACAGCAGTTTTCTTGTGACTTTAGAGTGACTGCTTACTCTTGCCAAAGAAGAACACAATCTGGAGTCCTCTCCCTCCATCAAAATTACGTTTTAGATAACCACAAAAATTCGCTGCAACATGCCTTTCACGGCAGGGACAGGACAGAGAAAGCAGCTGAAATGCCTGAACCAGCAGCCGCTTGTTTCAGAAGCAAAGGGCTGATAAGGAGGCACTCCCAGGGGAAGACCCCCAAACCGATAACCTATTTCTGCCTATCAAAACCAGTCTGTTGACCACTCGGTACTTACACAACTCATCCAGGCAGACTTTTTCCAGAAGGAATGCTAGCTTTTAAACCGGCTTTTTCTTCTAAGGGTGAGGCGGGGAGAAATGAAGGGAGTATTTTGGTCTTTTTACACAGACCAAATGACTCTGGATGTCAGCAGTTGCATATGTATACACTTACTGTTTTGATTAACAAGTCCTATTCATAAAATAGAGCATGCAAAAACCCTACAGCCATGAAAATTTGAGCAGCTTTTCAAATATAAGTAGTTAATTCTACACATAACATCAATATATGTTATTTACACAAGAAAAAACTAACCTCCCAAGTCAATACGAATGAAAATAACATTCAAATCATCCGAAGCATCAAAAAAAAAAAAAAAAAATCTACCCAGCAGGTAATTCCATCCCTCTGAATTTCACATGTTAACGTGAAATTTCTGAGAACAAAGAGTTAGTATGCATTATCCACTGAACAACAAAGACAGCTACAGAGACAAATTCTGATATAAATATGCACAAAATCTGAAAGACCCTTGACTAGTCTGTGCAGTCAGTCTCTTGGTTGGACTCAAAAAGAACTACTGTTTAAAGAAACTGAGTACCTGCTTCCCAGTTGCTGGATATTATACACAGCATCTGAACACTGATATTTACTACTCATAAGGTAGAACTGAGAGTTTCTTAATTTTGTTCTATCCAATTTTTCTGGGCGACCCTATCACAGAGGTATGCAAACCAGGATAATTTTCCTTATTTCAAAAAAATAAGGATAAAATCCAAGCACATGATCATTTTCCCTTGACTGAGAAGGGAAAGAGTTGTTTTTCCAGACCTTGAGAGACCATCCGTGGAAAGATTAGGTCCTTTGGCAGCGGTCCCAGCTGGGTACACCCCCCGACTGCTTGTACCTGCCTCCACGCTTCGGTAGCTTGTCTGAAGGGTGCCGAGATGAACCAAGTCAGGGAACTGACCATGAGTTAAAAAAAAAAAAAAAGGGGGGGGGGTGATGGGGGGGGCGACGACACAGGACAGGACACAACGAGTGAGGAGAGAAAGGCAGGAAAAACAGCTACAGCCTCTGGTCAGGCAATAAATGAATCCGAAATGAAAGGGCGTCATCCGAAACCAGGACAAAGGGATTTCAGAGAAGTGTTATGCAGAGAAGAAGAGACAGCAGCCACCACTGTTGGGTCCTTCTCAACAAACCTAGGGGTGGAGTGCACTCTCTCCTCTTTCCGCATTCATCACTTTCCCTGAGTTGCAGCACAACAAAACTGACTCAGTTCTTCAGTTTCACAACAGCTCACAGAGCTTCCAGTAAATTAAGTGAAAATTTAACAATACTCATTCTTCAGTAGTTTGGGAAAGTACAAGAGACCATGGAATTGCTTGTAAAATCGTTTATGAAAGCTGCCTTTATGAAAAGGCTAGAAAACACTTTTTAAGGTGAAAGCGAGGTATTGCAGAGGTTTATACTCTTGCTCTTGGAGAAAGCTAGCTACAAGCACAGGGGAGAGGGACAGGGGAAGCACAAGCAAGAGAACTCTTTCTAAACTGGCCTATATCCTACTGGAGATGTGGTAATGTGTTAGCAACAGACAGGGAGAACTTTATTTGGTTTCAACCACAACCCTTTTATGTAGCTGAAGGGAACAGGGTCAAGCCAAGCCCTCGGAACAGAGATTCTGAGGCTATATTCCATGGAAAGTACGACGGTCATATGATGCTGGGCTCCCTTTATGTCCCAACAGTGAAGTACTCCAAGTGTTTTTAGCTATTATTATTTTCATATTGAAGCAAAACGCAGAAAGGATGGCCCAGGAACACTGTGTGACCATCAACGTAGTCTACAGTTCAAATTTGAGAACTGCTGTATTACATCGTAGCCTGGTTTAAAACTGAACCCAGGAGAAGCAAGAAGAAAAAGGTTAGTTTGCATTCAAATTACTTTCCCCAACGGAGGCTGTTGTGGGGCTACATAAACGTAGCTTTTGGTGACGGTATTGGCTTGGCGCGCTCATAGAGCTGCAGAGCCAGGGCGCTTACCAGACGCTGTGTGAAAGTTCTGTTTTCTCATCTCAATTTAGACTTCATTCACAATTAAGAAAAGACGACCAATCCTGGATCCTATTCTTTCCGAAGCATTTCCTCCAAAAAGTCTTTAAAAATACCAGTTGTTAACGAGCAGCTTGTCCTTTCACCAGATACAATGCAGGCATGCTTAAACCTGTAGCTACACCAGCGCGGGACTTAAAGCCAAACGGTTCCTTTTTATTTCTGTTAAAATATAACACAGAGATGCTGCCATTGAGCAGGCTTCCATCTGCTTCATACTAGTAAGACGTTAGTGAAATTTTCTGGAACATTTCCTCATTGAAACAGCTGGTCTACACAAAAAATACTTGTGTTATTTAAAAATAACACCATAATAGCAATATTGAGAGGCACTGACATCACAAGCAATAAAACGAGTGATTTCGGAGATAACACAAGACTCGGGATCTCTTGATCTGCACGCTCTCCTTCCCCGCTTTTGCAGAAGCAGCAAATATCAAGGGAGTTTGCTCCATGTGAAAAGATGAAAATAGCAGAGTCCTGGCGTTCGGTTGCCGAAAGGTCCTTTGAAGTCTGTTCCCACTCTCTGTGAATTAATCCTGTTGATTCCCCTGTTCTCCCTCCTGCCCAAAGAGACATCACTCTGCGGTGGCTTACTGTTTATGAAACAACAGAGATCGAGATTTCTTCCACACAGCCCAATTAAGAAATGTATTTTTTGCTCCAGTTGAGATTCATGTTTAAATGAATTCTCCCTGGGCTGCTTTTTAAAGGAATATGTAACAAAGACGTCTTTTCAGCCAACGTTTGGTCTTCCAAAAGCGTTCCAGAGCTTCTTTCATGTCCAAAAGTAGTAGCTTCCAAACGCAATACAGAGAAAATGTGCAACCTCGAGCAGCATAAGGAAAAAATAAATAACTTAAAAACTAACAAAGAAACAAAGTAAGTATTATTATGTTAAGACTCTTTATTTGCAAATTTAATGCCTAACCAAAGACATGCTGTTTTAGCAATCTCCATTGATTGCTAAGATTTTAAAGAAAATCAAATCAATGAACCAGAGAGTTAGGGGGTAAACACCTAAAAGGAAAAAAAAAAATAGCCCCCTCTGTAAGCGTAAACAGAATTTTTCTTATTTCTGCTTGTTCATTGACAAAATTGTTTAATTCAGGAACTAATTAGGGGTTCAGAAAGGGAGAAAACTTGAGGGGTTTTAAATTCATAGCAGGAAATGAAGAAGAAACGCAAGAGCTAAGATCTATCATTTCTGCGCTTAAAAGAAACAGTAACCAGAAACAACCAGTCCTACGAAAAAACCAACTTTAACACAGCAAGTTTAAATTATTTATCAAAACATGCTTTTTTTTTTTCCTTTTCAAACAGTAAGCTTTTAATAGATCTTTAACTAACATACTTTGCTTCTGTTTCCCCCCCCCCCCCCTCCCTGGAGAGGCCTTTTAAATAGATCTCAATTTCTATTTAAATAGCAGTAATCAATAATAAAATATGTCAGTAGCGCCAAAAAAAAAAAAAAGTATTATTCTCCAAGAGAGAAAGAAAACCAAGAAAACTTTCACAGGCATGTTAAACTATATAATTTAATGTGTACAGATAACACCTTTCTTGTAATCAAAAAAGTGCAAGTAGCAGTAAGATTAGACACGTAGACTCCTCTCAAAGTTTAAATCAACGCCAACAAATGAGAATTAACATAATAGTTAGAAAGAGAAATTAATAAAAATCAAGGTTTCCTGCTTGCCAATTTCAATAATCGATACAAGCATAACGTAAATGGCTTCCAGGCCTTCTGACTTAGACCAAGAGAGCAGTATCTGCGAAAGGAGCCCATTCTGGTGTGTACGTGTTTAGTATGGTGTGACTTGATGATAACTTTCCTAAATGCATTTGTTGAAAAAGTCCACTTCATGACCGGCTACTGCAGCAGGCATGTAACAGATGAGAATACAGGATGCAGGTTCAGCTCTGCGTTAAATACATAGATACCGTAAATAAATACGGTGTTTGAAAGCCTGTGTGACGTCCTCAGGAGGCCAATTGAAAATAAAACAAAACTGTAATTCATTGCTTCACTATTTCTGCAGCTCACTTACAAAAAAAGCTTACGCACATGCACGTACTTGAGGAAATCAATCTACATCCCATGCTGCATCATTTACAAAGCAATTAGTGCTCCTTAACATGTCACAGAACAGTTCAACACCCCACCTGATTTTACTGGGGAGATCAGAGACAAGGCCAAACACTAACAGTGACCAAAGCTCAAGTGAGAAAACGATGCTCACGTGAGAACCTCTATTGCCCCGATACACAAAAAGTTTTCCAGAGCTTCGCTTGCAGCCTTTCGTAACAGACCCATGGAAGTGACAAGGCACAAGTAGCATGGGGAGACAGCTACCTCAACTCCTGCCTTCGAAACTGGAAACAGATTTTTCTACTCTAGGTCTTACCTAGAAACTAAAGCCCGAAATTGTACCAGTTTAAATTAAATGAGATTTTTTCAATCCACTGAAAGTTGTTGCAAACCACAACACAGACACAACTTTGGCATAAAAATGGCTTTAAAGCTCAACCTTAAACAAATCTAACCAGCTTAACCTACACTGAAAGAAATTTGTCACAAGTTAGCACGCTTCTAGAATAAGTTTACTTTTCTTTCTTCAACCATCTCGGGTCAGTACTGTGAAACTGCCATGTTAACAAACCTTTGTGTCACCAACACGGCAAGAGCTCTGGACACCAGTTCCCAGTGGCCAGAAGACGTAACAGACCACCGCCGTGAGGTGAGCTGGAGCCTGTATGACACTGCAAATTGAGGCGTTGTCAAATAAAGACTAACAGCCACTCAAAAGCTGATTGCATCAGGTAGCTGTTAAAATTACACTTCTATCTTCAACCATTCTGTAATCAAACATGGTCAAGCATCTAACTCTTGAGAAGAATTGCCACACTTGCCTCACAAATTGTGTAAAATCGCATCAGGAAACTCGGATGCCTTCAACCACCCATGCTGATTAGCCCCAGTATCATTACACAATACGATTACGGTCTTCTTCATAGTTAGCTTGAAGTATCATAAATTTCCTGAAAGTCAGCGGGAAGGACCAGCTACGATGAACGCTGCACCAAAACATACTGCTTTCATTTCAGACCATTCATGCGTGAAATGTTGACACTCTTCACCATGACAGCACAGCTACAAAGGGTTTGTCAAGCCTCCTTCACCATGTTAAATAATAACTGAACGGTATGCTAATTTACCTTCCTCCAGTGAACTGTCTGCATTCCCTTCCGATTTCCTGTAGCTACAAATATGATAATCAGGAGAACAAAGACTTTAGCACAGCCACTCAGGAACCAGCAAATGAAGTATGCCTGACTCCAGAAGAAGCAAAGACAAGACCTGCAGCCTAGCTTGTCCCGAGTGCCCCAAGCCCACGTTAAGAAGATATTAAATAGTGAAAAATTGCGCATCTGAGTAAAGTTTATCTTTTTAACTTCATGGGCAATACAACCACTTAGCAACACGGCCGTTCTTAAACTAACTGATCTACCTTTAATTCCCACTTCCTCCCAAGCCTCTCTGGACAGCAACTTCTGGCACTCCATCAGTCCCCTTTTATCCCGGTTTCTTTTTATAAGTCCAAGGTCAGGTCTCCTCTCCCATCTCATGTGATGTGCTGGACTGAAGTTCTGCCAGCGTGGTCGGTCCACTCAACTGCCAAATCCCATCCCGTGCCACAACACTCCTTACCAGGCTGTTCCACCACCCCACGAGCATTTCATTCGGGGCATTTTTCTCACGTTTAGCGGGGAGAAATAAAGACGGGGAAGAAACACCAACTTTCCCAGCGGCGCTTAATTGCACCTAGGAAAAAAAAAAAAAATCCCCCCTGCAACCAAGTCACACCCGGGCGGCTCCGGGGGCGCAGGGTGCTGCACGGGGGTCCCCGGCGGGACCCGGCTTCGCCCCCGCCCCTGCCCCCGGGAGGGGGGGACGCGCCCCCGGCCCTCACCTCCTCCTCGCTCTCGCTGCGGAAGCACAGGCAGGCCGCCCGCTTCTTGTAGCCGTCCCCGTCGTAGGTGCGCGTCTGGTTGGACTTGAGCTTCATCATCCTCCGCTCCGAGGGGGCGGCCGGGGAGCGGGGGGGGGGGGCAGGCCGGAGGACGGCGAGGCCCGCGGCCTAGAGGGCGGGGGCGGCGGGGGCGGGCAGGGTGGCGACGCGGGGAAGGACCCGTCGGGGCTCCCGCGAGGGGCGGGAGGGGAAGGACGGGGGGGACGGAGGGGGGCCGCCTCCCCGCGACAGTTTCTTTCTCGGTCTCGCTCTGTCTCCCGCAGGCCGGGAGCCGCCCGCTACGCGCTGCCGCCTTTCGCCCGCCTCATCCCTCCCTTCACTTCCAGCCGCTCCGCCGCCGTTGCCAGCGCTCCGGCCGCTGCCGACGACGACGACCGCGACGCCATCTTGGGGCACGCTACGCAAACGGCGTAGAGCCGCCGGGAGGGGGAGGCGGCGGCTGCCCCTTGCCGCTTCACGGCGCGCCCGCCACGCAGACGGCGCAGCCCGGCTTCCAGAATCGCTCCCCCCCGCGCAGACGGCGCCACCACGCCTCCGCCTCCTCCCTCCGCCTCGACGCAAGCCCTCTGCGCCAGCGGCGCGGCGCAGGCCGCCTTCGAGAATAAGGCGGCTGTTCGTAAGCCGCCGGGCGGCTGCGTGCTGGGGCGCCCTGGCAGTTACGCAAAAGGCGCCGGGGCCGGCTCGGCCCCCAGCGCCCGCCGCGCACATGGCTCCGCTTTGACAGCGGCTCTACGCAAAGCGCGCAGACGCTGGGAAGGCAAGAACGCCCATCTTGCGCAAGGCGGGGGGGCGGCTTACGCCAGTGGCGGAGCGCGGGTGCGGGGGTCCCATTGTACCCCGTGGGCGGGAGCGGAACAAAGCGGGGGGGAAAAGGGGGGGCCACGGCTCTGCACCCCGGGGCGGGGAGGTGGGGGGTCCTCTGCAAGCCGGGTGGCCTCAGCCTGGGAGGCACCAGCACCGAGCCGCCTCACGGGGGGGGGGAACTTGCAGGGCTTCCCCCCACTATCGCACACGCTCCTTGCTCCCCACGGGCCTTTCGTGGGCATTTTTAGGCTTCAGCCTGAGGGCACGATTTCACCGGGCACCCCATAAGCCCCAAAATTGCACCCCAGGAGTGGCTACCGTCAGTGTCACCCTGCTGCAATGACACCCACACCCAGGGCTCGGCTTGTTTGCACGGCCGCCGCAGGTGGAGGGGTGCTGCCGTCTGCCACAGCCCCGCACGGGCCCACCAGGCAGTTTTGCGTGTTCCCCCAGGAGGAAAACCCTGGCAAAGGGTCGAGTACTTCTCCGAGCGGTATGTGCCCAACACTGGTTTGGCTTCAGCAGCCCGGCCTCCGCTCCGCAACAGGAGACAGTCGAAAATGGAGGGTAAGCCTTTAACACCTTCCAACCCCATACATTGGCAGAATAAAAGGCTCCTTTGCCAGGTGTGGATCCCACTGGAGACCCCCCCCCAGCGGAGGAACCATCCAGAAAGGAGCCACCGTTAACAGCCATGCCTCTCAGACCCCCCGTCCATCAGCTCAGGCGGCTGAACGCTAAAAAGCTTTGAGGAGGAGGATGGGATCCGTTCTCTACCGCACAGAGCTCCTGTCCCAGGCTGAACAGACTGGTGGGTTAGGAGACGAGGATGAGATTAAAACATGGAGGTAATACTTCCTTTGTGGAAGAATCTATTTAGACTGGGGTTCTTCACCCCAAAACAAGTGATTTTTACTTGCTCATTGGGATCTTCTCTTTAAATCTTCCCTTTAATGAGACAAATGTTCTTTTAGAAGAAAACATTTAGCACTTCATACCAATTGCCACACACTTAAGTACTCCAAGTGATTTTAAATAGTTGCTTCATTTCACATGACACCAAACGTTTTGCTGAACACAACACTGCTTCCCAAACAGAATCACAACTGTAAATGGATAGGGGCAAGTGTAAACATTACCACTACACTGTAGGATAAAATAAGCAGAAACTTAAAACAAAAAGCCCCAGTAGATGCAGACAACCCAGAAACTCAAGAATATCACTAGCAAAGTTGAAAAAAAGAGCTGCTTTAATGCACGCTCCCATTAAGAACAAGGCTGTGAAGTGCACCTTGGCTAAATCCAGTCACCTGGATTCAGCAGGTTAGTCTGGATTAGGTTTAGCTAAATCGCAACCTACAAACTTCAACAGAGGCAGATGGATCAGTTAAAACAAAGATTCTGAACACCTCGTCTCTCCCTACAGTTCCAACTCCCTCAGAAATAAAATGAATTAAAAAAAAAAAACCCAAAACAAAACACTCATGCCCACCATTTCCCTCACCACAAACTAGGACTGGAATGAACTCCTCCCCCCCCCCCCCCCCCCGAGTTACTGTCTAGCACTTCTGTGATATTAAGGCTGCCCTGAACAAGATACCATTTACCAGGCTGCAGAAACCCATTCCCAATTAGCATTATCCCATTATTAGTTGGCGGGTGACATCTACTGGTAGGCTGCACACTGCCGGGGACCTCGGGCTGCGCCTCCCCGCCCCAGCTCTGCTCAGCTCCAGACAGCAGGTGCTGTCACAACCACCCCATCTTTCCGAAGTCACGGTTAATTAACCCAGTGATTTCAGAACTGGGAGAGAGGAAACGCTCGCCTGCCTGCACCGGTTGTGTCCGATTCAGAGAGGGCCTCAGGGCAACACAGCTGAACTTGCTGAATTTTCTGTCTGCGGAATAGAATTGTCTCTCAGGCCAGATTTACTGCATTACTGGGAATTACTAGAAATGAGTGTCTTCCTGGGCAGAGTGGAAAAACTGCCTGCAGCACTTCCGCGTTGCCATGAACCAACACTCCTCATTCCTCTGTAAGAATCCCCTCTACACACTAGCAAAACCCTACATCAGTAACCACCCAACCTACAAAGTTCCTTCCTATAACCTGCTTTCTAATCACAAGTTATTCCACTACTGTTGTTACACATGCCAAAGACTTGAGTCACTTCTCTGCTACGCGAGCTCTAGATTTATGCACTTAAAGAAGACACAGTGATACAACCCAAGGGGGCATTTTCACCTATTTTATTATACACAAAACATGAGCAGGAAGTTCTACTGAGGAGGCTGACCACGTCCACGACCAAATCCACCTCTCTGCAACAGAAAAGGAAGAGCATTAGAAGTCACCATATTAAGCAAGCGACAGCGGCAATTACACAGCAGCAAGAACCACCAACATCATAAAAGAGCTAGCTGTCTTTCCTCGACATTGCATTACTTTGGTAAGCATCCCCTGCTCCAAGCATAGCCTAACTCTGATCTGTTTGAGACTAGCTACCTGACACAGGTTAACCAGATGAGTGAGTCTAAGAACAAAATCAACCCATCCTAGCCAGCTCTGTGGATCGTGTCTGAAACTCTTCCATTTCTGAAGTATAAAATCATGCGTTTCCTCCAGAGAGCTTGGATTGCTTCTCAAATGTGTCACTGGCTTCCCATCACAGCAGCGAGGCCATCACGTGGTTTCCCCAACAGGAATGCAGCAAGTGAGCTGGGCGTAAAGGCTAACAGTTGCCAGCCCCTCTTACACCATCAGAGCCAAATACCTAACCCCAGCACCACACTGAAGAGCACGCGGATATGACCTATCCAGTTTCTCCTAATCAAAGCCTCAATAAAGGAAGCAAATCTCGACTGCAAATACTCACAAACTGGAATTCAGTGGCTGCTCCGGCACCAGCCTCAGCCTTCTTGTCAGCACCAGCTGAAGAGAGAAATGAGTGAGTTACTAACCAAAGAATACACTCCCCGAGTACAGCGCTCCTGCTTGGAATCAAAGGTTTACAATCAAAGACGACAAAAACTGAGGCAAAATATAGCAAAGTAAAATAGCTATTGAGACTGTTAGAGAGTTACTGAACCCACCCCAGAGAAAATCCCACAGTTCAGCTTGACAGAATTCCAGAAAAGAATCATATCCATGAACAGATACAGAGGAACTCTGTTGTGTAAATGCCTAAGGTACGCCAAGAGTCTAGTTGTCCCCTTTCCTTCTTGAAAGGAGGCCAATACTGAAGACATTCTCCCAAAGAGATAAGCTGCACAGAGAGCAAGGTCAGCCTGATATTCATCCAGCAACACGACAGACACTCACGTGGAACAGCACTGCGTCTGTATGTATCCCTGTCGGCTTCTCCCCGAGTAAGACGCGCAGGGCGTTCACCTTCCAGGCCTGAAAGTGAAAACAGCAACATCAAATACATTGCTTACCCAGGACACAAACAACTCATTCCATGGGTGACCTTGCATCTCAGGGTGGAAAAAAGCCCTCCAGTTGAGCATTAGATCTACCAGCAGAGCTGCACCTTAAGACAGCTCAGCGTATATAAACCTAAACAAAAAAAGTGATACAAGGAAAACTTCGCTTTAAGGGTGAAACCTGCTGATGTGCACCAGCTTGTGCTTGGGTTGAAGTTAAATAATGTGAAAAATGGATTTACAGCATCATCTCAGCAGTCTTCTGGCCTTCAAGTAAGAGCCAAAAATTAATGATAATAAAAAAAAAAAATCAGAAATACAGGGAATCTGTCACGTCCAACAAGCTTGTTCATAGCTAAGTCACAAACCGTGACATTCTGATCCCAACCTAAAATACAGCCACGCTATCGCTATCACAAATCCTCCACAACGGAATAGATTAATAAAACCAAGAGCAGATTATCTATGTAACATCAGATTAATATCAGACAGAACACTTGCAGGAAAGAAACAGATGTGGTGGAGCTGCCAGCCTCTGCGCCACTCTTAGGGGGTTCCCCCAGAGCATCAAAGATGAAATACGCTCCCACAGCACCAGGCCAAGGTCTTCACGCTCAGGCAGTAAGACACATTTAAGGGCAGTTGCTGCCCGGCGCACCACAGCGTACTAGCCGTCTCAAGCATGTTTCTCTCAGAAACACAGATCATGCACTTCTACAGGCTTGATTTATACTACAGGCACTACTTTTCCCAAACAAAAACCAGTTCTTATAATAGATGCTTTTATTACAAAGAGAAACACTAGCCACTGATGTGCCAACAGATTAATTTATCCTTCTACGTCCTTCCTTTCTGTCAGGTTAAACCATTATAGCACATCCCCTAGACAATGGACTGGTTTTTTTAAACTTCAGATCTGTCCATCCTTAATTTCTAAGGGTTCAATTACATCTGTAACAGAGACACAAATTGCAAATATCAAATACACAGTAGTCTAAAACCTGCTTTAGACTAACTGTTCCAGCTTTCATACCAAGCCTCACTTGAGAAAATCAGTAGCACTGCATGGAAGTACCAGAAAAGGCCCCAAACCCCCAAGAGATCAAGCAAGACCCGTAAGCTTGGATTCAGCACCACCATCCACACACACCTCTGCGACTCCTGGTCTGCTGCAGCTTAAGGCAGGTAATCCAGAGAGAAACAGCACAGGAACAGACAATTTGTGCAGGCCTGCCAGCTAACCCTGCCAAGGTGTGGACTGAATGAGGTCACTGGCACCGCACTGAAAAGGGCTGTGATGCCGCAAAGTGAAGCTTCCTCGCTGCAGAAACCCTGAGCAAATTTTAGCCAGGAACTGTAAGCCCCACCCTCCCATTAGAGATGCAGTTTCTTTACCTCGCTGGATAAACACCGCATCTAAAGAATACATTTGATAACATCCAAAGCTACTCAGAGATCAAAGAAACCATCATCTTCTTCGTTTCAATGCAATTCTTTCCTTTGAAGCAGATGCTGCTACAGTTTTGTTAGGCTAAAGAAACAAGTTGCAGGAGATGGAGGTGAACTCCTCAGCACCCCATGCCCACAGCCTCCTTCCCCAGCGCAGGGTCCAGTACTTGCTGACGGAACACGATGCAGCTCAGAAGCAGGAGCAGACCCCTGCCACATACCAGACAGAGCTTTGCCATGCAGGGCTCCCCTTTCACAGAGTGAGTCCTTCTTTAAGGGCAGGATGACATCCTACAACATCATTCTTGGTAAACACAAGAGGCAACGCCACACAAGGCGGACAGACCCACCACCTCCTGCCTTGAGGGAGAAGAAACATTTCTTGCCCCTAGAGACCTGGCAATGCTGTTCTGCCAGCCACGGCTGCAGTAATTTTCTCTCTCCTTTCTCCAAGTATCCAGAAGTTTTTATCTCCCCAAAGATCTTCTGGGCAATTTTACAATCCATGTTCTGCACTATGGCGTTTCTTCTCTACGACTGGACAAGAAACCAGGAAAACCAAGCAGAAGGGATTTTGCAGAGCATTTCGAAACGCATACAAGCAACGTAACCATCCTTCCTATTCTGAATTATTAGCTTGGAACACAGTAACCTTTTCAGAACTGGACTGAGGGGCATGGTGGCTTCAGCACATTCACCTCAAGTTTATTTATACTGCACTACTATATGACATTGCTCACCACACATGACATCAAAATGGTTCACAAGCCATTCATAGGCCAATATCAAGCATCCGCAAGGAAAAAGCGTAGCTTCTGCCTTGCGTGGACTAAACAGGCAGATTTGCAACCCAACCTTTATTATTTAACATTGCTATTTGCAACCGGAGAAGAGTACTTTCTGGAAATACGTTTCAGCCATCTGCAGGTGGGTCTACACCACATTTTGTAGGGAGGGGCCTATAAAGAGGCAGCTGCGGGCAATCTGAGAAGTCAGCATCAGCAACACATCCGTTTGCATGACCAGCATCGCCTCCACGTTGGGGTACGAAAAACCCACCAAGAAAAAAAAAATCAGAACTACAAGCCCAATATACCACATGTATTTGTTGTACATCTTTTAAAAAGCGAAGGCAGCTTTAATAATCTGACTTGCCTAACAGCTCGTTAAGCGTACGTGATAAAGCCCGAACTGTGGGTATCCAACCTGACCGCAGGTACCAGAGTTGGACCCCCATGTGAAGCAGATCCAGCACCCAGGCTTAGCTTTCGCTTTCAGTCATCGAACCCTGTGCCCGTGTGCTACACCCCAACTCAAGTTTGGTCCCCGTCTCGGCAATCCTAGCCAAGGCAACTCAACTCGCACACAACAGCCGCCCAGATAGTTCTTCTAAGGGTAACTCAGCCAGAGACAAGGTTCTCTGTACCGGCTGGACGAGACAGGCAGCGCACACACCGTCTTCCTGAGGGAGAGCTGCGGCGATTGCTGCAGGCTCTTCCCAAAAGACAAGAACAGTTTTTGAAAAGCCCTGGCAGCTAGAGACATCCCCCGTCTCAGACCTCAGCCACGTCTGGGCACCGACTGGTACCTCGAGCCACGGCCTGCGGTTTCAGCGCACCTGCTCTCAGTAATTCCAGTCACTTGCGTTACCAGAGAAGGCCGAGTCCCACACTGGAAGGGTTTCTCCCAGTCAGTCTCACAGCTTTCTTTAGCCCTCTCCAACTTTTCAGTAGGCCGGTGGCCATCAGACTAGTGCCAAATACAAAAGCAATAAAACCTACACATGCCTCCTTGATCTGTTAATGCTTATACATCCAAAAATCACAGCAACTCACACCAGTCTGCTCTGGAAGCTGACGTTCAGCTGACTCTCCACCCCACCTGCGCCGTCTAACACGCTTAACCTCGTTCCCTGCTTCCTCCCGCTGACTCGGCAGTCACCTCTCAACCACCGCTTACCTTTGGGCCGTGGTCTGCCAGTCTCTGGGCGGCTCCGGCGCAAGGTTGCGGGGACGATCTCAGGGGGAAGGTGAAGGTAGTCGCGCAGGTACTGGATGCCCTCGTTGGTCAGATACCAGTAGAAATGCCTCCACGCAAACTGCTCTTTCACATAACCACGGGATTTCAGAGACTAGAGAGAGAATTCTCAATCACTTCATGTATGATCCTCATCATCATTCAACATCTCCGACCAATACCCTCACCAGATGTTTTTACGAACACAAGAGCTTATCGGGGGTATGGGGGGAGTCAAAATTTAGAAACGGATGAAAGTTCACACGCGCAGGACAAAATTACAGCATCATTCCCATTCTGTGAGAAAACACAAGGCTACCACACACAGAGGTACCATAGCTTAAAAAACGGGAGCCAGAGATGCGGGTCCACAAAAGAATAACCTACGGTCTGTGGGGAACAACAAATCAAAGAGGAAATAGCGAGAATCAGGAAAATGGGAAAATAACTGTAATAGGAAAGAAACGGCAAATGCAAGGCAACGCCTGGCAATGTTCATTTGCTAACGGCGGACGATGTCTATTCGTAGGTGTGCACCAGTCCTGTGTGCCCAGATCCCGGCCGGCCGGCAGCCCGGCCCTCGCAGCCCGCCCTCACCTCCGTACCTGCATGGCTTTCATGACATGGAGGTTGGGCACGTTCTTGTCGACGAGCTCGGGGTGCTTCGGCATGTGGACATCTTTCTTGGCCACCATCACTCCCTCCTTAAAAAGGAGTTCGTAGATGGCAATTCGGTTCTTCTTGGGCATCAACATCTGAACAAGAGACAAGCAGCAGACAGTAAATGCTGCCGATTTAAAAGGAATGCATTCAGGAGTCTACCAGAAGTAACAACACGCTAGTTTGTATGAAAAGCCCAACACCTAAACAACACCCCCCAGATTACTGTCTCCTGTAAGAACTTTCTGAACTACTTTTCAACACCTGAGCTGCTGGGCAGCCCTTCCCATTGTCTTCCCGCAAAAGAAAAACTGAGCAGTCCAAACTTCTGGTCATTAACATTAGAGCACATCGCCGTATTAAAGACCATAAACTCTCTCATGTCAGTCAAAACAAGGGACAGGGGCTGACGCAGGTGGGGCAGAGACGCAGCTCGGGGCAAGGCACGTTTCGGCTCTACCACCGGGGCCGGAGGCCTGAGGACACTCGTGCTGCTGCTGCTGCTGTTAATTCACACTCAACTCGGGAACCCGGGAGCCGAGGAAGCCTCTCACACTCCCCTCCCGGAGCCGGGAGCGGAGCCAGGCAGCGCACCTCGCTCACGCAGGAGCGCACCCCAGGCCCCTAAGCGCGCACCAGCGCCGCGCTGCCGCCGTCGCACCCCAGCGAGGGGACACTCGGCTCCGGACGATGTTTCCCGACACGCCGGGCCCGGGAGCGGGACGCTCTGGCCCGAGCGGCGGGGAACCGCAGAGCTCCCGGTGCTCAGGGCACGGCGGCGTGCACGGGGCTGCTGAGCGGCAGGGCACCCTGGCCAGCCGTAGCCCCGTGCCGGCCCCGAGCAGGGCAGAGCCCGCGGCAGATCGAGGACCTCCCCCACGGGAGCCTCCCGGCGTGGAAGGCCCCGGTGCCACCGCTGGGAACTCAACGGGGCTCCCGCCGCGGCTCGTCCCTGCAGCCTGGGCCGGAGCCTGGAGCACCCGCTCCAGCCCAGGGCCCTCCAGCCCGAGGCCTGGCCCCCTCCGGTAACGGGGCCTCCCCGCGGCCCAGCGCCCCCCGGTCCCTCCCGCCCCGCAAACCGGGGCCTAGATTCCCCCCCCCATCCCGGAAATCCCCCCCGCGGGGGGCCGGGCCAGGGCTCCCCACCGCTGCCAAGCAGCGGCCCCACCGCGCCGCCCCGGGATGGCGCCGATGCGAGGCCGATACGGGCCCAGAGCGCGGCCTCACCGTGGCGGCGGCGGCGGGCCCGAGAGCGGAAAGGAGTGCGCACGCGCCGCGCGGCCGCTTCCGGCCTCCCGAAGGGCCCCCCGCCGCGGGTGGCCGCGGCGCTGCCTGAGCGGGGCGCGCGGGCCCCCTCCAGCCTGGGCGTGGGGGTGCCCGCTGCGGTGCCTGATGGGAAGGGTCACCGCCGCCGCGGGCAGCGCCGGCCGGGGCCCGGCGGCTCCGCGGGGTCAGCAACGCCCCCGGCCCCGAGCCCCCCCTCCGCCTCCCACCCCAGTGCCGCCCCCTCCAGGTCGCCACCACAGACATCCCCTTCCACGGCCCCACTCGTGACAGCCCTTCCACGGCCCCACTCGTGTCACACCCTCATCCCCCACCCCGGCGTCGCCCCGGGGACTGACGCCAGCGCTGACCCCCCCATTGACACACACACACCCCCCCCCATTTTGGAGGGGAAGCGGCTCTGCGGGCGGGCGGCCAGCCTGGGCCTGTGTCCGTGCTGGGGCACAAGTGACGTCCCCACACGGCCGGAGCGATGGCCGGGCTGTCCCCAGCCATGGGACACTTTCTGATCCCACCCCGGGGGGTACCGGGGTGAAGAGCTCCCCCCCCCCCCAGCTCCCCCGGGACATGGCTTCTTTCCCACCCCCCAGGCAGCTGCTCCGCACCGGGCACCAGCGGCCATTTCGGGGGGGGGGTTCTCGCTCCCCTGCTTTGAGCAGAGGAGCGTGGCAGGGACCCCGGGGCCGCCGGTGCCCGGTGCTCTGCCGTGGCATCCCAGCCGTCACCGCAGCCCGTCCCGCCGGCAGCGCCCTTTGGAGCCGGGCTGTAAAGCCCTGGCTGGGGTCCCGGGGGAGCCGCAGGTCCCACCCCGGGCTGCTCCCTGCTGGGCTCACACGCCCGAGCAAAGGGCTCGGGGCTCGCTGGAGGCAAGCAAAGTCCCCTTTGCGCCCCAAAATGCCCAGCCAGGAGATGGGGGCCACCTGCAGCCCCCCCCCGCCTGCAGCGCCCCCCCAGCCAGGCTCTTGGGCCAGGGTGGGGACGTGGTGGCCCCGGGCAGGGTGAAATGGGGGGACCGGAGCCGTGTCCCCTTAGGGCCACCCTGTGCAATGCCCCCCCCCCAGACCAGGGCTGCTCCTGCCCTGTTTGGAGGTTTGAACACCCCAGGAGCGACAGGAGCAGGCTCCCGCAGTCGGCGGAGGGGAGACGTCCCCGCTACCCCCCATAAACACCCCGGACCCGGGGGGGCTTTGCCACACGGCACCCCTCTCGACCCCCCTCTGGATGGGGAGAGGAGAGGGGAAGGCAGGCTGCCAGCAGACGCTTGCAGGGGAAGGAAAGAAAAGAGCAGGAGGGGACAAAAGCGCACGGAGGAGCAGGGGGAGGCTGGGGACCCCCCGCCACTGCTGCCGGCCAGGCCACGCGGGGCTCCCGGCTTATTCCCATCCGTCTCCGCAGTCGTGTTTTCACCTTGTGCGGCCAAGGAGTCGTTACGCCGGGACGGCGATTGGTTGGCTAAAAATGCCTCCCTAATCTCCGTGCTGATCTTTACCACCCTCCTCCCCATCTGCCGTGACCTTCCTGCCAATGTGCAGAGCCAGCACCGGCGAGAGGCAGCCAGCCCCGCTCCGCCAGCGTCCCCACGTCCCAAAGGTACCGCCATGCGGCTCCCGGCAGATTTGGGGCTGATCCGGCTCCCAGCGAGGCGGGAGGTTGGCGTCGGTGGGTTGGCCGGGGCTTGCTGCAGCGAGGGTTGCCGGCATAACGGCGGGTGACGGTGGCGGTATCCCCAGGTGGCGGATGGGGTGCCGGGGCTCAGTGTGTCGTGACAGTGACGTCACCCTGAGTCCCCTCCAGTGGTCCCCGGCTGGTGGTGGGTTTGAAATGGGTCCCCGCCCCATGCCGGTGGTTGCTTGCTGGGAAATGAAACCCGCTTCGGCAGAGCAGCTCCCTGACCCATTTTAAACAAGTTCCAACTTCTGCCGGATTGTGCCAAGTGGGGCTCGCCATCTGCCTCGGGTCCCCCCTCAAATTTCGGGTTCACCCGTTTTTCCTGTCCTCACGGCGTCTCTGGCAGGATGGGAAGGCAGCGTGGGTCCCGCAGGTCCCTTCCCGGCTGCCTGCACCTCCCGGGGGAGCTGGGGTCTGGTGTGAAGCGGCAGCGAGGGGCAGGGCTCTGGCAGGGGTCTGGGCAGGGGTCTGGGCAGGGGTCTGGCAGGGGGCAGAGCTTCTGGGGGCTCACGAGACGTGGCATTGTGGGGCTGGTGGGATGCAGCATGCTCCAGCCCTCGTACGGCCCCGCTCTGTGCGCTGTGCCCATCGCCCCCATAGCCCACCCAGGCACCCGCCGCACCCAGGGCTCCTGGGGGGGGCTTCTGGGGGGTCTGCTGGCCCCACACACTGACCGCGGGGCCAGGGATGCCCCAGGGCTACGCTCGCCCTGCCACGCTGGGGGCTGGCACCGCTGGTGGATCAGCTGCTCTCAGCTCCGGGCACGGGGTCCCTCCAGCCCCCCGTGGATGCACAAGGGAGGGCTGGGACCTCAAGCTGGGACAGCCCGCGGTCGGGGGGCTGGCAGCAACCGTGCTCGTCTTCCCCTGCCGCTTCCCTGGGGCGCGTTTGGCATCGTCTTACCCGGTGAGAAACACAGGCTCCTGCTCCAAGCCCTGCAGTCAAAGGGGTTCAGCCTGCACCGGCAGCCCCTGCCCAGCTCCCGGGTACTCTGGGGCCGAGCTCGCGGCAGAGCCCCCTCCGGAGCTCCCTAATCCCGTCAGCCGTGGGGGCACGGCCGAGCTCTGCGACGCCCCAGCAGCTGGCAGGGAGCTGAGGCTCCGCAAGGCGGCTTAGGCTGAGCCCGGGCGCTGCCGGGGGGCTCTGCCTTCCCAGCTGCAGGCAGGGGCCAATGCTCACACCCCCCCCCCCACCCCGCCAGCCCACATTTACCCCCAGGGTGTGAGCTCTGGAGGCACACGGGACAACAGAGCTGTGATTTTGGGGCTGCGCTAGGGTGAGCAAGGTGGTCGGAGGGACCAGTGCCTGCCCCGGGAAGTCAGAGGGAGCAGTGGGGGTCCCTGCAGGGGGCTGGGGGAGGCTCGTACCCACCCGGGGGTTGTGCCTGCGCGTTTCGGGCTGCCCGGGCAGAGCTGGAGGCTGGTGCAACCCTGGGGCAGGAGGGGCTGTAGGATGTGGCTCGTCCTGAGGCGCCTGGAGCTGCCTGGTGCCATCCTGGGGCTTTGCTACCATTTTATCGCCTCGTTTCTTCCTCTCTGGGAGAGCAGCGATGGAGCTGGGAGGAGGAAACCCCACACACACAGGGCAGCCCCCCGGGATGCTGCAACAGTTGCAGCAATCCCTGGGAGAAATGCATCTCCTGGCTCGTCCCATGGAGCAGGAAAGCTGCCCTCGCCCGCCTCGTCCTGCCGCGCTGCCCAGCTCTGCATCTCCTCTTTGCCGCTCTTGCGCCTGCCTTGGAAATGGCAAAGCAAGCGCTTTGCTGAACGGATTAGAGCTTCCCCGGCAGCCTCTCGGGCTGCTCCAGCTTCTCTCAGCCCCTGCGCCGCCTCCCCCAGGCAAACCCCTTCCCTAAGCCAAATATTCAGGGCAAGACCACCGCCGCAGCACAGCTGGCCCGGCCAGGGGACTGCGCTGTTGGCCCCAAACAAGGACTCGGTGCCACACTGCGGCTCCCATCACGCCTGACCCTGAAACCCCGGCTGAAGCCCTGAGGGTCCTTCCCACCTCCTGGGATTTTGTGTTCCTTTTGCAGGAGCCCAGGGAAAACTGGGGAGTTCACCAGCCACCGGCTTGGCCGCTGCTGACGGTGCTGACCCTGCCCTGGGGTCTTGCACCCATCCATGAGCTCCCTCGGCCAGCGCTGGCCCCCTCCTCTCCCACCTCTCCCCAGGATGCGTGGCTGCCGAAGGGGCTGCAGCAGGGCAGGAGCTGGATTTAACTGTAAAAGGATTGAGGAAGGCAAGCCCGGGCGGCTGGCAGGCATCGATTAGTGACGTGCACAGGGGCAGGGCGAGAAAAGGAAGGGAACATCAGTGCCGGCAAAGTGTGTCCGCACCGGGGCCACGTCCTGCAGCGTGCCAAAGCCTGGGTTTGGCTCTATTATGTGGGATCCCCCTTGCTGGAAATCCTGTGTCCCCAACCCTGCTGGTTCCCCTGGCCGTGCCGGGAGGCGATGCTGCCAGGACCAGGATGGAGCTGGGCTGGAGCTGGGCTCCTCCGACACAGATCAGCAGGAGGAGGAGGCCTCGGCAAGCGGCTCTGCCGACGGACAGACTTTGTCCCTGCAGGGCGGCCAGCCCGGCTGGTGTTTGTGCAACACCTCGAAGGCAAACACAGGACCCTGCCACGCTTCTGCAGTCGTGGAGAAGGAGAGGCCACATCCAGCCGGCAGCTTCCCGGAGGAGCCTAGCCGGCATCCGGCTGCCCTTGGCGTGGCACAGCACGGGGGGAAGGAAGGCAGCGCGGCCCCAGCACCGCCCTCGCTGTGGCTGTGGGTAATACATATGGGCTCCTCCCAGGCAGCTGCCTGCAGCGAGCTCCGCGCATTTTCCCAGGAAAAAAGGAGCCTTTATGTCCCGTCCCTGGCCCCGTCCCCGGAAGGGCTCGGAGGATGCCCCCAAGGCCAGTTATGAGCAGACAAGAAAGGGATTGTTTCGGTGGGAGCTGGGTTTCTGGCAGCACCTGCCCCGCACCAGGGCCCTCCACAATGGCTGCCTTTCTGCGTAATTGCTGCAGAGTGGCCAATTATCCTCCGCTGCTAATGAGAGATGCAAAATAGCCCTGCGCTTGCATTCTCCCGGCAAGCCCGAGAGGGCTCCTGGGACCAACGGCACATCTGCGGCGGGGGCGCAGCCTGGGCACGGGGTGAGCACGGGGGCACTGGCCCCATCTGGCCCTGCAAACCCCAGTTCACGCTCCTCTCTGCCCCCGGCATCGAGTGGGAAGGGGCAGCGGGAGGCCAGGGATGGGCTCGGGATGAGCAGGATGTCGGGACCCCTCTCTGCCCCCATCCCCAAGCAGCCTTCCCTGGAGCGCCCATGGGCCAGGGGCTCTCCCGTTGCTCCCAGAATCAGCCAGCTCAGCAGAGAGCACCATAACCAGGGGCTCTGCCGTGATTTAGGAAATGCATTTTCCTTTCCTTGCTAGGGAGGCAGACGGGAGCAGGCCACGCTTGAAAAATCCCCCCCTTAATCGTGCAAAGGCTGGCACTCGTGGCCGGGTGATGGGCAGAGCGGCTGATAGCTGGTGGCATTTCTCTCCTCTCCTGCCCGCACCGGCTCGCTGCGCAGGCAGGCTGCTGGCAGCCGCGAGAGCACGGTGTGGGCTAATTTGCTCTGCTTCTCAGTTTGCCGTGGTACTCGAAGAGCCGTAATTTAAGAGCTGCAAGTGGCCCGATAAATCAGGGCTTATTTCCTGCCAGTACTGGCCGCTGCTTCCCACAAGGAAACTCATTTTACAGGAGGGGAAATGACTTACCACGGGAAATAGTAAGCGGTGGGATGACGAGAGCCAGGGAAAAGTTTGTCGTGGCTGAGTTTTTGGTGAAGGAACCGGCTGACGTGCATTGCGGGAGCCTCGTGCTGTGGAGGCAGGGCTCCTGCCTGCTACCAGCACTGAGCAGCCTGAGCTGCCGTGGAAGGAGACGTGGGTTGGTCCCACCTGCATGGACCTCCATCTGCCACAAAGCTGGTGGCAATGAGGTGTTAGCACTGGGGAACCCTCCCCAAGTCACTGAGGTCCCCCCCCGTCACCCTCCTGGAGAGCGTTTGTCACCCAATGCTTAATGCCAAGAACATTTGCTCCTCCGCAGCATGGATGCTGTCAGGGCAGAAGGCAGCTGGGACAGCCCGGCGGCGCCTGCAGCAGCCCTGCGCTGAGAACTGCCAACTCATTGCATGCAAGGATGATGCCCAGTTAATCAGCACTCTCCAGTTCCTCGCCCTGAAATGCCAGCAGGCAAAGATACCCCGGCACCTGCAGGAACCACAGTCCATCCCCGCTCCCGTGTCGGGATCGGGGAGCGTTAGATCGCTTGGGTCTCGCATGCTGCTGCCAGCTGCAGCCGGGCATGAAATATTTTGGGGGCCTTTCTGTCCGGCCATGAGGGGGAAAGACACGCTCGGATAGCACAAAGCTGGAAGGAGCCGGAAGGCAGGCAGGACGGAGAGCCCCACCAAGCTTCATTAAGCAGTCGAAGGCGCTTGTTAGGGGAAAGCTGAGCTGGCGTCGGAGGCCGGCAGAGCCTCCGGGGACTGGGTCGCATTCTCTGGGCAACCCGATCCTGGCGGCAGCGGCCCGGCAGCCTCATTACTGCAGCTTCTGCGGGCGGCTTTGGTTACTCGGCTGGAAGCGCTCGTCTCCTGCTGGCTTTTAATTTCCCTGACATCACCCGCGAGCTGGGGGAAATGCAGGCGCAGTGCATTCGGGCAGTTGAGAGGGGGAGAGCCTGTCGCCACCCCCACCCGCATCCTCCCCGCTCCCCTACAGCCCCGGCCGTGGGGCGGGAGGGCTCCAGCCTCCTGCTCCCCACTGGGACCCGCATCCTGTGATAAGCCCTGGTGACCCCGGGCACAAGCCCCGGGGCTCGGGTGGAGAAGGCAGATGGCAGTGGGGAGGGAGCTGCCCTGCTCCCTGGCCTCAAAGAAGCCTCAGGGGGGGTGCAGCCCTCGTCACCCCCTTCCCCAGCCCCGCTTTCCCCAGCCCAGCCCTGCCGGGTGGGAAGGACCGTTTCTGCTTCTCCCGTCAGCCTGTTCCCAGCTGGCACATTTGGCAAGGGGGCGGCACCGGCTGCCTCTCCAAAGGTGTTTTGGGGTGTTTGTTTCTGCAAAAGCTGCGGCTCAGCCCTAAAACCCTCCCTGCAGCCCCTGCCTGGGGCCCGTGGAGGTGGCAGAGCACCCGGGGGAGGAGAGGAGGGAGCGCATTGCTCTGTCCCGTCCTGTGCAGGAGGGACAAGGACCCAAGGAGCAGCAGGACGAGGACCCCGGGGTATCCTCACTCAGCTCCCCAAAGAGCCTCCCAGCAGCGCAGCCTAAGGGGGAAGGAGCCCGTTCGTGGCCCTAACGGAGCCCCGCAGCGGCAGGCAGCGCCGCTGGGGCCGGACACCCACACGCACCCGGCCGCAGGCTCCTGGCACCCCACCACCTCCTCCGTCCCCGTGCCCCGGTCCGCAGCACCCCATGCAGTGGGGTAGCCCTGTCCGGCGGGTGCTGAGCACCCACCTGGCACCAGGGGTAGGTGCCTGGGGACCGTGCCCTGGGTGAGGGCTGGTCGGGGGCGGGGGGGGGGGGGGGCCTGGAAGGGGCTGGCAGCAGTGTAGCACCCCGGGGTGGGTGCAGACCCGGGGGCAGCAGGCCAAGGGGTGGGGCGTGGGGGGGGTGGGGGTCCATCCCCCCCACACCCCCCCCGCTTCACATTCCCCCCCCGGGATGATTTTTGCAACCTTTGCAGGCAGCGGCTCCATCCCCGGTTGCCATGGCAACGGGCGGCTGCAGGCAGGGCGCGCGCCCGCGGCCGTGCGCGCCGCCGCCGCTGCACGGCTGGTGCGGAGCGGAGCGCAGCGCAGCGCAGCGCAGCGCAGCCCGCCCGGCCCGCCGTACCCGGCCAAGCCCCCCCGGGCCCCCGCGGCCCCCGCCGCCCGGCCCAGGTAAGCGCCAGCCCCTGCGGGGCTTCGCCGGGGGCAGCCTGGGAAGGGGCAGTTGATGCCCGGGTCCCCTGTGGGGACGGGGCTGCCTGGGGGCCTTTGCGCGGGTGGGGACGGGGGGTGCGGGTGGGGACGGGGGTGCGGGATGCCTGGGTCCCTTGCGGGGATGGGGGGAGGGCGGGGGGGGGGGGATGCTGTGCAAAGACCAGGCAGTACGGCGTGGGTTTGCACCCCACCCCCCCAGCAGGACACGGTGTCCCCTGATCCCTTCTGCAAGCCAGGGAGGCTCGGGGGGGACATGACCTTCACCCCCCCTATGCGTCCGATGGGGTGCTGGGGCAAGGGACACCCCCTCCGTGACGCTGCCACACTCCCAGGTTTGTGCCTCAGTTTCCCCAGCTGCAAACGATGCGGGGGGACTTGTGCTGTCCATGTCATCACTGTCCCCCTGCCCAAATGAGTGCCTCACCCCATCACTAAAGCCCCTCCTTTTGCCGTTGTCACCCCAGCTTCCTCCTTGCTCTCCCCTGCCATCCCCCTGCTTTCCTACCCCCTCTCTGAGGCCCCTCCAGCTCCAAGTCTCCTTCCCCCACCACAGACAGCTAAAATCCCGCCGTCCCTCCACATCGCCCTGCTCCTGGCAGCCCCGTTCGCCTCCTGTCACTGCCAGCCCCAGGTCCATCCCGCCAAGGTACAGGGGACGGGACTCCCCCCCCCATGCCAGCATGTGACGCTCTGGTTTCCCCCCTCCCTGATGCGGAAGCGAGGGGACAGCACCGCTGTATCCTCCACCACCATTGTTTGCTACTTCTCGGTTTAATTGCAAACCTCATATTTGGATTTCTGCCTAAACCCCGCTCCTGGGACCACAAAAATCCCTGCTCGAGAGTCCTGAGCATCCTTGTTTACAGTGGCAAGCTAAGGCGGAAGGCTGAGAAAAGCTGCAGAGCTGGAAGGCAAGTCGAAACCTCACGAGCTTGAGGCTCAGCCCCGTCTGCCTTCCCCAGGCCTGAGCACATGCGTGGGGTTGACAATCCTGCTTCTGCACCCCGCCGTGGTGCCTATCCACATTCCTGGCACATCTGCTATACCTGAGCCGGGCTGCAAGCTCCCCTGGAGAGAAACACTTGCGTTATCTGCAAATGCCATGCATATTTCCAGAAATCTTTGCACAAGGCTCGTAAAATCCCTAGAAGACTTTGATGGGTGTCCTGCGCTCTGAGCAGGGTAACTTTGGGGAGTGCAGGAGGAAGGTGGAGGTTTCTGCAGAGCGCACACAAAATGCAAAGCCGTTTGCTGCCAGGGCTTGAAGCAAACGCGTTTCCCCTGGCTATTGCAACCTGGCAGCACCTACAGCGCGTGGCCCCCACCCTGGCCAGCAAGGTGGGCGTCCTCCCGTCTGCACGTGGGACATGTGGCTCCCAGTAACATTCCTGGATCATTGAACCTCCTTTGCAAATGCTCCGGTTTTGGGGAGCTTCCAAGCCCTGACCTGGCAGGGTCCAGCGAGCCCCTGTTGCAGCCGTCCCCCCGCTAATTCTCAGAACCCCCCGGTCGATGCAGACGACTTTAATTGAAGCAAGGCGGCTGCTGCACGTGCATCCCACACAGGATTCATTGGAAAAGCGACTCCCAGAAGAAGTTTCCCACCGTTACCTACATGCCACCTCCGGGAACCTGCTGTCCTCGCAGCCACCGCGTGCACTGCTCGAGCAACCACGTGCACCAGGTCCAAGCCAGCCCCTGGCCCAAATCCCACGGAGAAGCACCCGGTGTACAGGGGACACCCGTCCCCTCCCATCTGGCCACAGGTCGGCTCTTTGCCCTGGGGCTCCAACTCTACTCGTGTTGCAGCCGGAGGGGTTTTGCCAGGGGATGCAGGACGGGGCCCTGACAGGAGTGCATGGAGCAGGCGGCTTGGGAGGGGCCCAGGCTCACCGCCTGCCTGGCCTTGGGCTCTGTTTGATAACCAGGGGGGAGGATGCGTGTTCAGGCTGCTCACGCCCCTCCAGGCTGCTCAGCCCCGAGCCCCAGCTCCGCTCCTGCCTCCTCGCCCAAGTGCCTGGTGCAGAGCCGTCTGCCAGCGTGAATCAGCAGCACCCACTTAACCGTTTCCTCGCAGGGTCCACGTCAGCTCCGGAGAGGGGGGGATGGTTCAGCCATGCCACAGCCAAACCCCTCTGCACCCCCCTTGCTCCCTGGGCTGCGACCCTCGCCAGCCCCATGGGAGCATTTCCCTGCCCCATGGATTGCATAGATCAGCCCTGCGCCGGTGGGAAACCTGCAGCCACCCGGCCGGGTCAAAGCTGAGCAGCAAACCAGCCGGCAAACCAGCAGCAAACCAGCCTCTTGCAAAGCACACCGGTGTCACTGGCTTTGCTCGAGGACCTGCCATCGTGCCGGGGGCATCTCACCCCCCCATACTTCGCCATAGCAGGAGCAGCACGTGGGCATCAGTGCCCGCGCTGGATGCGGCTCTGAGGTCGGGTACTGCCGGCGGCCGATGCAGCAGCATGGCAGCCTTGGAGCTGGCGTGGCGCGGTGGGAGACGCTGCTGCCGAGCTCCTCAGAGGGTTTGCGGGCAGTTGGGCTCCGCTCGTGGCGCTGCCCTGGGCTTCCTCAGCCGTTTCGAGTCCATTTGTCTTCGCCGCGAGTGGTTTTCACGTGGCGATAGCAGTGGTGTGTCGCGGTGGCATTTGGTGCTACACCCACTGACAGAGCCTTGACCAGCCCTGTGCCGAGATAAGGGAGAACAAATGACCTTCCCCGCGGCCAAAAACCCAAACCCATGCCTGACTCCCTCCCCCTAAACCCCTGCACTCATCCTCGGCCTCGTGTGCTTACAAAAGGAGCCACGTAGCAACTATTTCACATTGCAGCCCCACGGACTGTTTGATTTGACAGGCTGGGTCAATCCCAGCGTTTAATTGCAGTAAAACTGGCTCAGACCATTGGGTCCTTTCCAATTGCTGAGCTTCAGCTTTACTGCTGGGAGCCCCCAGGTAACTACAAGGCATCAGCGTGCAGCAAATTACCATCCTGTCCCCAGCTCACGTGCTCTGGCAAGCGAGGGTCCCTGGTGCCCTCGGCTCGGGTGGCACCGGCCGGGCTGGGCTGCGGCTCCGTGTTGGGACGCTGCGGCTGCGGAAGGGGTTTGCACCAGGGAAATGTCATGCATTGCATCAGTTTGTGCTCGGGGTTGGTGTCGGGGAGCTCCCCGCTTGCTCTGATTCCTGCAGATCGAGCGCAGCTGCCAGCGTGGCTTCCCCCTTCCTTGGATGCTTTCACCAATAGTCACTGACTCCCCTCCCAGCCCCGTCAGCGCTCGCACTCCTGCGGCAGGGCTCACACCCGGCCCTCTCCCGTTCACCACGAGTGTGAAACTCCTGCCCTGGGACAGGATGGGGACAGGGATGGGGACACAGGCTCGCTCTGTGCTCCGCTCCCCTCCTTGCAGCGCATCTGCCACCATCCTGCCTTGGCCAAGGGCTCTCTGCAGCAGGAGAACCTGCACTGGGAGGCTCTGCAGCCCCTCCTGGCCCCTGGTCCTGAGCAGGCTCAGCTGATGTGCAAGCAGGCAGGATGGGAGCACATGCAGGCAGCTGCCTGCTCCTTGTATCACATCATCACCTGCTTTTTGGCTGCAACAGAGGTGCTGGGGCCAGGGCAGCCAAAAAACCTGGAGGCAGAGCAATCTGCTGCCCGGACACAGCCTCCCCGGGGCTGGGGCTGGTGCCTGGCACCTCACCGGGGACCTCAGAACCCAGGATGGGGCACCCCCATCCAACAGCGCACCCTGAGGCTGCTGCACCGGGGGTTGCACATTTAATGACGGTGTTACAGCAAAGGCAAAGCTCTGGCAAAGGCAAAGAGAGTGGGGAGAGTCAGGGGCCTGGCTGGCCCCCCCCGGGGGACCCGGCTTGTCCCTCTCGCCCTTCCTGGGCCCTGGGGAACTGTGGGAGGGAGGGAGGCAGGCAGTGTGGATGCTGGAGCAGCTCTGGCCCAAAGCTCTGCAGCTCCTTTGCGCGCCAGGTGCCCAGGCTCTTCTGCCAGCGGCAGGGGATGGCAAAACCGGGCTGTCTCTGCCTGCGTGGGGACAGGGCACTGCCGGCTGTGGGAGTACAGGCAGCTGCCCGTGCCCGCAGTGTCAGCAGCGCCAGCCCTCTGCATTGCAGCAGCCTCCTGCCTGTGCAGGGTCGGCAGCCGCGTCCCTGGCCCCTGCGGAGGGCAGAGACCCCCCTGCAACGCCGGCAGCAGCAGGAGCTGCCCGGTGGGTGAGATGAGCTGCAGAAGTGCTCAGCGCCGAGTGGGCTGATGGGGAGGGAGATGCAGGGGGGTGGCTGCTGTGGGAGCAACCCAAGGGCACACGGGTGCAGGAGCTGGGACAAACTTCACCATCACTCGATGCCAAATGCTCTGCGGCTTCTCTCCGGCAGCTTCGTGGAAACGTGGGGCTGGGGGGGTTGAAGCGGAGCCCCCTCGGCTGAGGGTGCCCAGGCGGCAGCGCGTGGCTGGGGCTGGCAGCTCGCCACGCCACGGCTCGGCTCAGCCGCCGGCACTGCAGGCGCTGGGGCATCACCACCAGCTGCCTTAATGCGAAACGATGGGCTGCGCTGGCGGGGCCAGGGCAGCGGGCGCGGGGCTGGCGTGTGCTGCGCAGGCAGCCAGGGTGGCCCAGCGTGGCAGGGGGCACACGCGTGGGCGTGCGAGGATGGTCACGCATGCGGGTGCGTGGCAGGAGAGTGGCAACAAGGCGGCAGCGTTAGCTGGGAAGTGATGCAGAGCCAAAAATAACCCCCAGGCTGCGGCTCAGACCAGGTAACGGCGAGGAGCGGGAGCTGCGGCAGCCATGTCCCGCAGTGCTCCACGGCCTCGGCTGCTGGCGGCTTGGTGGGGGCAGCTGGGGCTGGCTCATGTGCCCGTGGGTCCCAGGGTACCCCCAGCCGTGGGTGTGCTCCCTCCGTGGGGTCCCTGCCCCGGCCTTGAGCAGGGCTGGAGCTGCCCTTGCTCCATCCTTGCCCAAGGATGCCCTTGCCGTGCCAGCACAGCCTCTGCAACACAACAAAGAGCCAGAGACCAGAGGCACAAACAAAGACCCCGGCTCTGAGCGCTGCACCGTGCCGGGGGCTTGCAGGAGGGATGGCCACATGTGGCACCCTGCGGGGTCCCCTGGGGGTTGTGCCACCGGCTGCTCTGCCACCGCTGCGGTTGCACCGGGGCAGCCCGTGGGTGTTCGGGTTGGGCGCTCTCATGGGTGGGGAGGGCGGTGGTTGTGCCGTGGGTGCCAGGCAGACGCGGGCGCCGCGTGTTGCCGGCTGCGGGGGGACGGTGCTGCGCATCGCCACGGTCTCTCATCCATCTGTGTCTTGGCGGCTGAGCGAGGGACAGTCATGCGTTTATTTTTAACCGGCTGGGGAGGATGGCGGGGATTGGTGCCTCCCTGGTTATATCACTAAATCCCTGCCAGGCCCTGTTAGTTCCAGCACAGCGAGCCCTGCGCCGTGCTCCAGTAACCGTTTCGACCCCCCTTCCTCCCGGGGCCGTGCCCTGCTGCCGCCCTGCCCCAGCTCACAGGCTCCTCGGGGCCAGCTGTGCGCACAGCTGGAGCACGCAGGCACCCACCAACTGTTCCCCATGGGTGGGCACCGGGGCACCAGGACCCCGCACCCCCCAGCCCTGCCCTCCCACCCCATCGCCCTCTCCCAGGTGCAAGGTGGGATGCAGGCAGCCGGGTCTTCCGCTGCCTGCTCCACCTCCCCGGGAGAAGTGATGGTGCACGGGGATCACGGCCACATCCCGCTCCTGCAGCCCTTTTGGGGATGGGGCAGGAGGAAATTGGGGCAGTTCATGGCCACTTTGTCCCCATCCCAGTGGCAGATGCCATGCGGGACAGGCCCAGCGCTTCCCCGCGGGAACACTGACCGGAGCTGGGGCAGGACGGGGATGATGAGGATGCTCATGGCCACCACGGTCCCCTCTCGGTCCCCATGTGATGCCACCCACCAGCCCCCATCCCCAGCCGCAGCTCTCGGCAAAGCGGCAAAGGGTTAAGCCGTGCAGCGGGGCCACGTGATGCTCCGGGGATGCCGTTTAGGGTGGAATATCAGGACGAGAATTTCTTCGGGCGGCGCATACCCACCCTCCCCCGGCCCTGCCACGGCCTCTCGCCCCGCGCCGCGGCTCCCCAGGGACGCGCGGTGCCAAGCCAGGCCCTCGGCCGGTGAGCTCCCTGCCGTGCTGCTCCCCGTGACTCTCCCTCCCAGCTCAGCTGGCTTCGGGGGGGATTTGGATGGCACCTTGGGGTTGGGGGGGCACTGGAGGATTCTGTGTGTCTGGAGCTGGAACGGGCACCATTCCCATCTCCATCCCCATCTCCATCCCTGTCCCCATTCCCGTCCCCATCCCCTGCAGCTGGATGCTTGTCCCGCGGTGCTGCGGGCAGGAGGGATGGGGGTCCCCTGCTCATCCCCCCCATGACTCCCCCCTCTTCTCCCCTCAGTGCATGAGGCTGGTGCTTGCCCAGGAGCCACCCAGCGCCCGCGCTGACGCCTGAGGCAGCGCCGGGAGCCATGTCGGGTTCCTACGACGAGTCGGCGGCGGCCGCAGAGGAAACAACCGACAGCTTCTGGGAGGTGAGTCCCGGCCGCCTTCTCCTCCCGCGGGGCCCCCGCTGCCGTCACTGCATCCCAGGGTGTCCCCCGGGCTGGGGGGGGACGGACGGTGCTGCCCTCCCCTCCCGCAGCAAGCTCTGCCTGCGGGCATCTCTGCCGCGGTGGCTCAGGTGTCCCAGCCATCTCTGCTGGAGGTCTCAACCTCGTCTGTCCCCGAGGGGCGCAGAGCGATGGAGGGGACCGAAAGGAGCTGGGTTTGAGCAGCCCCAAAGCAAAAGCTCCACCCCTGCACCCCCAAAGTGCCCGGTGCTCCCCCTGTCCCCACCCCGGGACAGCTGGGGCTGAGCCGGGCGGCCCGGCCGCAGCTTCCATGCCTGCCTGTCCCCATCCCCATCCCCCTCCCAGGTGGGGAACTACAAGCGCACAGTGAAGCGGATCGATGACGGGCACCGGCTCTGCAATGACCTCATGAACTGCGTGCACGAGCGGGCCAAGATTGAGAAGTCCTACGCCCAGCAGCTCACCGACTGGTCCAAGCGGTGGAGGCAGCTCATCGAGAAAGGTACCGTGACCTCCCCAGGGGGAGGCTCCCCTCAGGACACCTGGGTCCCATGGGTCCCCGTGCACCATCACAACTTTACCTGGTAGAGATGGAGGGGGTAAGGGCTGTGGAGTGACACTCAGCTGTCCCCTTTGCCCCCCAGGTCCCCAGTACGGCAGCCTGGAGAAGGCGTGGGGTGCCATCATGACGGAGGCGGACAAGGTGAGCGAGCTGCACCAGGACATGAAGAACAGCCTGCTGAACGACGACTTCGAGAAGGTCAAGAACTGGCAGAAGGACGCCTACCACAAGCAGATCATGGGAGGTTTCAAGGAGGCCAAAGAGGCTGAGGACGGCTTCCGGAAAGCCCAGAAGCCCTGGGCCAAGAAGCTCAAGGAGGTGAGAGGAGAAGCGCAGCGTGTCCTGGGGCACCCATGCCATCTCCCAGCTCCGGCTCTGGGTGCCCAATCCAGGCTTGGAGAGCCGGGTGGCACCTCCCTGCAGGCAGAAGGATGGGCAGAGGGCTGTGACTGCTACTCTGACGTCCCTTCTCTCTCCTCTCCACAGCTGGAGACAGCCAAGAAAGCCTACCACCTGGCATGCAAGGAGGAGAAGCTGGCGATGACCCGGGAAGCCAACAGCAAGGCGGAGCAGTCCAACACCCCTGAGCAGCAGAAGAAGCTCCAGGACAAAGTGGAAAAATGCAAGCAAGATGTGCAAAAGGTGCGAGCCGCTGCCCTGCCCCGGGCTCACGAGGCATCGGGCAGGGAAAACCAGTGGAAATGGCCACCACGCCCCTTTTCCCCCATTCATTCCCATTTTCCCAGCCCTACGCACCTGTAGAAGGGTGAGGACTTGCAGGCAGTGCTCAGGGGAGAGAGATTTACCGCTCTTACTGGGGCAAAATCTTTCCAGCAGGCAGACTGATTTCACCCACAGAGGCTCTTGGCTCAATCTGGGCTCCCCAGCGTGGTGGCCCACAAAACCAGACCCTCTCAGCACCCAGAAAGGGCCTCTGAGGTGCTCAAAGTATAACCAAGGTACCCTTCTGCACCTTTGCAGACTCAGGAGAAGTACGAGAAGGTGTTGGACGAGCTGAACAAGTGCACCCCACAGTACATCGAGAGCATGGAGCAGGTCTTTGAGCAGTGCCAGCAGTTTGAGGAGAAGAGGCTCAACTTCCTCAAGGAAGTGCTCCTGGACATCAAGAGGCACCTGAACCTGGCCGAGAGCAGCAGGTAGGTGCCTCCTGCGCTGGCTGGGCAGAAGGTGCCCACGCAAGGTCTCCTCGTGCTGCCTGGAAAGCAAACCAAGCCCTGGAGGGACCGAGTGCTTCCAGGACAACCCACCCCCTGCAACACAAGGGAGAGGGTTTTCTGGCCAACACAATGGTCACTAAGAGGTACCAGAGTGGCAGGAGGGCTGTGCGGGAGCCCGGCATCCCCCAGTGCCTCGTAGGAGGTGACACGACCTGGGGCATGTCCCCGTCCCACCCCCTCCCCGGGGCAGCCCGCCGGGGTCCACCCCCACCCGCAGCACCCCGACCCGCGTCTCTCCTCGCAGCTACGCCAACGTCTACCGGGAGCTGGAGCAGGCCATCCGCCTCTCGGACGCGCAGGAGGATCTCCGGTGGTTCCGCAGCAGCAGTGGCCCCGGGATGCCCATGAACTGGCCCCAGTTCGAGGTGAGGCTGGGCACCCCGGTTGGGGTGCTGGCAGCCCTACGGGGCGGCCGGGCGCTCAGGGGCCGGTTGCTTTGTGCTTGCAGGAGTGGAACCCGGACCTAACGCACACGATAACACGGAAGGAGAAGCAGAAGAAGGGCGAGGGGGTGACCCTGACCAATGCCAGCAGCATGGGCGAGACGGGGGCGCCGGCGGGCGAGCGTGGGAGGTGAGGGCCATCGGGGAGGGGAGATGCCATGGGAAAGGCACGGCGTTTGCCTGTGCAAACATTCCCAGTGCTGTGGGGACACCTAAGGGGGTGCGGAATGTCCTTGGTGACAGCCACCACCCTTCTCTGTCCTCCCTCCATGTCTTGCGGGACATGTCATTAGCTGGGGGTCCTGCTCACTGCAGCCCCCGCTCCCCCATAACCTCGGGAAAGCCGCAGCATCCTCCCAGATGTCCATGGCACACGGTGCCTGGCCCCCGCCGCTGTCCCCCACCCGCTCTGATGGCCCCTCTCCCTCCTTCCCCCCACCCCAGCGTGAGCAGCCATGACCGTGGGCAGACCTACAGCGCCGAGTGGTCCGATGACGAAGGCAGCAACTCCTTCAACACCAGCGAGGCCAACGGCGGCACCAACCCCTTCGACGAGGAGTCAGCGGGGAAGGGCGTGCGGGTGCGGGCCCTGTACGACTACGACGGGCAGGAGCAGGATGAGCTCAGCTTCAAAGCAGGTACGGTCCATCACCGGTGCCAGGTCGGCCGGGGCTCATCTGCTGGAGTTGCGGGTCCCACACTGCTCTGCTTTTTGGTGTAAAATCCCTCAAATCATTTCTGGGTTATCCCAGCCCTTCAAAATGCTGAACTGGCAGAAAGGGGAAGACACAAGCTGAGCCCAAACCCGGGTGGGACCGGAGAGATGGTGGGATGGGGCACGTGAGGTCTCATGGGTCACCCCTTGCCTTTCTATCCTACAAACCTGCGTGCTCAGGATCAGTCCTAGAAACCCCCAGCGGCTCCATCCAGGGGAGAAATGAGGGGACAGAAGAGGCTCCAACACCTGCAATGAGCTCTCCCCTTCCCACCTTCCTCCCCAGGTGATGAACTAACCAAACTTGGTGAAGAAGACGAGCAAGGATGGTGCAAAGGGCGCTTGGACAACGGGCAGCTAGGTCTCTACCCCGCCAACTACGTGGAGGCAATCTAAGTCTTGTGGTGTGCTCCTCATCGCCGTCAGCAGATAAATCCACCCTCCGTTGTCTCCATCTCTCCACCAGCCAACCAGCCATTTTGCCGTCTGGTCCTTCACTCCTCACAGTTAGAGATTCAGACATATTTTCCGACCAAGCTTTTATTTTTTTAAGAGTTGTCTCTGAAGAGTATTTTGCATAGTCGCTTTCTTCTTCTTCTAAGATTATGTGAAGCGAAAGATGACGTTGTCCGTTCGTCTACGTTAGTTGATTTTTTTTTTCTGAGCGAAAAGCTGATACCTCAAGATCTTAAAGCCCAACCAGTGAGAGCTCCTGATTGGTTGGTTTTTAAAGATACTGAAATCATGAGCCGCCTTCCAATTGGCTGGAACTGCTCCAAAATGCATGGCGCTGAAGCTCCTGGGACCAATCAAATTCACCCCAAAAAACCGAGAGGGATTGGAGTCTGACTCCATTTTTTTGGTGTTTCCATGTTCTTCTCCCCGGTTCATCCTCCCGCCCCGAAGGAAGGGGACGAACATCCCCTCCTGCCCCGCAGTCACCCGGCCCCATCCACGGGCAGGTCCCTGCTCACGGGCAGGGCTGGTGGCAGATTGAGATGCCCAGGTGAGGTGGGACCAGCCCTGCCATGGAGCTTGGTGGCATCTCCTCAGCTTCCTCCTCCACCTCCTCCTCCTCCTCCTCCTCGTGGCCAGGCTGCCAACGTGTCTGGAGTCGGTGGAGGCTCCCGAGCCGATGCCCCGTGTGTGCTGCAGGGAGCAGCATCGCCCTTTGCGAGGGCAGTCATCCAGCGCACACCACATCCAGGGGGAGGTGGCCCTAAAATCCACCGCTGTTCGGAGCAGGACCCGCCGCAGCCCAGTGCTGCTGGAAGCACCTTCATGCCCAGCCTGGGATAGCGGGGACCAGCTTGGATCCTGCTGGGGACGGTCCCCATCCGCCCCCTTCCTGAAGAGAGGCAGGAGTAGACCAGGGATGGGGGATAAGCAACGTCCAGCCTTGCGTGGCGCCGGCAGGAGCTGCAGCCAGCCGGAGGACGAGGAGGGCTCGGTGCAGGCAGCAGACCCCAGCCCGGGCAGCAAAGCAGCTGCCTGGCGAAGGCGGCTGAAAACAAGACACGCCAAAGCAGGGGAACGGCCGCAGGCTTTGCCCTTTGCTCTTCCCCAAGGGGCTCTATCCTTCCTGCACTTGGGCTCTGCAACCGGCCGCGGCGTGGACGGGACCCCCGCAGCACCCATGGGCGCTGCCACCCAGCATGGTCACCCCAACCCCTCTGCCCGGGGCACATTTGCCATCCCGAGCTCTTCCCTACAGATCATCTCTCATTTTTTTTCTATACCATCACCCTTGGCAGCATCGATGCCATCATCTTCCCGCACGCTCCTCCCGCTCCTCTCCTGCTCCCTCCGGTGGTTCGTGAATTTTTTGGCCCCAGGGATCAAGTGTTTCTGCAGAGGCAGGAGATGCACCATGTGCTGGGCACGGTGGGCGAGAGCCGCCCGGCCCTGCATCCCCTGCCAGGTACGCAAACGGGAAAAAAAAACACAAAAAAAAGTCAGAAAAACCCCAACCAACCACCTGTCTCAGCAATGCACCCCGGTTTTTTGTACATTGATTGTGTAATTTAAGAAGTATATATATAATATATATATCTCTATCTATCGTGATTGTATTACCGTGGATACAACAACGAAAAGCAGCAAGCGAAAATAACTGAGCTCTGTAAGCGTCCTCCGGGTCTGGGTCCTCGTTTGCCTCCGTGCGCCCGTCTCACCCCGCGTGGAGGCAGCTGTCGGGGTTACGGACCCCCCGCCCAGGGCGGGCGCTCGACCCCCCCCATGCTCCGGGGGAGCCACAGTCGCAGCACCCCCAGGCAGGGATGCCCCAACCCTGAGGCTTTGGGGGTGCAGCGGGATGGGGGGGGGGGGGCTCAGATGCCTTGCTGGGGTCCTGGGGGACAAGGGGGCTGCAGGAGGGGGGGCAGCAGCCACTGCCTTTGGGGGACCCCCATGCCAACCTGCCAGGCAAAGCCTTGTGAAGCCCACGGGGGGATTCAAGATACAGCAGTTTTTGGGGGCCATTCCCAGCTCCAGCAAAAGCAGCGGCCCCCGACCCAGCGCTCCCCCCTATCTTGGGCAGGGGGAGATGGGAAAGCCCCGGCGCAGCAAGTTGATGGGATCAAGAGGGGATAGAGCCTCCTGGGCTCCCTACGAGCCTTGAAACCTTGGGAAAAATGATTTGCAGGTCACCCACCCCTCTCCCCTCCCCGGAGAGCCGGGGTAGCCCCAGGAGAGGGCAGCGGCCAAGGGGGACAGGGTGGAGGGAGCGGAACCTGCCGGGGCGTGGGGGGGCACTCCCTGGGCTCCCGATGGGGAGAGGGCAGAGAAAAGGGATTTATTTGCCCTTATTTAAAGGCTGGAACTGCAAGAGGTTTGGGGGAAACCCCGGCTGTGAGCCCTGCGGCTCTGGCTGCCCATCCCGCTGCAGTGGGCATCTGCTGGGTCAGGTCCCCCTCGTCCCTGGGGACATCGTGTCCCCGGGCGCACCCTCCCCAGCTGGCAGCAGCTTTCCTCGCCGTTTAACCCCCTTCCGTCCCACCTTCCCCGCAGGGACGTGCAAACCCCCCCGTGTGCCTTCGCCCACCCTGCCAAAGGACCTGCGAGAGGGACACGAGATTTGGGGCACTGGCACCCCCAGCCTGTCCCCCCGCTGCTCCCCGTGCCGGCTGCGGGAGCAGCGGTCGCACGCAGGAAATCACAAGACACATTTTGCTTTTTTTTCCCCATTTCTTTTTTTTTTTTTCTTTCCCCTCCCCTTTTCCAGAGGCCAAGGCAGTTTTCCTCCTTCCCCTGCTCCTCTTCTCCCTCCAGCCGCCCTCCATCCCTCCAGCCGGGATGCCTGCAAGGCTGGCCGAAGCGCGTCCGCTCCTCTGCCGTGTAAACAGTACGAAACGGGCAGAACAAAAAGAAGGCGGCAGGAGCTGTTACAGGCAGCTATTTTAAGTTAAAAACAAAAGACCAACAACCAGGTGTTTTTTTTCCTTTCCTCCCACAAAGTATCTCATGGGTACCCGGGCCACCCGTCTACCCTCGTCATTTGAACCTAAACCACAACTTGCTGGCAGCCAAAACCAAAAAGCAAATAAACAAATAAAAAAATTATAATATAAAAGATCAACATCGCCGGGTAACTTAGACTCTCGTGAAATGTGCAGTTTAAGCAATCCCCAGTTTTCCGTCCCAGTCCGGGCTCGGTGGGTTGTGTTTCAGATTTACTGTCCAGAGGGAAATGGCAAAGCTGCCGTCTCCCTTTTCCCAAACTCGGGAATCAGGCAGTCCAAATAAAATCCAAATCAAGGGAAGAGCCTTGTGCCAGGACCAAGGACCTGGGGGCTTCGGGGAGCTCTGGGTGTCCCCCCGCCCAAGGATGGGGGAGCCGGCTCAGGGGACCCCTCACGCCTGCAGGGATGCCCCGGCGTGCACGGCCCCGCGCCCGCGTTTTACAGCCGCTCCCTTTGCAAAACCCCCATTTTCAGCCCCAAATCCCTGCGGAGGGGAGAAGCCGAGAGTGTCCCAGAGCGGGAAGCGAAGTGGGGATGCACCCGTCCGGAGGGAATGCCTGTGGTCCCCAGGGCACAGCTACCCAGCACCCAGCTCCCTTGGCCGGCAGCATCCCTGGGTGCTGTGGTGCTGCTGGTGCCAGGCTGCTCCTGCGCGGGTCGGGTCAGCGCAGGCCCAGCCAAGGGCAGCTGTGGGTGCCCTTGTCCCTGCGGGTGCCATTGTCCCCGTGGGTGCCATTGTCCCGGCTCATGCCCAGGCTTTGTCCTCCCTGAACAATGGCCGGGGCGAAGCCACCCGCAGCCAGCACCCAGGAGGGAGGGGAGGAGGGAGGGATGAGCCTAGCCGCCGTCCCCCCCAAAATTCAGGCAGCCCCTTTCTTTGCAGCTGAGGGTTGAGGTGCAGCAGAGGGCAGAGCCCCCCGCCACGCTGCCCCCCACCCCAAACAGGGCTGAGGGCCAGGGTTAGGGGTTGTTTGTTTGTTGGGGTAAATCCAGAGCAGCCCCGCTGCAGCGCACAGGGTCACTCCTGATGGGCACCGAGGGCAGCCGGTCCCACAGCCGGGCCGGTGGTGGCATGGGGACAGGATCTGGCTGGAGGGGAGTGCGGCCCCGATGGTGTTGCGTCCCCCCGAGAGCAGCCCTGGGGGGTGATGCCACGGGGATATTGAGGTCTCCTGCTGGGATGTGCCCTTCGCCCCTGTGTCCTGACGGTGCCCTGGGGCTGCGGGGTGAGAGGACAACGTGCCGGGGGGCAAGAGACCTGGGGGCAGGACTCCTGCATCCCCCAGCTCCTCCCCTGGGTGACCCCAGCCACTCTCCTACCTTCAATCCCTACCAAAGGGCACCAAGGTTGTGGGGAGCCCTGCGACAGCCACAGATTCCTCTGCCTTTATCTCACCCCAAGCAACCCCACGTCTCCTCCGACGGCCCCAAATTCTGTGCCCACCCTCCCCTGGGAGTGCTCGCGGGAAACGAGGGCTCTGCACACTCCTTGCCCCGCACCAGGGCACATTGGTGGTGGTCCCTTAGCTGGGGGCTCATCCCTCCCCTCCGAGGCTGGGGGGTGAGGGGGGTCCCACAGTCCGTTGCCAGCAGGTTCTGGGGGGGGGTGAGCCTCTTGGCACCCCAGCCGCAGTCCTTAGCGCTGGAAGATGGTTTCTGTGGCTGGGAGGCAGAGAGAGGTGGCGAAGGTCCCCTGTCCCTCCCGGGGCTCAGCCTGTCCCGCCGCCGCCGCTCAGACCGGGTGGACAAACTGGTAGACGAGGCGCTGGGAGATGTCGGGTTTCCGGATGATGCCTTTCTTGTAATACTGCCGGATGGAGCGGCTCAGCTTGTCGTAGTTCATGGCTGGGCGGTTCTTCCGGATGCCCCACAGACGGGCCACTTGCGCAGAGTCCTCGATCTTGAAGATGCCTGGGAGGAGAGCGGGGCACGGGGGGGGGTTACAGCCTCGCCTGCCCCCTCAGCACCCGCCCCGGGGCTGCCGGAGCACCCACCCACCTTTCTCCTTGTTGAGCCAGCGGATGAAGCGGCCGTAGTTGTGGGGTTTCAGCAGCAGCTCTTTGAGGAACTGCCAGAGGTGGATGGGTTGGCCGGCGCAGGATGAGTCCACCTCGCTGTCCGCCCAGCTGGCATCACCTCCTGCCGCGGGAAGGGATGGGTGAGATGGAGGTGGGGAGAGACCTCTCTGCTTTGCACTGCCCCAGGGACCCGCACGAGTCCTCGTCCGGGAAATCCCGGCTTGATGCCTGTGGGTCTCTGGAGACTCAGTCCAGGCACTGGGTCTGGAAGCACCGCTTTCTCCTCCCCATCTTGGAGCGGGGAAAACAGCTCGGTCCTGCCCTTGTGCAGCCCCGCAGGGATGCACGGGGTGCGGGACAGGGCCAGCGAGGGTCTCGTGGCTATTTCCCCTTCGCTGCACCTTGCAGACAGCCCAGGGGCTGCTCCAGGGCAGAGGGAGTGCAACCACATGGATACTGCTGCAGCAGCCGCTCCAATGCATCAGATAATTGCAATTAAGCAGGGAACGACCTCTCAAATACCCTGGACCTCTCTGAGGCAGAAGCGAGGCCAGTGGAGCTGAGCCCGTGCAGAACTCACCGCAGTATCTCACATCTCCCGGGGAGACTTTTTCCTTCATCCAGGCGGCTGGAAGGGAGGAGCGGGTGGTCAGAGGGGCATCTCCTACTGCACAGCATCACCCACCCTCCCCAGCTCCCTCCCGGTCCTTGGCACCTACCAGACTTCCAGATGTCGAGGTGGGCGTGCAGGATGTCACCGCAGGTGGGCGAGCGCTGGCAGAACTGCTCCTCGGACATGGCACACAGGTCCTTTCCCGACAGCTCCTGGAAGGACTTCCCGATCTGCGGCAGCCGGTACTGGTGCTCTGTCCACAGGATCCACTTCTGCACGTTGCCGGGGCTCCAGTCCGCGGGGTCTGGAGGCAGAGGGTGAGCACGGCAAGCGACAGCCCGGGCAAAGCCCCGGGGAAACTCAGCTCACCCCACAGCGGTCCCGGGAACCTGGCCCCTCCTGCCCCGCTGCAGCATCACCCACCAGGGTGGGAGCACCCCGCTCCCAGCCTGCCCTGGTCCCTGGGGACAAGACTGTCCCCTTGCCGCCTCCTTCGCTTTGGGAAGCCTCATCCAGCCTTTTGGAGCCCCACTTGCTCCCTGCACCATCCCGGGTGACACCAAATGCTTCAAGGGAGTGGGTGGCAGAGCTTGCATAAGCCTAAGCACATCCCAAGACTGCTTGTGTCACGGCAGTCATGCCCCGAGGAGAATACCCCAGCGATGCCCAATGGCAGCAATACCCCAGGGAGCTCGGTCCTGGGCTGTCCTGCTCCCCTCGCACCCAACCCCACGTGCAGCTCAGGCAACATCAGCTGGCTCCAGGCTGTCCCCAACCCTACATGCTCATCTGCCCATTCCTAACGTCCCAGGGAAAACGGGATAGAGAAAAGGATAATAAAAGTCCCGCTGTCTGCTCCTTGCTACCGCACACCCTCCCCAAGAGGTGTGCAAGGCTGAAAGGTGCCTCGATAATGATGCCCTGGGAAGAGAAGACACCCCCAGCTCAGGGGAAGGGACAGGCTCAGCATCGGGTCGCTGTGTCCCTGCACCTCTCTGGATCCGTGGCACTGGCTGGGTCACACTGGCACCCCACACCCAGCACAGGGCTCTGCGTAAAGCTCTGCTAACCCCTGCCTCAGCTTAACTCCAAGCCAGCGAGGCCAGAGGGGTATTTTGCTGGCATCCCTGGGCGTTAGCAAACAGCCCTGCCCTGGAGCGATGCCCTGGGGGAGCCAGGCAGCAGCCGTGCTCCCCCAAACCCCAGCACCTGGTTGCAAACCCCCGAGCTGCAGCACAGCCTTGTGCTGTGCTGCACCGGCCCATCCCTCCCTCGCTGCACCCCGTGGCGGGACCGACCCTGCCCGCAGACCCCCGGGGAGGGCTGTGGGGGCACCCACCTGCGGCGATGTTGAGGAGCTTGCAGGCTGTCTCGATGTCCTTCAGCACTTCGCCCACCACCATGCTCTGCACCTGCTCCAGCGAGTGCTCCTCCAGGTGCAGGCTGGCCTGCAGGTCCCCCTCGGCCCCCAGCCCCAAGCCCTGGCTGTCGATGATGGGACATTGCTCCGGCTCCTTCTGCGCCTCCCCTCGCCCCCCTTGGGCATTGCTTTGCGACGGTTCCCCCATGCCCTTGGTGGCCCAGGCGACGTCCTCCGAGTAGAGCATGTCGAAGTAGTGCAGGCAGAAAGCAGGCAGGGGCTGCTCGGGGGTGGCGGGGGGGCTGGGGCTATCCGGGCAGCCCCAGCTCCGGGTGTCGGGGTCCCGCGGGGGGGGCAGCAGGGCAACGTCTGGCCGGGCGAGACGGCTGTGGGGCAGAGCAGTCAGCCTGGGGCTGGCACTGCCCATCCCTCCGCTCAGCGCCGGCTCCAAACCTGCCGGGAGAGGAGGAGAGGAGAGGCTCACCCCGGCACCGATTCCTGCCTTCCCGCCCAGCGGCCAGGCACAAAGGGAGGAACTAAGCCTGTTAGAGGGGAAAAAACCTCCAAAGAGACCCACGGTGTCCTGTGAGCCCCCGGATGAATGCAGGCTCGGGGTCAGCCATGGGGCTGGGGGGGCTGTCCTGATTTTGGGAGGACCAGCCGCAGCAGCCAGCAGGGAGAAGGAGCCCGGGGAGCGAGTAGGTCCCAAGCACCGCGGGCTTTTAGGGTCTTCCCCCGAACTGCACACCGGGTTGGCAGCCTTTCAGTCCCAGCTGGGGCTGAGCACCCTTCCAGGAGGCAGCAGTGCACGCTGGAGGGGCTCCAAGGCACCTATGCAGGGCGGCCCACGGGCATCAAGGGCTGCGGGATGCCTAAACCACACAGGCACGTTTCTGTGCATGGACAACATCACCTGCTGCTTTCACCCGAGGATGCCCCAGCAGCGATGGCACCCAAACCCGGCTCTCCTGGGCCGGGGACCGAGCCCAGCACCACAGCACCCAGCTCTCGGCCGCTGCTGCCAACCCCCGGACAAGAACTTTCCTTTTACTCTCTTGCAAGAAAAACTACCCAAAACCAGCCTGTCCCCATCTGTCTCCGGTACGCGGGGAGTCCTGGAGGCCACCGAGAAGAGGATGAGCCTGCTGAATTTCCATGGCAACACCAGGGAATGGCTCCATCCGTGGAGAAACCTCCCCAAGAGCCATCCTGAGGCTTTGGGAAGAGAAAGCCCCTGCCAGGGGAGAGGCTGGTGACAGGCATGGCCAGGGCACCGCCGAGCTCCTTGCCTGCCTCCGGCATTGCTTTTTAGAAAAAGAAAAAAAAAACCCCACTCCAAATAGGTTATTTAAAAGCAGAAAAAGTAGCAGCTTTTGCAATGGAGCCTGCAATAAAAAAGGAGCTTGCAAAGCCTGAACCGAGGAGCTTGCAAAGCCTGAACCAAGCCCAAAGCCCCCGCAAAAGAAACAAGGCAGTCCCCAAAGGGGAATGGGACACAGCGGCCAAGGAAAGGGGTCCCTGTTTGCTCTAAATGCCGTCTGGGGGGGAAAAAAGGTTTAAAAGACTAAAGGGGAAAATACACCATCGGGTTCCTCCGGGCAGAGCGTGGCCCTTGAGAGCGGGGAGCCGAGCAGCCGGCTGCTTGGCGTAGGAGGGACGCTAGCGACCGAGCGCCCAGAACGGCGCGTCACCCTCCCCGCAGCTCTGCCGTGCCAAACGCTGCTCAGCTCCACGCTGCTGGGCCCGGCTCTGCTCCCGAGGCGTTAATTAAACATCATTAATAGCCACGTGCCATGGCCCTGTTAACCGCAGCGGCACTGGTGGGGGATGAGTTTAACGCACTCGCTGGGGATTTTAAAGCTCCCAGAAGTATGGGTTTTGAGGCTCTGCGTCACCTGCACCATGAGGAAGCTCTACCCATCATTTTACCCTTGGCAAAGCCCAAAAAACCTTGGAAAGATGCATGGAGGAACCGTGGCTGCCCAAAGAGCACCCGTGCCAGCCTGGCCCCACGGGGACCCGGGGAGGGGGCGCGGGTTCAGATGCTGGAGCCCATGTCCCCGAGGGGTTGCGGTAGCACGAGGAGGAGGAGGTAGAAGAGGTGCCTGTGCCACCGAGCTGCCCCCACCGCCCAGTTTCCCTGAGAGATGGCGCCGGCTTCCAAACCTCTCCTTGATTTGCTCTGGATTAAAAGAAGAGCTTTAGCAGATCAGCCTTAAATCCAGCCTCACGCTGCTCCCGGCACAAAAGGGAAGCGGTAACAGCTTGCATGGCTCCAGCCCGCTGCACAGCACCAGCTGCAGGGGCTTTCTGGGGAGGGGACGGGGGTCTCGTCCCCAAGGCCTCCAGGGTGCTCTGGGGTCGTGGTGCACCTTCCGCCCATTCCGCCCCCGCCAGGCTTCGCTCCCGCAGCCGCCAGCCAGACACGTGGAGGAGCAGGGCTGCGGAGCCATCCCTGGGCACGCGGCGGGATGGATGGCCCCATCCCCATCCTCATCCCCATCCCGTCCTCCTCCTCCCAGTCAGGACCAGAAGGACCTGATCCCTTGGGCAAGTGGCCCCAAAAACCTGAGCAATCACCCGCCAAACGGTGCTGTACTCTCAGGGCGGGGGCCTTTGTTTGACTTTCTCCCGCTCTGGCATGCAGGCGGCCGGGCTGGGTGGGGACCTGTTTGCTCTAAGAAGCCGCTTTGGGCAGCCGTTTCCCTCTCCTCTCCCTCTTTTGCTTTTCCCTGGAAAAGGAGAGCTGGAGGAGCAGCCCCTGGCACACCGAGATGCTCACGGGGAGCACTGACCCGCACAGCACACCAAAAACCTTCATGTTCCCTGCCCGAGCTAAATGGGGCTGCGCTGGTAATTGCATCAGCCCGGGGAAACACTCACCGGCTTGTGCACGCTGCCGGCGGTGAGCGTGGCCCCCAGTCCCATGGGCTTCACACCAGAGCTCGCCTGCGGCAAAGCCACACCAACGCAGCATAGTGCTCATCCCGCCACTCCAGGCAAGAGGGGAAGCGATCAGGGAATTGGCTTTTACAGCACTTTAAACAGCAGCCACCAAGATATAAAAGCCCACCAGGCCCCTGAGGTTTTGCCTCTGTGGGCACACAGGGGCCAAGATGCGGCACCAGGGGCTCAGCAGCCCACGGAGAGGCTCCAAGTGAGAGAGGTGCCGTGCCTGGGGTGCCAGGCAGAGTGGGGTGCTGCCTGCAGGACACCCGCCCCTGCCCCGGCACCCTCGCCCAGCCCTCCCCAGGCACCGGTGCTGCCTGCAACCCCGTCACGGGCAGGCAAGGCTCTGGCGCGGAGCAGCAGCGGAGCAGACCCCAAACCGGGATGGAGCCATCGAGTCCCCCAGGTGTTTCTCCGTGCCCACAACAAAGCTCTGCCACTGGGGCACAGCCGGGAGGTACCTGCCATCCCCGAGCCCCAAAACGATGAGTGACACTGCATCAGTCCCCAGTGCTACCCACGGATATGGAGAGGACACCCTGACCAGCTGGGACGGGGGCGAGGCGCCCCTGCTCCCCGCTCTCGCCGGCACCGCGGGGATGCTGCGGCAAAGGGCTGAGCTGCCGGCGCGAGGGCTCATTCCCCGCTGCAGCGCGGAGCAGGGTGAGGAGGAAAAGGCAGCGGCTGCTGCCAAGGGGCACCGTGACAGCCTGGCCCCAAACGGCTCCAACAGCAGCTGAGAAAACAAACCCAGACGTTCCCTTCGAGCAGAAAGCCCGGGGGCAGCAGGGCCAGCGGCAAGCCCAGGGTTTTTGGGTGGTGTCAGGTCACGGCTCAGTTCCACTGGGCTGCAGGGACTCAGCCCCATCCAGAGCCCAGGGAAGCAGTGGATGCCGCAGCTGAGGGGGGTGAGGATGGGGACAAGGACCTCCTGTATCACCCCGAGCTCTCCTGGCAAACGCAACCCACCATTACTCGGGGTAGCAACACGGGCACCAGTGACAGGGGAGAGCTGGGATCAGCCCTTGGGAGCAATAAAAAAAAAAAAAAAAAAGAAATCCACCCAACCACCACCCTCAAACAATGGGTCTGTTAATTAAAATTAAATCTGCGGTTAAACAGGTTGTGCTGGAGCACGGCTCAGGAAGCCCCGTGGGACCGGCGGAGGTTGGCCCGCTGCGGGAGGAGGTGCTGCCCGCGGCACCCAGGATGTCTCCCAAATCCCCAGGCACTTCCGAAAGCCCTTCCTGGGCAGCCAGGCTCGGGAGCGGCCAGGGCGGTGGGCCAGGCTCCGGGGTCACCTCCAGCCCCCAGGCAGCGGGATGGGGATGGGGACAGGGATGCGTTGTGCCATCAGGGGAAGGAACCCGAGCCGTGCGGGATCCAGAGCTGTCCCAGACTGCCCAGAACAGCCCCCCCAGGCAGTGGGATTTGTCTTTAACCGACTCTTTCAGCTTTGCCCGCCCCGCATGCCTCCGCACAGCTGGGACCCCAGGGATGGGAGAGGACCGGGACCCCAGGGACTCAGCAATCCCCTCTTTGCCCAAAAGCCCATCTAGGGCTGCGATCAGGGTGGTTTTTCCCTGTTTTCTGGCCTGACTCAGCACCTCTTGCCCCAGCCACCTCCCCGGGCTCAGCCCTCCACCTCGGTCCCCAAAGAGGGGCCAGCCCACGCCACAGTGCACACCCCGAGGACAACCACACCGAGGCACGGAGAGGTGATGGAGCCTGTTGGCTCTGCCAGATGGCTGCCGGCCAGGAGGAGACACGAGCCGTTTTATGGGGCCCCGATTAAGCAGGCGAAGGGACCTGGGGTTCCTGCACGAGCCAGGGCTGCAGCAGACACCCGGGTGCTCAGAGGCTGCCGGTAATTTGGGGTCCTGCCAGCGCGTCCCACCCACCCTGCCAGCCTCACCACGCGGGCTGTGCCACGTCCCTTCCGGCTGCCAAACCCTGCCCGCCTGTGCCACGCACCCCTTTTATGTCTGGGTGGAGGGAGGAGGGATTGACCAAAATCACCCCGCAGCGGGGCAGGGGCTTGGGACGGCGCTCAGACGGCTGGGGATGTGACAGCCTGGGGGGGTCTTACTCTGGTACCCTGCTTAGTGATGGGGTTGGGGCCAGGGCAAGCCCAGGGCTCATGTTGGGTGTATGCACAGGAGGGATGCAGCCCATCCTGGGGGTCCTGGACCCCCAGCTCCCCTCCAGCTTTCTCCAACACCACCAAGGCCCCCCCCCGGCTCCTCCTGCCATTACCTGCATGGGTGCTGGCGCAGGGACCGAGCGTCCGCACAGGTCCCCACACCCCGGGTCAGGCTGCCCTCTCCATCGGTGCAGGGAGGCAAACAGCAGCGGGGGGGGGCGGGGGACGGGCACAAGCCACCGGTGGCCTGAGTAAAGCCCCGGTGCTCGGTGTCCCCCAGGTGAGCAGCAGAGCTTGGTGTTCCCCATGCAGGGCCAGGGAGCCCCTATTTATAGCAGCACCTTCCTCCCCCGCGAGCTCCCTGCCCATGAGAAAGCCCGTATTGTGGGAGATTTGGCAGCCGAGCGGCGTTTGTGTTTCACTAACCGAGCAGAACCATAAAAATCAAACCTAGAGCCAATGTGCCTTTAGCACTGACAAAAAAAAAATACCCAGCAGAAAAGCAGAGCAGCACCGAGACAGTGCAGGTCTGGTAAAGGGGTTCAAAGCACTTTATAGAGACACCCCTGAGCTGGCAGCTCCTTGATGGCCGCCCAGGACCTGGGATGCTCTATAAAGGGCCCCAGCTGCTTATCGGTCACACAGTGGCCCAAAGCACAGCGTCCCCTGTCTCCCGCCAGGCACAGGGGCTACGGGACCCTCAGTGTCCCTGCTGCTACCGGGTGGGCTCGGGAGGAGCCGGCCCCAGGAGCCCTGGCTCCCATCCCACCCGAGCAGGAGGGGGTTGCGAAGACACAAAGTTAGCAAATCCCATTTTATTTTGGGTGACACCATCCCAAGAAGTGCCAGGAACCTCACACGGGGGAACAACCTGTCCCTGTTTAGCCCTAACGGCACCTGGAGGTGCAAGGAACCGTGGGACGGGATGCTCACACGGGACGGCACCGTGTCTGCCCGGAATCGGTGCCAAAAGGGCTGTAGGAGCCCCAGGACGGAAGGAAGGTGGGTGCTGGTGGGTGCTGGTGGAGCATTGGGCAGCTGGGGAGGGTCACGGCAGCGGCGTGGGGCTTACCTTGAGGGTGCGTGGGCAGCTCAGAAACGGCATGGGTCCCAGCGTAGGGTGGGAAGAGCCATCCCCGTGGCGCTCAGCACAGCGGCCGGGGCGGGCATGGCCCGAAACGGGGTGTCCCGGCACCGACAGGGAGGGTGGCCAGCAGCACCCTGCCTGGCTCAACGCCGGCCCCGCAGCGGCAGGGCGGCCAGGCTGAGCCGCATCGGCTCTCGGCAGGCACCAGCGGGATGGGGATGAGGACAGGGCACGCTGAGGGGCTCCGAGGGCGGCAGAGGGATGAAGCCAGCTGGCAGCCGTGCCGAGGTATGCGAGGGGGAAGCCGGCAGCTGAGTGCAAGGTGCTCAGCGAATGCCTCCTTTGCCCATTATATCTAATTCCTTCCTTATTTACCTGAACAAACAAGCTGGGTGCTTACCTCAGCTGGAGGTGTTTGAATAGCCCAAGCCGGGGTTAACCCTTGAGGGGTGCATCGAGGCACCAGGCTCAGACCCAAATGCGCCCTGAGAGGGGAGTGGGGCAAATCCGGGCACCGTTAACCCCTTCCCACCCTCATCTGGGACACCCACCCAAGAGATGGGGACGCCGCAGGGGGCGAGACCGAAGGCTCCTCCTGGTCTCTGCAGCACAGAGACCTGTTGGGTACATGAGAGTCCCTGGCTGGACCCTGCAGCATGACATCGCTCCCCCAGCACAGGCTGAGCCGTTTTGAGGCCAGGAGCATCCCCGACCGATACCCCAGGAGCATCACCTATGCAAGTGCTGCGGCCACGTGGGGCTTGCAATGGAGACTGCGAGCAAGGATGCTCAGAGCCCATCGGGGACAAAAGGAGACCCTCACACCAACCAAACCATCCCTCATACCCGGGATACGGCACCGTCTCCTCCCCGGGGTCCGCGCTGCTGCTGCTGCCTGTGGGCAGGACGGGGCGCCGGGGGCACGGCAGGAACGTGCAGCGCTCCAGGCCCGGGTTGTCCCCACCGGCATAAGCAGGAAAAAGCTGTTTTGACCGAGACAGACACAGAGTTGGTATTTATTGTCTTTTTTTAACACGGGAAGAACACAGGGCAGTTCAGGCGGTTCTCCCGTGCACGTAGCACTGCTGAAAACAAACTCCCCCATGCCCTAAAAACCCACGTCAGACAAAACCCCAGCCACAAACACCTGCGGTGCAACCCGGGTCGGCCCCACGTCACCGCATCCTGGCAGCCAAGTGGCCATCACGCATGGGCTTTGCATCCCCAGCCCATGGAAAGTGCCACGGCGGAGCCAGCATCCCTCAGCTGCCCTGACCCCGGGGCCGGTGCGCCGCGGCAGCGCGGCACAGCCGATAAGCCATCCATCAGAGCTGTTTGCCAGGGGGGAAAATAAAACCCTGTAGGAAGGCGACCCCTGCATTACGGCTTCCCCGGCCCGCCCGGCGCGTTGGCAAAGGGCTTCGCCGCGCTATCGCCAGCGCCAGGAGTTTCTGCCTCCCTTTTGAAACGCCTCAATGTTATCTTATCGGTGGGGAAAACGTTCCCCCCAGATTAGGGCTCCTGCCGTCTGAGGGGAGCTTTTCTCCCCTGTTTTGGTAAACACGGCCAGGCCCGGAACACGTGGCGGCGGCCGGGGGGAAATGTGGTCTGGGGAGGACACGAGGGGTGAGCGGCCACGGTGGGGAAGCCCCCAGCTGGGCTTTGCTGTGGGGTAGGTGCATAGGATGGGGATGTGGCACAGCCAGGAGTGGGGACCCGGCCACCAGTGCCCCCCTCAGCGCTGCCGGCTCACGGCAGCCACGGCACAGCCCCTCACACCGCTCGGTGCATCTCCTCTCTGTTCCGCGCAAGGCACCACGTGCACAACTCAGCACTGCTGCCGCGCGGCAGCAGGCCTGATCCTGCATCCCTCAAAGCCCGTTGCAAAGCTCCAGCCAGCTGCAGCAGGTCGGGCTGCCAGGGTTCGGCTCCCCCTGGCTCGCTCTTGCCTGTTTTTGTCCTGTGATGCCGGGTCCCGGCCAGAGCCGCCGCGAGAAGCTGGGAGCAGCGGGCACCACGCCAGGGCTCTGCCCGGCTCAGGGGCTGGTGCACAGCATCCAAACCTGCTCCCGTGTCCCATCCCAGCATCCCCACGTGGGAACCAGGGGCAGGAGCATCCCAGCACAGCCCCGGAGCCGAGGCCATAGCCTTCCACTCACTTATCATAGCATGGAAATGCAGGTGTCTCGACTGTGGAAACTTAAGTTACAGAGTAAAACCGTGTATAAACTCTACAGCCATGCACATGTGAGCTGTGCTGGGAATCGCTGTGGCCATCCCGCACCTTCCTGCGGCAGCTCCGTGCTGCTGCCCTGCGTCCGGGCTGCCAGCTCGGGGAAAGTTTGCCGAGCAGGTTACGGTTTGCACAGGCTGTGCAAGCTGGATTTGCACCTCCTCGCTGTGACATCACCCGCAGGTCTCCCTCATTTATTAGGTTTAATTACTACTTGTTACCAGAGCAAACATCAAAACAGTGCACCCGAAGGAGCCAGGAGCAAAGTGGAGGAGAGAGCAATCGGGGTCACCAGGTAAGAGCAGGATGCCACCGGGCAGAGGGGATGTGCTGGCAGTGCCCGCTGCTGGGTCCCTGCTCCGGAGCATCCCGGACCCGGGTTATCCCAGTCTGTCTGGGAACCTGTCGCCCGACTCACACCTGGGTCTGAAAAAGCTTTCCCTGCTCCTCTTATCAGTAGCACCGGAGATTTCGATAAGCAAAAGAGATTAAAGGGAAAAACATTTGCTTTGCTGTGCTCGGGGAGAGCTGGTCGGCTGGGCAGCACGATGCGGAGCTGTGAAAACAGGCAAAAGGCCCCAAAATGAGATCTCTGCTTTCCTCCCCAAAGCAGGTTTGGTGGCTGCGGCCGTCCAGCGTCACCGGCCATGCCGTGCTCTCACCGCCGCCTTTCGCAATCGGCGGTTCAGCACAGCTCTGCCTGCATATGCAAACCAGGAAAAGAAGAGGTTGCAACACCTGAGGAACAACAAAAGAGGGGAAATAAAGTCTAGCTTTTCTGCCCCGTGTGCGCAGTTTTCAGTGCTTTTTCCTTGTCCTCCCTGTCAACCCATCGGCTCCTATTCCAGTGCCTTTTGCCACGACTGAAACTTCAACGCTTGGGAACGCGGCCGGAGGGGAGGGATGGAGAAATGACTCATGAATCAGTCTGGAAGAATCTCTCTGCCTACCTGCCTGCTAATCTCTGGCTCCATCACAAGAATAATAGATAAGCAGCCATGTAATGTATAAAAAAAACTATTGAAGGCACTTGATGTCACTACAAAACCACAGAGGCCATCGAGCCTGATTTGTCCCTGAGCTGAGTGGTGTTTCCTGGTCAGCCGCAGCAGCGGGGTTTCCTCTGCATCAGCTCCTGCACAGCGTTTGGGGACAGCGGTGGTCCCCCTGCAAAGCAAACCCACAAGCTTGGGTCCCTCCGAGAGGCCTCATCCTGCATCCTGTGCCCGTGCCTCTGGGCTGTACAAAGGCGATGCTCAGAGAAGAGATGAATCCCCGCTCCCAGGCTGCAGGGTGGGCTCTCTCAGGCTTTTCTGCAACCCAAGGAGACAGGAAACGGTTGAAATGGTTGAAATGCCTTTAACGCACCCCCCCAGCTCCGTCCTGCTCCGCAGGTGCGAACCCACGGGAGCCACGTCTGCAGCGCTCAGCACCTCAGCCCACGCCAGCCCCAGATCTGGCGGGTATTTTTGTCCCGAGACGCACGTCACGGCTCCAGGCCGGCAGCATGACGAGGAGGGATGCTCCCAGGCTGCCACCGAACCGAACGTCCTTTGGGCTTCCACCTCCCCAGCACCATCGCCCCTGCCCTGGTACAGGCAGGGGCTCCGGGCGCAGGGGGATGCTCCCAATGCTGGGCTGAGACCAAGGCAGAAAGCAGCCTTCAAATGAACCAGTAACCATCGGGAAAGCACCAGGACGTAGGGAATCCCCGCTGAGGGTGAGGGACAGCCCGGGATCCCAGGGCTGAAGCCACCGTGCAGGAGGAAGGTCCCAGTGGGAAGCGGCGGCTGCTCACTCCCCTCCTGCCACCCGTAATCTTAATTGCTCTTCACTGGCTGTTTGCTAACAGCAATTCATTTCCTCCCGGCCTGCACCAAGAGGGTTTATCGCCCTCACTCGTGTGTTATTTCAAGCTAACGCATGTATGGAAGGTCAGAGCCTGGAGCGCGCCCTGCGATCCTAGAAAGACTCTCGATGGCAGGAGCAGAGCAGGGAGGAGCAGGCAGAGGGCCTGGGAGCCAGCGGGTCTCAGACACGTCTCGCCCACTGCCTGCAAGCTCCTCTTTCCCCAAAAAGGGCAGTGGGCTTGGCAGAAGGTGGGAATACCAGCCACATTTTCTACCCCAGCTCCCGTCTGCTTTGCAGTCCCGACTCAGTGCCCACACTCGGAGAGGTCCCCTTGCTTCTGCACAGCTCACCGGTCAAACTGCGTGTCCCGCTCTCCAGGAAGATGCTCCAGGCAGGCTGGTTTTTGCAGAAGAGCTTTGGAGATGCTCTGGCGAGAGGTGCCAGTGCAGAGCAGCATCCTCTGGTCACGGTTCCCGCAGCCGGCGTGTCTGCACACTGTCCCCGTGCCACCAAACCGGAGCAAACAGCAGGGAGCATGACACTGGCATCCAGCTGAGCTGCTGCTCATGCTCCCTTGGGATCCTCCCAAAACCCCCGTGCAAGGGGTACGAACAGCCGCCACGGCGGGGAAAGGGAGTGAGGTGCCGACTCAGGCACCCACCGGGACTGGGTGCTCCCGGTGCCCCGCTGGAAAGCGGGGCTGAGCACACCCTCCCGAGCTGGGGATTGGCCAAGGTTTCCGCTAGCCTCCGAGGGGACCCGGGAGGGGAAAAGGGCTTTCCAGCAGAGCTGCAACCCCAAAGTTAACCGAAGGGCCAGAGAGTGCAAGAGGAATAACTCACAGGCGTACACGGAGAAGCCAGCATGCTTTTTATTTGTGCAATGACCCTGTGCAGATCTACCAGGGAGCATCTTCAGAGCTCTCAAACCACTAAGATCGCTCCAGAGTGGAGACCAACTGAATCCCCTTACGTTCCTCCTCACCCCAGTCAAATACACCCATTTCCCGAGCAGCCCCGGGGCCGAGCAGGGCTGCTCCTCTTTATTACCTCCCCGGGCCGCCTTTGCTGGGTTTTCCCATCTCCCAGATGCTGCCATAAACCCTATTTACGGGGGAGGCGTGTATGCTCGAGGCAAACAGCCACGATTATTGTCTGTGGGGCGCACCCTGATAAAAGAGCCGGGGCTCCCGGCTGCGGCCGCTGCTCCGGTGCTCGGTCCCTGCTGCACGAGGCGGCTCCCGGCGTTCTCGTGCTGCGGCGGGGAGACCTAAGCCAAAAAAAAAAAAAAAAAAAGAAAAAAAGAGCAGTGGCAGGAGAGTTAATGGCACCACAACCCAAATGGTGTCACCTGCATTTCAGGGCAGCCCTTGGGGGTGCAAATGGGGTGTGTTGGAGAACCCAGCTCCATCCAGGGGTGCAGGGGTGGGTGCCTGCTCTGCGCTGGTGGCACAGGAGGTCCCAGAGCCATCCCTTGGCTGAGCACGGAGGTGTCGGTGCTCGCCTGGCCCCATGCAAAGGCTCCTTCACACCCCGCGGCGGCAGGAGATGCCAAGGTTTGGCTCTGGGGTGCCACAGCCCCCCTTCTTCAGTCCGGCCATGCCTGGGAGGGTGGTTGGGGAAGGACAAGCCAGGGGGGGATGAAGACACTAGGGTGATGCCAGCACGACCCTGGCCTCCCACCCTGAGCCCTGCCCCTGGACCACCAGCTCCCCACCCAAACACACCACCCTGCCTCCCCTGCCTGCTCCCAGCACCCTTCCCACCCTGCTGCCTTCCCCCCCTTGCCCACATCACCGGTTTCCCACTCCCCCCCCCAGGCACCCCACGGGGACGGTTCTCCCACGCCAGGCTGAGCGCTGCCAGTGCAAACCCCGGGTGATGCAGGCGGGGAGGTCGCAGGGTGCCCGGGCGGGCTGGGAGCAGCGGGATGCACTGGCATGTTTGCTGTTCCCTGCTCAAAGCCCTGCTCTTTTCCTCCTCCGGTTGTATTAAACTCCTGCTTTTGTCTCTCGGGATTAAAAGCCTGGAAATGGCTGTGGGTCGCCTGGCGGTGCCAGGAAGAGAGGGCTCAGGGTGGCGTGGGTGCACCCAGCACGGCGGCAGGGTGAACCCTGGCAGAGGGAGGATGAGGAAAGGTCACGGCCCCGCCCTGCACCGTCACCGTCGATTTGAGGTGCAGAGGGGGGGGGAAACCCACGTGCGGGGATGGCTCCCGGTCTGTGCTCTCCATGCACCAGCCCCGCAGCTGCTGCATCGGCATGCAAACCCCAAATCCCATCCAGGATGAGAGAAACGCCCCAAAATAACCCACACAAGCACCGTACCCCCGTTTCCTCACCATCGCCCGTTCATCCCACCGGCGCGGCTGGGCGCCGGGGCGGCAGGGCCAGCACCCCCTCCCCATGCCGCGGGCTCAGGGCCGTTTGGTGGCGGCGGTTCCCAGGCACACACAGGCAGCCAGGTGAGACGGGCAGGGCCCCATGCCAGCAGACGGGATGTTGTCTTTTCACACAGCACCGGTGCAGGGCCGAGCAGCAGCGAAACCCTCGGGGCTTTGTTTCCCACACTGGTTGCCATTAAGAAATGCAAATTCATTCTTCTTCTTCTGCTGCTGTTTCTCCCCGCATGCAAAACGATCCTCGGGCATAACGGCCCCACGGAGCGGCAGCCCCGGAGAGCGTGGGAGCCGCTGGGGCAGGGAAACACCTCCCGGGTGGGAGCAGGTGGCACGACCAACTCCAATGGTCTCAAAGCCAAGGACGGCACGCAATGCCCCGGAGAGCAGGAGAGGCTCTTGGCTGCGGTTTCCCCTTCCGACCTGCGCTATCCATCCCAGAAGAGCCTGCAGAAGGTTTTGTCCCAGGGGGGAAAACCCCTAAAAATAACCCTAAAACCCACACTCAGCCCTGTCTCGGCTCAAAGTAAGAGCTGGCGGGGCTGGATGGAGAGGGGAAGGCAGGGGGTCAGCGGGGAACAGAGCCACCCCCCCCTCCCGTCGCTCTTGGGTTCAGAAAGCCCCAACCCCGCCGAGCCAGGTTTGCAGCTCCAAGGGGAACGGAGGGGGGAGGACTCCTCTGTGCCCCCCACGCGCAGAGGGCAGGGACCCCATGAGGGACGAGGCTGCTCCACGTCCCGCAGCATCGCGTGGAGCCGTGGGTCTGGGGCGAAGGCCCTGCGCTCCCGGTCCCCCGGTTCCCCCTCCGGGAAAACCTGCAGGGCTGGAGGAAGGCTGGGGACTAAGACGGTGCCGAGCTGCGGCAGAGCGAGCCGTGACTCAGCAGTGAGTCACCCGGCTTGGAAGGAAACGTGTTGTTCCCAGTGAGCATCGCCCAGGTCAGGCACCCTTGTCCTGGGGGCTCGGGTAGGCAAAAAGGGGTGCAGGAGGCGGGGCAGGACCCGAAACGAGGTCCTGTGTTTGGGGACAGGGAGTTGCAGCAGCGTGTCTTGCCTTCACCCTGTCCCCAGGTGCTGAGCTAGCCTCGAAGCTTGGAGGAATTTGCTTTTTCTCAGCAAACAGATGCCCAGTTCATGGGCATCCTTGGCCTCATCAGCTTCCCCGACACCGCGAGGAGCCTCAGTTCCCGGAGCCTGGCTTGGGGAGAACGAAACTGTGACTGGTACTGGGAGATGGGCAGGGGAGGCGCAAAGTTCTCAGCAGACCTGGGCCACCAGCACACGCCAAAGCCCCGTCGGAGACTGGCAGCATTCCTCGGTGGCATCCCTGGTTTCACAGGACGGGATATTAAAGCAGAAAGCGATTAATGCTCTGCAAGGGAGCAGAGAGCTGGAGCCAGGCTCCAGCCCCGGTGCGGGACATGACCCAAAATGGCTCCGCTTTCCCCTTGAAGGGCTGCCCCGGCCCCAAGCCCGGCTCTCCCCATCCCAGCTCTGGCTCAGGGCACCGGCAGAGCGAGGACATCGCTTCTCTCCTCAGTGGTGGATTTTGAGGGCAGCAAAATGTTTGTTCTGTCAACACGTGCCTAATCCCCAACCAAAAGCTGATGAAAAAAGCCATGGGGGGGGAAGGATGGGAATAAGCTGCCCTTTGAAACAAAGCTCTGACAGTGACAGCCACAGCCCCGAAGGGGAGGATGTCATCTCTGGGGTGCACGGCGCTGGTGTAGCTGGGGAGACGAGGGGAATGGGTTCCCCCCACCGGCACCCCGGTCCCTGTGGGCACCCTGCAGCCCCAGCACCCTGCAATGGGGCTGGGAAGGGCGAACAGCTCTCCAGCTCCAGCCTGGCCCTGCCACAAATCAATGCACCTTCTTAAACCCGAGCAGGACCCTGAGCACCACGTAGGGGGTGCAAGAAACATATCCTTGCTCCGAAGCGATTGCCTCTCTCTCCCTTTAAGCAAACCAAAGCCAGCGGGTGTAGACAATGCACGGCAGCATCCATGCAGCAAACGTCCCCTCCACACAGCCTGGGACATCCCTGTCCCATGTCCCTGCTGACCCGGCACTCGGCTGCGACACCGTGTGAGCCCGTCACGAACGGGCTCACCTGAGGATTGGCATTTTCAGATGACCCATGAAACCTTTTTCCTGGTGGGATGAAACGAAACTTTGTCACGGCGAGGCTCGTTTCCAGGTTGGCTGGGGCTGCAGGCTGAGCAAGCGGCGCTTCCCCTTGCTGCCCACCCCAGGGCAGCTCCTCCAGCCCAGCCCAGCCACCGACGCCGGCCAGCACCAGCCGCAAGATCCAGCCCCCGCAGGGACGCACTCCCAGCACCTGACAGCATCAACCTCGCACCCTTCACCCGCAAAAAAAAAAAAAAAAAAAAAAAGAAGTACATTTAGCAGTTTCCATTTGTTTGCTCTTTAAATAATTGTTTCCTTATCGCTATTTATTTAGATCCCTTTAAAATTCTGACAAACCTGCTTCTCAGGCACCGTCACCCGCTTCCTCCCACCCTGCTCCCTGTGCTGCCTGCAGGCAAGGCAGAGCGGCCAGGCTGCACGGCCGCAGCACGGCTGGTCCCGGGGAGGAGGGTTCCCTGCTTGGGGAGGTACGTGCGGAGCGTCGAGCCCCCGCTTACCTCCTCCTTTCCAAGATGGACAAACCGGGATGCTCCAAAACCGTGGTTTGGGGAGCTCGTCCTCCTCTCCCCATCCCACCACAGACCACGGCAGCAGACACGGATGCTTTGGGGCTGCTGCTAAGTCCTGCCAAGCTCGGGGGGCTCGGGGAGCAGGAGGAGGGATGCCAGCGAGGGGGGGTGGGAAAGGAGACGACATGACACATTCACTGCCCACCACAGAGAGGTCTCAGAGCCACTGCACGAGGCCTTCACCGAGGACCGGAGGGAGGGAGGACGGGCCCGGTGCCTACCAAACCACCCTCCTGCGCTCCACCACTTGCTGCCTGCAGTGCCCTGGGGTGGGTGAAGCGATGGGCACTCGCCCAGGTAGCCGGAAAGGCAGCGGCAGCAGCTGGCCACGATTGCCCAACACTCCTCCGTGCAAAGTCCAGCCAAGCACCGCTCTCGGCTATGAACAGCACCAATTAGAGCAGCACCCAGAGCCGCTGGGGGCGAAGGCGGGATGGGTTCAAGCGTCCCACAAGCACGGACAGGGGACGTCCCTGCAGCCTCACTGGGGACAGAGACCCTTCCTGCTGTCGAACTCAGGAGTGTCGGTCCACAGGCATCTCTCGCTGTCACCTACTAGAGAGGTTCAACATCCCACCGGGCTCGGCTGGGGTGCGAGGGGCTCATCCCTGGGGTCCCCTCCCGGGGTCCCATCCAACGTCACCCTGGGGTTTTGGGCTTTGCTACTGCAGGTTGACGTCACAGCCCAGCCTGCAGCTGACAGAATTAATTGAGGAAACCCAGCCATGGTAAACAACAAGGAGGGAAACTGGGGCAGATTAGATAACAAGGAATGTGAGGTTCTTGCTGTATTTTCCCCCTGGACGGCAAGCCTTGCCCACTCGCTCAGGCACAGACCCTGCCGAGCCTGGGCTGCTCCTCACCAGCAGCGCAGGGAGCTTGGCCCCAGGAGAGGCTGAAATCCCCCTTCTGCGGGACAGCTTTCCTAAAAAAAGGGTCTGGCTTACCCCAGACCTGAGGTTTGGGTGTCCCCTCCCTCCCTCCTGCAGAGCCGTGCATCGCCCTGGGGCAGGCAGCGAGAGCAGAGCACGGTCCCCCACTCCCCGTCACCACCGGAGAAGACACGGGGGTAGGTGGGAGCAACCGCTACGAGGGGGCACGGGGGAACAGGACCTGCTGCTTCGTCCTGGTGGAGAGAGAGGCAGGGCAGGGTCCTGGCCAGCAGAATTACTGTCCCCACTGCACGGTAACAGGCACAGGGTCCCAACAAAGGGGAAACTCTCACCCATTCCCGGCTGGCCGCACCCGAGCCTCCCCATCAGAGCAACGTTTGGTTCCAGGTTGTGTTACCCAGACCCCCTTTGCTCCCCAGCAGCACGTCACCCTCCAAACTTGGACACAACATGGACCCACTGGCGTTCAGACACCTTCCTCATCCCCACTGATGGGACATCTCTGCCTTTAGGGGATCTCAGCCCCCCGGAGGTCCTTGCCCACGCCGTCCCTGCCCAGCACACGCTCCTGCCCGGCTCGGCAGCATCACCCCAGCCCCACAGTGGCGGTGACAGGCCAGGTGACACAGTGCCACCCCACTGCCTAGTGGGACCAGTGCGGACCACACACACCCCACGCACCCAGAAACGTGCAACCCCCTCCCCAGGCTGTCACCGTGCTCGGTGCAGGACAGCAGCCGCTCTAGACATGCGTGGGGACATGGCTCACACCTGGTTGGCCACCGTCACCAGCAGGTCCCAAAGCCTGGAAAAGCCAAGTCCAGCAGCTCTGGCGGGTTTTGCAGATGAGGAGCAATCTCAGCTCCCTCTGCTGGCACCTGCTCCAGGCCAGGCCCTTTCCCGGCAAACCCTGGTTATAAATAACGTCTCCAAGCACCTTCCCGCAGCTCTCCCTGCCCACAGGACACGGTGCCACCTGCCAGCCCAAAGCCGGGGAGATGCTCCTCAGCTCCTGCCACATGGTGCGACCAAGCACAAGCAGCCCGTTAGGCAGAAGGACACACAGCCCAGCCGTCCAGCCTGCTCAGGGTATTTATTCCTGTCTTACAGATGAGGAAACTGCTTGGTGAGGGTCGGCTGGGGCAGCAGCTGCAGAGCTGAAGACAGCAGGGATGAGCTGCAGCTCCACTGCATGCCCGTGCAGAGCTGAGGAGAGCAAAGACAAGACACCCACGAGCTCTCTTTCTGGTATTAAATGAGTTCTGTGGGACAGTGGATGGTCTCATAGCTGGAGAGCTGGATGGGGACTCAGGACCTCCTGCCTCAGCCTCTCTCATCTACAAAACACAGCGAGCGCTGACTTCGCTGGGAACAGACCTGGGTACAGAGCAGCCCAGCCTCCCGGCCAGGTGTCTTTTCACAGGCTGCGGGGTAAAGCATCCCTGCCCGTCACCACCCCACCGGCAACGCACGTCATTGCCCGTGCTTTAGCAAGGCGGAGGGGAAAGTGCGCGGGCACGATGCTCAGCCCTGACCCACCCTGCTCGACCCACAGCGGTCACGCTCCAGAGCAGCAGCTGGGAAGCAGGAGCCTTGTTTTTAAGTCAATAAAGGGAGATTGCTATGGAGACACCACAGCCGCCAGCGCGAGTGGCTCTGCAAGACATCCTATATGGCTTTCCCCACCCAGGCACCTGCTCTCCTCTCAGCCGTCCAAATCTGGGGTTTGCTTGGCGTTTATGGACACTGTAACAGTGTTTTCAACAGCTGCCTGCAAGAGATCGATGGCTCTGGAGAGTTTTACAGTGCCTTAGGAGGTGCATCAGCATCACTCAGCTCATTCCTGCAGGCACGCGGCTCTCCCAGGACAGTATGTACGCCTTAAGCAGCACTTGGAGTCAGCCAAGCAAACTAGCACAGGGCTGAGCCCTGCCAGCAAGTGGGAAAGCTCTTGAGAAGTTTTTTATCCTTGTTTGTAGGGAGCCTTAATGAATTCCTATGAACAGCCGATTTAGCACAGCCCCAGAGATAAATAGTTGGCACTTGACTGCTGTAAAAACACACCACTTGGTGAAGGGGAATATTACGTCCTATCTCCAGCCTCAGGCTTGTTCAAACACCCTCAGCTTGAATGGTAGCGCACCTCAGCTGGGAGAAGAGCCCAAGCAGACCATGGGAGCCTCTGGGAAGCTGGTTACACAACTGGTTTTATGCAGAAGGTGTTCAAACATACAGCCCTGACTGGCAGGAGCCATGACTGCTGCCTCTGGGAAACTCTGAGTGAGCTGTTCTTCCCCTGTCCGGAGGATACCCCGTTCGCGTCAACCCCTCCACCCAAGTCCCAGCATCGCCCTTTTCCCGACACCGTCACCGTGGCAGAAGATGAAGCCGTGATTTCTATGGTGCCACCGCCTCGCAGCACAGCTGAGCCACCTCACAGGGTGCTGCACTGGTTACTCCATTCATAAACAGGTGAAAAATGTACTTTTTTTTTCCCCCCATTTAAGCCCTTTACGGTATTGTGAAGGCATCACTTCCGCAGGGAAGACAATCAAAATAAGGAAATACTACAAGCGAGGCAGCTCTTAAGCAAAGCCCTGCTCCACACTGCTCTGCAGAGCTGAGCCCACAGCATTCGATGGGGCAAACAAGGCTGGTCCTTACCTGCGTGTGCCATCTGCTTCCTCGCTTGGTCTCCGCTGCATGCTTTTACTACTCAGCTGTTTTATGAACGGGGTAGGAAACGTTTGAGATTAGATTTCCTTAAATAATTTCTGTTTAACCGGGTATTTTCCAACTAACACACAGGCGGAGCACGCGAGTGACAGATTGCAGGTTATAGAAAGCTTCCAGAGAAAGCCTACACTAAAAGTTACTCCTGACCCCGCGTACGTACGCGCAGATCCCATACTCCTTCCCCACGGACTCCCTCACAGCATCCCCTTTGCCTGGTTTCCCTCTTGGCCTGTCAATATTTCACTGCGCGTCCCCAAAGGATTTGCAGAGAAGCAAGAGCAGAGGGAAGAAGAGGTGAAAATGAGCACAAATCCCTCCTTTAGCATCTTGCTGTGCACCGCAGGCTGCACGCCACATGATTTAGTGGACACAGCAGGTGGTGGTGGGGGGGGAATATCACAAAAACCTGCCCTTTTCTTCTCTGCTGCGGTTACAGCTGCTGCTCCTGGAAGGCAGGGTGCTTGCTGGAGCCCTCGAGCCCACGCCTGCAGGTACGAGGACATGCAGCGCCGCTGCGGAGGTTTTGGAGCACATCCCGCACTTTGCTCTGCGGTCAGCCGGGCAAGCAGGGCACCCTCCAGCCAGAGGCAAAAGAGGAGCGTGGGCACGCACCGAGGCCCGGGGGACGGTGCCGTTCGGTCCTGGGCACTACCCAGCGCGCTGAGCACGCCTTCCTCGCTGTAATTCATCCCACACAACCCATACAGCGGAGAACATCCTCCTGCCTACCACAGCATCGCTTCAGGGACCAAGAAAAGCTGCTTAAAAACAGGATTATTTTTATAACTTTTAATGGACAACGATCTGGCTCCCCTAAAAAAATAAGCAAGCAGAAAAAGCAAACCCAAGTAGTTCATAGGTGACAGCGGCAGCCGTTTGACTTGGCCTCCTGCCTTGCCACCCTGCACCACACCCAGCCTCCGCGCAGGGATCGCGGTGGTAGGATGACCTCCATTATAGCAATCCCTCAAGTTATTTGCCTGCTCAGGAGATAGTATTAGAAGGTGTGATGGTATTGTCCTGTACTGGCAAACTTCAACAGGTTGCAGCCCTAAAGACAAACAGATTCTTTCAAGCAAAAAAAACCTAGTAAATGAAAAGTTGGGCAGAGAGAAGGGGGGGCAATCCTAACCTACCCAAACAGATCGGTCTTAAAGACACCCGTGAGCACCAAGAGCTCAAGGGGTGCATTCTTTTCAAGGCACAAAATAAATACCCGTAGGCACAGGTAGCAGGATGTCTGTTCCTAGTAAGGCTTTCAGTCAAGCTTAAACAGCACACGAAAGCTCCAGGCATTTATTCAAATTTTAAAAAGCAAACCCAGCGCACGCATATCGAGGCTCCTTGCAAGGATTAGTAACAAAGTCACATGTAAGCAAAGGAACGGCTTCAGCTAAGCTGCTCCACAATATAGTTTATATAGGCAAACGTTTGGGCTGGGTGCCCCGAGTGGTAAGGCCTCGCTTGGGAAATAGGACCAGCCCGAGATGACCATGCAAACGCCCACCAAAGCAGAGACCTTCACATGCCCCCATCCTGATACACAGGAACACGAGATATTCCCTTAGTGACAGTAAGAAAAAAAAACCCCAAACCCCAGACTTCCTTCATTCAAAATTCCTCTCCTGCCTCGCCAAGAGACTCATGGAACATCAGGTCTGATCTGTTGCCGTTTGAAGTCTGAAGCATCACCGCATACTGCACCAAGGCTCTGGGTAAAGTGCCGGGATGTAAATGAGCCACGCGAGGAGCATTTAAGGACCCGGCTGTGGCCGCAGCATTGCTTTGTGCTGGCGACCCCTGTATGAAGATCACTGAAAACAGATTTCCACTCCTCCTCACACCCGCAGACTTCAGTGCCGCCTCCCCTCCTGCTTCAGTCCCGATTACAGCTGGAAGGCACCGGCAGCACGGTGGTGCTGAGCTGGTGCTTACCTCCATCCCCTCCATCACCCGGCCGGGGCACCGGCGCGGTGCTGAGCCCCAGCCATCCCCTCGCAGGCACCGGCCGAGGACTGGCGCAGGCAGGAGACGCAGCATTATTGCGGAGGTTACCTGACCTTATAACGAGGGACATCCACTGCCGACATCGGTGAGTAGGTATAACCGCATGCGGTAACGGTCTGTACCGGCACCCTGCACCCGGTGAGGCCCCGGTGGGAATCCTCCTCCAGAAACGGATGCCGCAGTGAACCCCCTCCCTTCTTCACAGGCTCTCCTGCCCCATCGCCTTCCGCACAAATCTGTACGGGCCTCTCAGCCATCCTTGTACCCATCCGCCTGGACTGGAAAGGTTGTTTGATAAACTCAATGTGCACTGAATTTGTTTGGGATTTTTTTTGTTTGGGTTTTTTTTTTTTTTTTGGTGGGGTTTTTTGTTTGGTTTTTTGGGTTTTAAGTGATTTGGGGTAAAGGCAGGGCTAGAACTGGGTTTAAGGACACTGTGCCTTAGCGTCTGGAAACAGCCTGGAGATAGAAGCAAGCTGGGTACATGTAACTACAAGATGACAGATTCAGAAGTTTTTGCAGCTTCAATAAAACTCTCAACAGCTACAGAACATTTTTTTTTTTCTGTGTTAATTTAATCATACAAATATTCATTTATACATTAAGGAAAAAGCTTCCTTTATTTTTACCCCCAATGTGCTATCATAGGACTTCTCCCAGACTCAATGAGGCAACACACCATCCTGTTCCACACATGCACTCCCCCCGGAGAGAATAGACAGGCTGCAGAACCACCCACGCACTCACACACGAAAAAAAATTAAACACACAACAGAAACCCAGACGCGGGACAGCGTGCATTTCCTAACCCCGCAGACTCCAGCTGCTCTCACGCCCACGTGCTCTCTGACCACACGGCTTTGCCCCTCGGTGGGGGAGCCGCATCTTCCAAACCTCGGAGGGGTCCGAATCCAACGCTCCTGAGATGTGGGCAGCAGATTCCAGCTCCCCCCCGCCCGCATTGTGCCAGTTTTAGGGTAGCCCTAGGGATATCGTGCTCCAGTTTGCCGAGGCTGAGAGAGGGTGCCTGGGCTGCCATTGCTCAACTCGTATTAGGGATACGACACATCCTCAGTGGCTCAGGCTCACGTTGACACAGGGATCCATTTAGAGACCATCAGAGGTGTTCTGCGTTACCTTTTTTGCTTTTGGAGGGGTGGGGGGGTAAGGAAGATCTCTCTTTCCCTCCCTCTCAGGACTTCAAGACAGATGGGTTAATCAGACTGGAGCCAGTTGCAGCCTCTCTGTCACTGCACCCTCCCATACCAGCGGGAACCAGCCCCATCCCTGCCCCAGTCAGGAACACCAGCCTCACTGGGGTAAGAGCCGCTTTACTGGTTCACCAGTCTCAACCCATTAAGGATTTCCTCCCATGTTTAACAGGCCCGAGTTCTGCATGTGTAACTCACGTGGATCGGGTAATCCGAGCCACCGCACACACTTCAGGCTCACCAAAACATTTGGCATTCAGCACTTTTGAAAAACCAGGCCGTTTGTTTTATCCATCTGATGTTAAGACTCCGCGAGTTTGAATGCATCAGCCCTACGGAAACCAATACAGTCACAGTGCCCTGAAGTCACCTGGAAAGAGCTTTGCCGAATACATCTCAAATCCCCCTATTTAAAAGCTGGAAACCTGACAGCAAGAGCAATTTGAGGGCTGGCTGCACCACTAAGCTCCAAGGAACCAGAGGAGATAAAACCACCTTTGGCCTCAGTGAAACAGTTTTTACCCGAGGAAAAACCCAGAGGTAGAGCAACCACTAATTTAAACATTCCTCCACTGTCACAGCCAGGGTTACAACCCCAGCCCTCAAAGCATCCAGAGCTCTGTGCGATCGTTTGCAGAGAGATCGTTCCTGCAGACAAGAGCGCTCACACTCGGCTACCTGGGGAAGAGCGGCGATGTGAGCAGCAAGAGGTTGCAGATTTCAGCAGCAACTCGGATCTGGCCCTGCCTTTCTTCACACCCTGGAGTAAGTGACCCCTGTCACAAGGACGCCACGGACTGAACACTCAAGAGGAGAGAGAATTCAAGTCGGTGCAGAGCAAGTATGCCTTCTGAGTGGGAAAGCACACGGCTACTTGGGGTGCATGCAAGTTGGGGTTAATTTTTTTATTTTTTCAAGAAAAGGAAAAACTCAGTCTTAGGAGGAGCACAGGAAAACAAATGTGGCAGCCATTATATACGGGAGGAGCATATGTGGCTGGGAGCAGAGGAAAGCCAGCGTGGGGGTATCCAAGTTCAAAGGTCTCCCAGATGCCTCGGCTGACACAAGGCAAAGGTTGCAGCACCAGCTGTAACAGATTCCGATCTTAATTTTTTTCCCCCCCTTCCGCTACACAGCTGATAAAAGGAGCTAATAAAGACAAGGAATCACCTTGTCGCTTGGACAAACAGCGGTCTCCAGTGTTTTAGACGCCTTCAGAAGGGAAGCGGCAGTATTGCAAGAGGCGTGATAGTCAGGTACGTGTTCATGCCTTCAGAGCTTGTCACACAAGCCTCCTGCTCAGAAAGGAGGGAGCAAAGAAAGAATCCACTTGCTCACGCTACGCTACAGCGATGCAAATCATTCCCTAGACTGAATGCTAAGAGGAGGTAACCAATCCAAGGCAAAATGATGTTACAAGACAAGAATCAAACACTACAGCTGCAGAGCAGCGCAGCACCACCTTCCACGGGTTCACTCTGGATCTTAACGCTCACCCAGCTTTAGCAAGCTGCTGAGACAGACCCAGGTGCTCACCAAACTGCAAGTGCAAACGGCTAGCAGTCCAAATCCTGCAGTGCTTCTTTTATGCAGATGATTTCTTACATTACACTTGTTTCTCCCAGCAAACAGATTTTTGAAGGGAGACTTCAGATAACAGTGACCTTTAACAACTGAACCACTGAAATACAAACAAAAAAATCTAGTGCCCAGTTCTTCCTCTGTTGGATACAAGGAACTCCCACTGTCCTCCACAAGATCCATCTGTATGCACTAAGATATGAGAGTCCTTGGTGGCTGCAATGAAAATGAATCCCCCATTCAAAACCAACCAAGAAAATACAACTAGTCAAGAGCAATCGGTGTAAAGCCACGCACCATGCAGCAAGCCTACGCTCTGCTCCAACAAGGAGAACAAGAGTCTTCACTGGAAAGATTTGGAAGAAGGTAGTGGGAGCTTTGCATATTACTGTATCTTTGGCAGATGGCTGTTCCAGCCTTGTTCACGTTTCTGAATAAGACGGCGTCCCCTCACCTCGCTCCCCTGCAGCAGGATCTGCGGTGACACAGCACTTTAGAAATCCACCACAGCACTTGAAGCCATTCTCCGTCCCCTCACACCGGACTTCCCAATCCGTAACTGGAGGAAAATACATCGGAGGAACAGCAGAGCAACCCGAATCTTTAGAGGAGAGATTCCTCCTCTAATACCAAGCGCTGGAGAGCCCATTTAGAAGGTAGGAGCCTCCATGAAGCTACAAGCCAGGACAATAAAGGCAAATGAATACAAGGCAACAGAGTGGAATCCAGCTGATGATGCTAACTCTTGCTCTGCATTCAAGAACGCAAACAATTAGCCTCTAAGCTAATACTTTATCACAGGAGAAATGAATTCAAACTTATACTCTATAAGGGAGAGATGGGAGATTCAAAATTAAAAGGACGTGACTTTTGTAAAGCTTTGCAACTACTACCAAGTGCATTACAGCTACAGAAAAAGAGTTTCTTCTTGGCACAAGACTGATATGCTTGCTTGGTTGCTCTAGGCACAGCTACTGTACATCAAGAGTTAACAAAAAGGTATTTTAAAATGCTAACCACACAGGACAGCTCTGGAACTTTAATAAATCTGTTTCTTATTAATATGGGTGTGTGTTTGTGTGTATTCACGTACAAAAGGAAGGGAAATGAGCCCTCCATGTTATCCTAGAAGTCCCAGAGTCTTTCTCTCCAACTTTGATACCGAGACCTGGTCTTCAGCGTGGTTTCCAACAACATGCAGGACAACTAACAGCAACACCCAAACCAAAAGGGAAAAAAAAAAAGGAAATAAAAAGATTAAAAAGTCGGTAACTAAAACAGCAGATGATATTAAAAATGCCGAGCTGGGTGCAGACCCAACCTGTCATTAAAAAACACCTGACAAAAAGAAGTCGCTGAACAAACCCCAGAAGATGCTAAGCAAATTCCCATTCGGTAGCAAGCAAAACATGACAGTTCCGTAAAAATGCACGCTGTCCCTTATTTAAAAAAAATATGAACAAGAAACAAACAGAAATTAAACATTTGCTCAAACTACAACCGCTCTGTAGGCAAAATATTTTTTTTAAAGATGGCTTTTTCATTTTCATTTTTTAAACTTCTTTTTAAGCTACCTAATTATGTGCGAGAATGATTTCTAAAAAAACCCCATGGTGTTGGTATATTTTCTTTCTCATAGCATTTAACAACACTCCTGAAATCCAGCATTCACACATGCATACTTAGATTTTTGTATTTTCCTCTGGAAACAGCTAGTCTTAAGTTACTGGGCTTTTGTTTTTTCTTCTTTATCCAGAACACAGAAGCAGAGAAGGGGGGGGTCCACGTTGTGTCTGTCTGCCACATGAATCCCCCTCCCTTCCCCCAAAAGTCAGTTCTTTGTTAAATTCTCCTCTTGTCGATACCCGTTTTGTGTTTTTTAAGACTGTCCGAAGGGATAAGGACCGTGGAAACCCTGAAAGAAAGTTGGAGACATAATCAATTTCAATAGGCAAGAAATAAAATTGATCAGTGTACGCCTACAAATACTGACCATCCCATCCCAGCACTTCTAAACCAAACGCAAGCCTTTACCCACCAGTATGACCTTTGCTGTCCGGCCTTATGAAAACGCTCTTAAAAATGCAGGTTTGGGTGTTTGCAGCTGGTCTCCCCAGAGATGTCAGATGCTATCCACTTACCTCCTTCAGGTGCTATCAGGCCAGGTGTTACTGGGCCACAAAATAACTTGTGGTTATTTTCTACACCAGAGCAAAAATCCCCTATACATCCCCTACAATACCTGCGAGGCCAAGCAACTCACAAGTCTATTCTAAAGATCACAGCAAACAGTTAAGTACGAGGCTGTAACTGGTAGAAGAGTCTGTTTAAGAAAAAAAACCAGGATTTGGAAATCCACGCTCCCACAACTGCCACTTTTGCTCTCAAAAGATAACAATATACATTTTCCTCAAGTGAAAATCAACCACAACATTTAACGAAAAAATCAAAATGCCTACTACAGAATCCATTTTCCCTCCTTTACATCCTGAAGTGAGTCACCTAAATGACAGATCTAGTAACAGGTCTCAAATTAACAGGAACTCCTTTCTGTAATTTCTATTGTTCAAATCAACTATCCAGGGTTTCATCAGGAAGCAAAAGAAAGCGACCAACAGGCAGGCAAGAGATCTCTCAAGTCACAGGCATATAAAGTTTGTCATAATGAAGAAGATACAAACCACACACAAAATCCTCCTGCAAGGTCCAGACACATACTCGGGTCAGAAGCGAGACAAGGGAGAAAAGCTCATTATATTTCACTGTCGAAGTTCAAAGACCATTATGCAAATGATTTTTTTTAACACAGTCCAGCTTCTTTCCAGCATGGTGATGAGTAAGACAGCCAAGAGCCCAATTAGCACAAAGCCATTCTCGGTCTTTAAGGGAAGCTCTGACTTCAGTTTTCACCATTTTGCCTTTAACAGGGCAAATCTCAAAGGAAACACCGTTTCCTGCATGTTCTCCTACGACTTTAAAACAACCTTGCTGCACGAGCCACAGAGCCATGAAGCAGTAAGCCTTTAACATGACTCATATAAAGAAAGTACCAACTTCATTAGCTTAAGCCCAGTTGCAAAAACCGAAGTTCAAGAGCTCTGTTGTGTATCTATGTTCTAAAGGAAGTGCTATAAGCAGCCTATAATCTTGCTACAGCTGGTGAGAAAAAGTTAATTCTTTAGGATATATCAGGTGGCAAAATACGAGACAATGGTAAAATGAAGCATCTATCAGCAGCTCTCAAAATTCAACCAAGAGAGGAGGATTGGCAAACAATTAAACAGGACATCTCATGAACTGCGTGGGAAGTATGGAAGACTGGAAACTTGGAAGTTGCTGTTTGCAGACAGAAATACATGCAAGTGATGGAAAAACAAACACGCTTCTACCCTAGGAATATGCTGCACTCCCAGTTTGTAAAGCAAGCTTTCCAAAAGATAACACCCAGCAGATTCCAGCACAACGGTTCACCTCAGAAAGGAGAAGTTCCCACCAAAATCAAGAGACCGAGATACTCAACATTTCCAAAAAATAGAGTCACTGAAACAGGGGGAAGGGGAAGAGCAGAAGAGAAACATTAAAATAATGTGAATAGGTGCACAAAAAACCCCCAAAGGACACAGAAGGAAAACAATGTTATAAGCAAGACGCTAAGCAGTCTCACCTCAGAGGGGTTAAGCTACTGTACTTCTTATTGCTCTACAGGAGAAAACCAGGATTTGTTGCCGATGACCTGCACAGACCCATTTGCCAGAATTTGCTTCATCTCTTAGTTACCCGCACATAAGGCTTTGTTTGCAGATACTGACTGGCAAGCACTCACAAGCCTCATGAGCGCTTCAAACATCGACTGCTCCCAGCTGCCTGCTCCCTCTGCCGGGGGCTACCGCCTGCAGAGCGGAGCCAGCGTCGCACCGCTTCTGTATTTTACAGTTTATGTCACAGGCCAAACCTGCTTGATTTAATTTGTGCACCCCCTAAGCCAAGACATTTGCATCACCCCATGACATAAAAGAATTAACGCAGTTAATCAGTACACAGTCCAGCTTAAGTCAGACATGAGAACAGTTCATTAGTCTTTTTGTAGGCAGAGAGGGACCCTGTGAAGAGGCTATTAACCTTGTTTTCAGGGAAACCCTCTGCATCTTCAGATACTGTTTTCTGTAGCATCTAATTTAAAGCTACACAATTATGCTAATCATGTGTTAATTAAGACCAGAATTTAGCTCACCTTCAGAGTGTCAGATTACTAAGTATATACAGCTTTGTACCACTTGCTACACTGCACTGAACAGGCTGACATCTCTACACGAGCTTCGCTCACGAGCAATTCCAAGAACAGTCCCAGAATCTGCAATCAAGGTCAGCTTCTCCTGATGCAATGAATTTCACCAAGAAGAAAAAGCCCAAAATCTTTGCTTTTGGGATTGCCACTCCTCGCTGCATTTCACTTACCCGTGAGATTTCTTAGTGTACATGAGAACTTACAAAATTAAAAAACACTTGTTTCTTTTCTTTCAGATCGAGCGTAGACTTGGTTAAACATCAGACCCTGAGCAAGAAACTGTTACTCCCCTTTGTGAAATGAGAATACTTTCTTCCTTCTTCCTCAGGAAGATGCAAGCTCTCTGCAGAGCAATTGTTTCTCATTACATTTATTCAACATACAGTGTAATAGTGTCTTGATACCTGAAAACTTCAGTTACTGCTGCAATGCAAATACCAAACTCCATTACATGACATTTTGAAGAATAATTATCCCTTGTATGCAATGTTTTACATCATAAACGTGCAAAAATAATTCTGCATACAATTGCAGTTTTTCTGAGTTATTTCAGCTGAAAAATCATTCACACTATTTTTGGTGAATTCCCTTCTATTCTCAAAATGAGATCACTCGCTGTCTTTATGAAAAGCTCAGCTGCAGCTTTGCAAATTTACTTTCAGTTCTTCCAATATCTTCCACAGAAGTAATTGCTAACTTGCTAGTGAAAGCATACTTGCTATTCATACAGATAAATATGTGAGAACAGAGGACCATGTTTTTTTCAAGAAAAGACTCTACATAAAAATTACTGGTATAAATTATCGTTTGACTTGTGTATCTAGAAGGGAATCGAGACATTTTGGAAAGTTAAAGGCCTTTGTAAATACTGAGCTCTTTAAATGAAGGCACCTGTGCTAGAAATAAAATGAAGATTAAGTTAATCTTTCATAAACCATCACAACACAGGCTTTCAAATAGCTATCTTTATTTCACCTTTGTGACTGAGTCAAGATCAATAAAAGGTACACTTCAAGAGAGACAGGAGTTTCTGATGCACAGCTGCAAAGCAATACAGGAGTCTCCCAGTGTACACTGACAGTAGCATCAGACAACGCTACAAGTCCCCGTTTCCTCGTCACCTCCTGGGCCGCTCCTAGTCAGCGCTTCTCCAAACTACGCAGAGTTCTCTTGACTAACTTACGTAAACTGAACACAAACAGAAGAACAAAGTATTGAGCACTTTTTTTTTTTCTTTATTCCATGCATGCTGTGCAAACATGGCCTGGCATTTAGGACCACCAGGAAGTTAAGAACCTTCTCACAGTGCAGCCACTCGCAGGGCTGGTTTAGATGCACACAGCTGATGAAGTACATGAGGGCTCAGGTACGTGATTAAGTTACCATGCAACAACTTAGCTCTTGTAACTTAATCAATGGCGTGCTTTTAGTCTGCAGAGATAAAAGAACAGGGAAACTCTGTTGGCCTGCAATGGAGCAAAGTTAAGCTAAAATCAGATTATCTCACATTTCCCACAGTCCAAAAGCACACGGACTGTCGGTTTTCATGGATGAGCTAACATGCAGCATCCAAACACATTAGTCTTTCACCAGATAAGCAAACCAGCTCATGCAACATCAGTTTAGCCTGCAGATGCTATGCAGCAGTGTGGCTGTCAAAGAGTAGCTATGGTAGTTTTGAGTCCAACGTTCTCCCACTTTGTTCTAAATGAATTTAACCATGTGGTAACTAGCCCAGTTTGAAGCCCAGATACCAGGATGGAAAGAGCTTCTCTTCTACATGGATGCAAATATTTCTGGGGCATCTTCCTGACCCACAAATACAGTTTGGTACCCAAATAGTTTCCAGTGAAAAAATTTCTGTCTAAAGTTTACAGAGGTACTCCAAAAATACGCAAATTGGAGTGCCCTGGTTTGGAAGAAGCACGCATCTAGAAGCAGCAGCAACTTTTGAACTCAGGGAGGGGAAGCCAGTTAAAGGCTCTAAGGATAGAGAGAGGTTTGGTTTCCCCTTACGTATAGAAAGCTGTCAAGTAGCATGGATCAGAGTTCAGCTCCACACAGAATGAAGTAAGATGGGGAGCATAAATACAGCAGGAGAAAAGGTGTTAAGATTTTAATTTTGTGAACTCCAAATATGCTTGTATTTCATTGGGCTTTTAAGAGTAGCTGAGTAATGGACAGAACAGATTAATACCAGACAAGCTGTAGAACGCCCTTTGCTATGGCGGCGACTATGCAAATTGTTCTGTACGGGCAAATCTTTGCAGAATCAGAACTTCTATGTGCAGTTTTCTGCATTACACAGAAAGCAGCAATTCCTCAATTCATATGGGCAACAGATTTAGATATATATATTTTTTTTACATATAGGTGACAAGTACAATCTGAATGTCAGTATATGGCTATCCACTTCAGATCTTTTTAGACATTTAAACCTGTACGTTTCTTTCCTCAGTTAAGAAATTTAACTCTAATTCCCCAGGCACTGTAAGACTGCATCTTGCGCTTTTAATGTAAAAGACTGTCACAAGAGAGCAGCAGTGACCTCGACAGTGTTGCTATGAGACAGGAGCGAGTAAATAGAAGGAAGCTATATTAGCCTCATCTCTCTCGAGAATACAGAGAGAAAGCGATTGCCAAAGAGGAGAATAAAATACCCATGCATGGGTATATCTGGACTCTAATACAGCTCATCCCTATCCTGAGATAAGCATCCTATCCTGCACTTAAGCACATCTTTAATTCTAAGAACATGCAAAAACTCCACTGGGAATAGATATAACAACAACATGCTTAAAGCAATGCCCTGAACACAGATCCTGATCTACAACCTTCTAGCAGTTTATTTGATAAGGTGATCAGGGTGGACCCAGGGAAGGCGTACACTACAGCAGGAATAAAGATCACAATCAGTTTGTTTCAACCATATCACAGGTTTCATCTTATCTGCTTATAGGGAATTCAGGGTCTTGTTTTGTTTGTTTTGGTTTTTTCCTAGGAAAGTTTGTTTCACTGAGCAGGGCATCCAAACCACGTACTCTATGCTGCTGTATAAAAGCATTTTGAATGTTTCCACGTGTGAAACATTGATATACTTGTCTAATCCAGCAGCAGATGGCACATCAGTGTCACTGAGATCCTGACTCCAACGGGGAATTTTAGAGGACAAGTCACACCTGCTCAGTTGCACCAGAGGGAGAACTAATACAGACAAGGTCTGGCAACTTCTAGTATGTTTTACAGCTGCAGATGCCAGAAACCGCTAGTTTTGTCTCAAAGATTTCATGGTCTCATGCAACTGCATGACTGGGGTTCTCCGTGATCTCTTGGAAGAGAGGAAGCCTCCACAGCGATCTGAGAAATATTTAAGGGCTTATATTACTTCTAAATACGGGACATAGGCCCTTCTGAACACCTTAACTAGACCTTACCCATCCCCTTTGCTATACCTCACCACATGGTGTGTCAAACATGACTAGGGATTCACTCCATTCTCCGGGCACATGAAAGCAGACAAAAATATTAAGAGGTCCTGCCCAAGATAAATAAAGCCCAGGAATCCTAACTTGCAACTACGTAACCAACCCACAGTACTCTTTTGTCTGCTCCCAGAACTTGAAATAAAGCCTTTCACATCAATATTCAATCACAAGACAACAGCTCCAAATGTAGTAATTTTCTTTCCCCCTCTCAAGCAGCAGAGTACAGGTCAAGTCCCCCGGGGAAGTGGGGAAGATGGGCCAGATATAGCTTTTCCTAACAGGTACTGGAACACCATCTGCTGATCAGGTGGTTTAATACTTCTGACATCACCTCCAATAAGCCCTTTTCCGCTTAAGCAGTATCCCCAGCGGTGGATACTGCTTAAACATTACCCCTGTTTAGGAAAAAAAAAAAAAACAAACCAAAACCCCAAAAAACTTCTTTTCCAGACTGCAGGAAGGAGGCATGCAATAGTGCTAGACCTAAACCAGGGAAGGCGAGCATGTTCACCTGACGATTTTAAACGAGACCAAGCATCTAGGATGTCAAACCTACTCAAACTTGTTCACTACAGAAACAGTACTGTACCAATATGAAAATTAAGTCTGTGGCAGAATGCCTCCTGCCCTGGACAGGAAGGGCAAGGCTGGAACAGGACTCTGATCTTCAGACCTACCTTAATAATGGCCTCCAAAGGAAAAGCTAACTTGTTTTATTATGTCACAAATAGAAACACCGTAGTAGAGAAAAAAAAAAACCTCAAAAATCAATGAACTTTCACATACTCCACCCCATCTCCAAAAAGGACCATAAAGTTATCCCTTCCGAAGCAAGCAAGAAACTAAATTTCTGCTTTTATCTCAGATAATCCATGTCAAATCCACCTAAGAATATTCTGTAAATACAAAAAGAAACAAAAAAACCCCAAAACGACAGCAACAAAAAAAAAGGGGGGGGGGAGGGAGAAAGGCCACTTACCCTACATCTGAGGTTAGATTATAATGGCTCACATCTTGTTAAGAGTACTGATCATGAACTTTGGGTTACTAGCTAAACCAGCTTACTTAAATTTAGTGAAATCCTCTCTGGTACTGCTTCACTCTCCTTTTTGGCTTTTCTTTTCCACAGTATAGCTGACCTTTGCTATGTCCGCTGTACTTCCAACAGGTATCGGTTCTTACACCTACATTCTTAGAAAAGACAAAGCATCTACTCCTCAGCCAAGGGAGTCTGTTGGTACACTTTACCTCCCGGTGCCCACACCACTCTCCTCTCGCTAGGAAGGGTAAGGATATACACCACAGGGAGAGACCTAGTGAAAACTGAAGGCCACGTTACTGCCAAAACCCCACATCCAGAATTTCTACACAGGAACTTTCTCAGAAGTGCATATATTAGCAGTTCCACATCTATCCACCTGCAAGTGCAAATCAACTACGAAGCAATTGCCAAGCTCTGCACTCCGAAAATAGGCAAGGGGGGGAAAAAAGCCACCTCCAGCCCAAAGCTGACCACCAAAAATGGAATTGAGTTTTCCCACCCAAATTAAACCTAGTATTGTAGCTATGAAAGGTTTAGGTACGTCCACTATCTCACCAAAGCTGTACTTAGTAACTGATTTTTATTTTTCATCAACTGATACACAGAGCTGTTACCAATCTTTGCCGGGATACGTACAACAGACAGCCGCAGAGCAGTACTCCCCGCCTGAAGCACCTGAGATAAAGTTTGTGCAGAGAAGCTGTATCATATACAGACGGCCTCTGCAGTCAGACAATGCCCTGTCTCTTCAGGGAACACCGCTATCCACGAAGCAGCCACTAAAAGGCAGCGGCTTTCAGTCACTGCTAATTCAGGTTGTATTTGAACTGATAGGTGAAAGGCTTTATTTTTTAATCATTTCCTAAGCCATCCATTTCACTTTCAGTGAGCGAGAATCTTGAAGCGGGAGCCAATACAGCTTATAGCAATTTATGTTTGGGGTGCAAAACACAAAAAGGGTGATTGGTAGTCTGTCAAACAGTTAATCCCGCGCATGCCATCAGTAAAAAAAATGCATAGCCCTGGTGCAAAGTAGGTCACTAAAATATGATCCACTGGTAGAGGACAGGCAGTTCATCCAGTTAGGAACTAAAGTGCTGTAGGTGAACTAACATTAGGGCTTTATTAAGTCATTCAGCAACCAAGTGTTATTGTCCTACACAGCCTGCTTAAAGTACAGTAAAGCATTTTTAAAGGATTTTAAAAATCAAACTAGTTTGACATACGACAGTACACACCTACACATACTGGCTGCATTAACAGGTGGATTCTGAATTGTAAATAATCCTGCAATTTCACACACAAGCAAATAAAAACAGTCAAAATATCACTCAGACTCATATAGCATCCACCAAGCAAGCTTTTGAGAGAGATTTAAAGTAAAGATAATTTAAAAGTCACCTACAATTATAAACAAGACAAGGACACAGACAGGAATAGTCCTTTGATTGACTGTTCCTGACAGGTAGCTTCTGGGATCAAAATGTTGAGCTCTGTAGCCTCCCCACACCAGCTAAAAAGAAGTTATCTGGTTAATCTTAGGGTTTGGGGGTGTGGTTATTTTTTCTCTTTTCAAAATTATGTAAAACTCAGGAGCACATCTAGAGAGATATTTTGACTTATTTGCACACGCAACTGGAGCAGGCTCCAGCCACTAATAGTTACAGCACCCAGACAAGATTATATAAATTTTAAGAAGGACTTGAAGCAAAAACAAAAAGGTGGATCTGGTAGAGTCTATCAGAGGCAAAAATATTTTACTATAACATGAGGAGTTGGCAGAGTCAGACAGTCAAATTCAAAACCTTCCTTAGCAGGTCTGGCAGAAGCAGAAGGGAAAGGCTTTGCAGTTTGTAACGAAGAACTATTACATACATCACAGTCTCATCACCTACCCATTCTCCTGTTCTCCCAGGGCACCTACCTTACTGTATGTCACTACCGACAAGTTGTTCGAGTGACTGCTGGGGGAGAGATTTACAGAGTTTTGTGACAGTCCATTCTGATCTTGTTCGATTTGGTCAGGAGCAGGCCCCCATGTGTTTTTGCTGATTGTGCCTAGCTCGGAACCCCCAGGGTCTTTTAGGTTGTTTTCATCTGGTTGCCTGTTCTTCTGTGGAGAGGCGAATGGGTTAAAGTTTCCTTCTACCTTGCGATGCGGTTGCGTGTTGAACTCTGTTTCAAAGGATGACAGCTGCTGTGTTACACCTAGAAGTCCTCCAACTTCCACGCTGAGGATCACCCAGATGACATCTGTGGAAAAAGACAGACACTCGGGTTGTCACTAGATGGAGTTTATGAAGAAGGGGGCAGAAGGAGAAAAACAGAACACGAATTCCATCCTTTACAATAGCAAGAAAAAAGACTGATTGTTTAAAATACATTTTTATGAAGTATCAGAAGTACTGGTTAAACACTAATTTAGCGTCCAATCCTTCAAGAAAACCAGGCAAGTTTTACTCCTACTGAACTTACATGAACCAGCTAAGAACATATAAAAAAACCAAACTGACACGACAACTTGAAGCTCCATACTTCAGATTACCAACAGGATGCACTGAAAAAAGAAAACCTTAAGTGACTTTATCCAAGGCTACGCAGCAAGACTGAAATGAGAGCCAGGAGATATCACTGCCAATCTTCTACTCTGACGGTGAAGAAAAGGCAATGTTTTTGTTTAGCCTTGAAAGGCTTGACTATTAAAATAAAACAACAAAAGGGTGACTTAGAAGGTAATTATGTTTGACAATTCACTGCAAAATATCTCTATTCCAGTTCCAAAACACTCACAGTAGGTGGATAAGAAACCCAGGCTTGGTAGACTATTACACAAATTTGCAAACTACTGGTTAGAATAAGAAACATATTTACAGTTCTTACCCAATGCATGTCTGTCCCTTGTACATAGATAAGATTGTTATTTTACTCACCATTTCATTTACACTTCATGCAAACATTAGGGCCTATTTACATAAATACATTTCTTGGTATGCATCCAAATTCAGTTTTATTGCTTCCCCCCCCCCCCCACCTCTCCATTAAATGTGCTCCAGTTTTGTTCTGCTGCACGGAGAAGGAGAATTAAAAAGAACAGCAGCAATACCTTATCTCATCTCAGCAGATCTAATAACAGCACCTCATGTCACACGTAATTGTTTCCAGGTTTTCTGCAGTCAAGTGTTAACCTACAAGGGGCTCTTTCGTGCTGCCACTGGTGGCCTGGGGGAGGAGACAGCAGGTCCTTCTGCTGTTCGGTTTTACCACCGCAGCTTCCCAAGCAGCACTAGTTCACTGAAGCTCTCCTTCCAGTCCCTCCCCAGGTTTAACACGGCTGGGCTCATTAGTTTGCATTTTACGACCCAATTAAAGACAGTGGGATTTTACCTCACAAAAATACGACTTGCTTAAGGACCCCCAGCGCCCTGCCAGGGCTGTGGCCCCCTTATAAACACCGTCAAGGCTCCACAACAGCCCAGACCACCGCGCCCACCAGCTGCCCGCTGCCCCCTCCCGCGGCCGGGCCGGGCCGGGCCGGGCCGCGCCGCCCGCCGCGGAGCGACACCGCGGCGCCCCCTGCTGCCCGCCCGCCGCGCAGGCCCGGCCAGGCCCGGCCCGGCCCGGCCCCGCCGCTCGCCCCGGTGCTATCAAAGCCGTGCCGGGATGAAAAACCACCGGGCGACAGCCCCGGCCGCTTGCCAGGCCCTCACAGCCCTGTTGGGCCTAACCTCCGGGGGATAACTAGCAGAAAAGCCATTAGTTACATGGCAGGGGAAGGGCATCTTTGACTCAAAGCTCGGTAGCCAAAGGGATTTTAATGTGTAGATCGTTTTCTTTCAAAACATGCAACTTCAGGAAGTTTAGTAAGATCGTAAACCGTCAGCAGCTGGGAAAAGCTCAGCTTTATAAACACACAGGCCTCTGGCAGGCAACGCAAGCTGAGCAGGCCTTTCAACCTGCGCGGAGGAAGTGCCCTTTCTTCAGGGACAAGTTATATCCACTTCTGACACCGAAGAGTCGTACGTTTACTGACAATTCTGCCAAAAACCCTGTACTTCTGAGCAAAGAGTTATTTTTGACTCCGAGTGTTAACATCTCTCACTCAAACCCATGTAACTTGGGATACTCCCAACTGCCAAAACAGACACAAAGATGTTCTCAGTATAAACTAAAGCTGGCTAAAAATGACTGAAACACTCCAAATGAAGGAAGACGTTGATGCCTCAGCCTGAGCCACCAGGCAAAATATCAAAAAGTGTTTTTTAAACACAGAAAAATGGTTCGTGGTAGATGCACCAAGTTACACTATTAAAACCTGGGCCTTAACTAAACTTCTCAGGTAAGGTTTTCACCACTTAAACAGATTTTATGCCCATACATAGTTCATGATGTTCAGCGCTGGAGAACTGGGAAAGAACCCCAACAAGGACCGACCGGGAAAGAGTCTCCAGGAGAACAGCGCAAGTCCCTTTGTTTTTCAGAGCTTTCTGTAATCTGCAACTTGTTCCAGTCTTTAGAAAACAGTTCTGTGCTGACCGAGACAACAAAGCAGCTCACTTGATGTTTTCGCTATTCTATTTTCTATATTTAGTCTCAGAGCTGGCAGACCTCTACCTTCACCATTTGGTTATCAGGAGAGCGCCCGCGAGGGGCCAGGAGTGTCCATTTTGTCTGCAGTGGGAATATCACGAAGAAGATACTGAAGTGCCAGAAAAGGGATCACTCACCTCCGTAATAGAGTCCCGTGGCAGTGCACATTCGCCACTGTCCCTGATACATTCCTGCTGTGCTGGGGCTGCACATCTGAACGCTGACGTCTGCAATCTCCTGGGGCTCCAGGGACCTGACCATCACCATGTTTACGTGGCCAAATTGGTCTCCCCCGACATACTTCAGACAAACCCCCGGGGGCCATGCCTCTGTCCCTGGGATTAAACAGAAGAAAGAATTACTGACAGTGCACCAGAAAAAGCTTTGTGTCTGTTTGTGTAAGACTGGATGAAACATGCTTATTAAAACAGTTGTGCGATTGTTGAACGGTCAAAGGAATACCAAGATACACATAACACAGCCAGCAATGGATGCTGAAGAATACAGTTTTCAGACAAGGCTTAACTGGTCCATTTAGAGACCAGCAGGACAATTTATATTTCTATTTGAATAATCTCTGGGTCTTCTTTACACAGAAAAATTCTCAAAGTCACGGTGTAACAGCTGGGGGAAAAAAAAAATCAACATAACCGACACACATGTATTTTACCAAGGCTGGAGACAAAGATGAGGTCAGATCTAGGTGGGTTCCCCCCCCATTTCTTTCTGCCTCCCTACATGTAGGTCCTGAGCCTTGTGACATCAAAATACGTTATTAATACAAAGTGCTGGAAACGTTTTCTTTCAGGGATTCGTTCTTTTTAAAGCCTGTTAGCAGTCTCGGGAGGAACTAATAGTTCGAACTATAATTGAAGAACTAGTACTATTTTCTAAATGGATTTATTTCCCCTGTTGCACCATCCCTTCTCTCAGCCTTGTGCAAAGGTGGAAGGGATTGTGAACGTATGATTTATTTGTGGAGATCAATGTTTAGACTGCAGATACTGGGATTGACAGCATGACCTGGCAACCTGTAGAGATACAGAAAACAGTTACTGCATGCAAGCACAGCCATCTCCGCCAAAGATAACAAGTACTGGATCAGACAAAAAGAAAAGTGCTTCCGAGACTCGTGAAAAATCAGTTCAGCAGAATTTTCTTTTGCTTCTTCCCCAGTAATGTGACATGACTAAGCCAATGACTTTGAGAATACCTCCGGCTTGGTTGAGGTCGACGGAAACGGCTAAGGAAAGCCTGAACCACCACGAAGCTTGGAACCACTCTATGTCTAGTCTGAGACGAGAGCAGTGGATGCTGATCTGACCTTAGGTTACCGCAAAGAGCATCCTTCGCAACAGCTTGCCTGCTAATTTAATCCCTGCGGATGCTTCAGTGAAGACATGGCAGGGACTGGTTTTCTAGTCAAGTCCTTATTTGTGGAATTCACAATCTAGCAGGGAAGGCATGATGTGAACAAGTAGTGTGGGATATTCGGGGGGGGGGGGGGGGTGTATATATCACTGCAATTGGAAACAGTGCTGAGATAGGGAGGTCTTTGAAAGAAGAGCTGAGCGACCAGCTGACCTCACACTACGGCGTGTGGGAGTTGAGTATGAAGTCTCATCTGAAAAGGTTGGCAGCCCAGCAACATGGTTCAGTTTAAGTAATTTATGTGATTTTTATCGGTTTTAATGGCTTTAGGCTTGCAAGGTGCCTAGAATGCTGCAACTGATAAGCCCCATAAAATGAAATGATGATTATATCATTCTATTTCAGTACACTCATCTCTCAGGAGATGATAAATTGTAGTAACTGTCCTGCAGAGCCAGCAGCAGCTGGGGGTAGAGTGGGAAGAGGAAATAAGTCTGTTAAATCCTGCTGCTCTTCCAGCAACGGTTCTACTATACAAACTGGTCTTTTGGCAGACAAGCCAAGCACCGTCCTGGAAGGTATCAGAGCAGGGTATTAGTTTTTAATAACACATCTGAAAACCTGACTGAACCTAGCTTACTGCTTGCATGCTTAAAATCGACAATCTCTCAGAGCTCTGCTCGTCATACTTGTCAAGACACTAAACACTTCAGTGACACATGCCTCAGGTATTTCGTGTTCTAGAACTGAAGTCATTTAATCAAGGGTTCCTGTAGAGCTGTTAAAAACCTTGGCTTTGCTTCAGTTATCTACCTAACAAGCAGATATTATCTAGAAACACTACAGTCCTTTGATATTATACCTTAATTAAACCATAAAATGGTTTTAAAATGCTGCGGTCCTCCTTAAACTGCACAGTCATAACACAGTATGTGAAGTTGCATTTAACCAAAACATGCCTCAACAGCATGGTTTTAACAAGATCTGGCCTCCATCACCACTGTTAGAGTACAGATGTACTTTTTAAGAAGTCAGGCTTTAACCCACACAGAAGCCAAAACAAAAGTTGGCCTTGCCAGGAACTCGTAAGCCAAGATTAACTCCCTTTCCTCATTTTAGAAGACCCATGGATTTCAGAAGGTCAAACATTCCAAGAACAATGAAACATTGCTTGAACTAGGATGTTGAATTAGGGCTGAATTTGCATGCAGGAAAGAGTACATCAGAGGAACAGGAGAGGAAGGAGTCTGAAAGGAGCAAGATAGGGGTGTAGTCATAACACACGCAAATGAAGTTACTAATAGTGGACAAACAAGATCTGTCAAACTTACTACATTTGTAAGACTTGTATTTGAGACGCAGTTATAAAAAAAATTGCCGGCCAATTTTTCACATTACTGGAGTTTAAGCAAGCTATACGTGTCACCTTTCCATTGTACTAAGTCAAACAAATACATCTAGAAGAAGTAAACTGAAATAATTAAGCCCTTTCTCTAGAATACAGTCTTTATAAATTAGTGTTCTTAAACACACACACACACACACACCCCTCTCCTCACCTCTCCTGTCCTAGATGAAATACTCCTAGATTTTTAGTATGGTTTTAGTCTCTGGTCTAGTCTCTGTTTAGTCTCTGAACAGCACTCGAGTACTGCAGTTATTTACAAGGAGAAATACTAACACAGCTGAACTTTACTCATGATGATTCATGATATTGTACCTTGTTGTGCTATCATTCTTCTTCACAAAAGTGCAAGCAGGTCAATTCAATTCAGACACACAGCTTAAACATTCATGCAACATCCTGTCATCGCAACACGTGAAGACGAGGTATTCCGCTTTGCATCCACAGATCTCATTTTTCTCTCTGACTGCATCCTAACAGATCAAGCACTGAGAATGTCTTTTGCCCAGTCTCACTTCCTGGATTCCAGTCACTGTTTTGTCCTTTTTCATACTGGAATGTGGTCTCTCCAGCCTTGCATCCTCTCAGCATGAAAAACCAATTCTGTCAAAAGTGGATTAAAAAGTAAAGGGTACCTGCCACGTTACCCTTGCACGGCTACCTCTTCTCAGAGTTAGATCGTTGCATCACTGCCTCCACAGAGAACACAGTTCTATAGAGAGCCGAATGACCAAGCGACACGGACATTCAGAGAAATGGTGTGATGAAGGGTAGTGGTAATATACAGCTGGTCATGAGCTAAAAGGCTTTGAGATTAAAAGGCATCTCTTCATTGACTTAAAAATGTATTCCACTTGTTTGCATCAAGTGATCAGAAACATGACTAGCTAAGGATTCTTAACCTATTTTCAGATCTAACTACTTCCATTAAAAACAAACAAAAACCCAACCCAAACCAAACAAGCCCCCAAACCTTGCACTTCGATTTCTTTTACCTGCCTCTTCTTACAGAAGTTTCCTAGAGCTTTTGTTTGTGTGGTGGCACAAGGAACAAGACTGGGGAACTGACCGACCTGCGCATCTTGCTACAAAATGTTTGTGCCGACATAAGGAAGGGAATACGCACAGGTTGGCAGGCTACCTCCTTCAGTAGCAGGGTGGCTCTATTCCAAGTTAAGTGCACACGAACCTACTGCCTTAAGCCAGCATCTCTTCCATTAGATCTGCCATCCTATCACGTAACACACGCTACATGGGTTTCGCTACCGTCTAAAAGCCTTACCTGTGTTTTGTATCCTCCATGTTTTTGTAAACTGGGTATCAGGAGGGATGGACTCTCCTTCACCGATGGTGACATCTTCAACAAAGGACATGGAGGGTACATTGATATTTGGACTCTCGAAATCATAGTAGGCTCCAATGGCGGCTTGTAGATTCCTAGAAAGCAAAAAAGCAGATTACAACCTAAAGTACAGGTGGCTCAGGTCCTTTTCACAGGTTTATATACGTCATCCTAAACAGTTAAGCAAAAATATTATCCAGACTATATTAGCGCTGCTGCTCACGTTTTTTTTAAAGCTTTTATCTCTATCACACATGGATTCTCCAAGATAACAGAGCTCAAAATACAGCATTTTACTTGCCAGGGACACTATTTTAGACCGCTTTTCTACTCTGCTTCTTACTTTCACTGGAAATTGCGGGACTTAAAAGTCTTGGAGACCTCTACCCCATTAGCTCTTTATGAAATTTGCCGAAAAGTTAAAGAGATACTGAGGGAAGTGCTAAGCAGCAGCATGTAAACAACAGGGAGGTTTCTTTATACCAGCCTTGTTTCCTCAGCTAATTTCAAAAGGAGTGAACCTCGTCATTTTATTTTGGCACAAAAGGTCCAAAGGAGCACAAGACGAACAAAACACAAAGAAGGCTCTTATGATAACTCTCGGGGCCAAAGGGCATCCGTAGCTACGGATAATAACTCGAGCCTTGCTGCTTTTGAAACATATGGTCATGTATGAGCCACGAGTACTCTAAGGCTATTTATTAATCATTAAAGTGCCTGCTCAGCTCTGGATAGTCACAGCTCAAAGGAACTTATAAACCATCTGAGTCAAAAGTTCTTACTGGATAAAGACAAATGACAGTGGAAGTCTGTGATATATTAAGGACGTTCAGAAAGCCACAAATGCTATCGATTCCCGAGTCGTGGTGTAGCTGAAACTCATACAATAATTAATTTGAAAAGAGGAGCAAACAGGAAGAGGATTCATGAGTCTTAGCCGCCGTTCCACGATATACTATTAAGTTATTACGTAAGTGTTTGGCAAGTCATGCAATTCCTCTGTTTACGCATGCCTGTGAGGTTGTGGCCCTAATTTACATGATGTGAGTAGGTGCTGTGAGAATGGAGATGAGTAAAATCTCACCAAAAGCAATGGGCATAACAACTGCTTTTTATTCACGATTACAAAAATCTGTGTTGCTTTTTTGAGCAGGACAGGAAAAAAAAAACCCAAACAAACAACCTTCAAGAACTGGGAACCACCACCTAAAACAAAGCCATGCAGGAGGCTAGTGAGAAGCTGCACTATATGGGTACAGTGGTATACTGAGGGTTTGTATTGTGTGGTGGAGTGTCATGTGTCTAAACCAAAGCCAGAAAGCCAAGGTGAAAGCAAGAGAAACATTTGCAGCATGACCCTGAGAAAGAGCAAACACAGGGCTTTTTGGACTGCTTGCCAGCTGGAAAGGGGCTCGAAACGGTGAGCAAAGAAACTGCCTCCTGTTCAATTCCTACACTGTTCAAGGGGAAAAAAAAAAAATAAATCAGACATTCTGGATAAAATCAGAACTGCATAGGAGAAGTATCACTGCTTTCTCCTCACAGACAACATCGGGGACCCAAAGTGTAGTAGCTAATAGCACTGGAGCTTGGGTCAATGAGGTGTAATAGCAGTATTAGGCAGATCTGTGAGCCACCTGCGACGGGGTCGAGTGGGAGAGGACCTAAACAACAGATGTATCAGTTTGGTAATCCATCACGAATGACAGAAGATAATCACCACAGGAGTTACTGACATCCTGCTAAGTCTCCCAGAGCAGAGCCAGTGTGTTAGGAGGCACTGGAGGAATGTTCTGCACAACGATCGATTGGCAAATTCAGCAAACTGAGGCTTACAGCGAGACCTTTCGCCATCAACACGGCACGGACTTTGATACGAAGGGGAGACAAAAGAGCCACCGTGTAAGACTTCCACATTTAGAACAATGAATTTCAGACCAGAAGCCATTATTCAGCTTGAGGCATTTTCTACTTAGGAGTGTCAGGGCTATATTTAATACAACCAGCTCAGTCAAATGCTACAGGAAGGGTGCATGTTACATTAGCCAATAAATAGAGACAAATGCTCAGTTTTACGTCACCAACCGCCTGTTGCTTATACACTGCACAAGATTTACATAACTCACAACAGGGCTGTGCCAAGAGACTCCTGTTTGCTCAACCAGCTAACACTATCATCCCGAGTTTAGCTTTCACTACGATTTCTTCCTGTATCACAGCAATCTGAGGCAAAAGGTATTCCAAGAGCTGCAAAAGACAGCAATACAGCTCTTTCTCTTCCTAATCCTGAAACACATTTTCAGACATACCACAACATCTTGTGAGTTATGATTCTGGAATCGGTAGTAATGACGGTTTATTGACATTGAGAGGAAAAAATAAAAGTTCCAAGGGGAAGACTTCTGCTGTAATTCTCTGTAAGGCAGCCTGCACTGCTTTTTGTTTGCTTGGCTGCAAATACACTTCAAAAGGTAGTGGGCTATTTGTGCACCTAGGCCCTCTGCCAACTCTCTTCCCCTCCCTGTGTCATATTTCATTGCTTGCTTTGCCATTGGGAAACAACTCCAGTCCTCCGCAGCGTTTAGTTAAAAACTAACTAAAGAACACATGCTGAAAAACAGATCTGCCACCCTTTTGTGATCAGATAGTCACAAACACACCTTCCCGCTCCCACCGTTTTGATCAACGTGCAGCGGGTTTTGTTGGGGGTGAGCCCTTTTGCTCGTTCAGATACATCTTGGCCTTCCCACAAGAGAATTAAAAAGAAGCTTCCAGAAACCAAAGAGAAATTGAAAGTGGCAAGGGCCAAAGTCAGGATGACAAAGCAAATCTGACTTAAGTTCAAGTTCTTTGACACAGACAACCCTAAGAGATAGCCACTGAGAGGCCGTATGGCACCGCTCTGCTGCAAGAGATACCCACAGCGCTCACATTTGAGTCGTGTTCTCTGCTTACACAACCAGCAAAGCCAGCAACGTAGCACTGCTAGCTTTGTTTCCACTCCTTCCAAGAGACAGTGCTCCCCCTCCTTCCCTCCCCCCAAAAAACCCAAGTATTGGTTTGAATGCAGTACTTTGCTTGGGGAAAATGAGTGCCATTTGCAGAGGCAAACCATTTGCAAACCTGATTATTTGCAGGTTCTTGAGACTAAGTAGCACACCCTACCGCTCTGCCTTTCTACTACAGGCACAGTATTAGTGGACTTTACAACCAAATGCGAGCATTTAATGAGAGAGATGGCTTCAAGGTCAACACACTCAAGGCCCTGAAATTTTTATTTTTTTTTATATATACATATATATGTATATATTATATATATACACACACACGATTTTTTTTTTTTAGGTCTTTACCCTTGTGCCCCAGCTGTAATTGCATAGCACCAACTGCAGATACTGCAGGGACAGGAACGAAGAGCTAGATCTCCGAGAGCAAGGGGTTATCATCTAAAGGCTTCTGCTTACACATCCATGCCTGCTTTATTTTACTCCTCCCAGGTGTGACTTGCACCACACTAGCCCTTTGCTCTCTGCCATATGAGATAAATTACTATTATAAACCAAACAACTTTGAAATGAAGATGAGCGTGCCAAATCTAGCCAGTGTAATTCACATGACTGATCTCTGCTAATTACAGGGATGGCCATACATGTCTGCCTTAACATAGCCCTCCAGGTGTCAGGCCCTCCTTACCTTTCCTAAATTAAGCAATTTTTCCATTTTTAGAGCAGTCCTGGACTGCAACAGTCTGTGGCTCAGCCGTACTTACAAAGCAGGTCTGACAGGATTTAGCCTCAAACTCAAGAAAAAAGCCTGCAATCAGAAGTCACCCCAGTGACCTGGTGAGCCTACTTAAAACCAAACCAGTGCTCAATTTTAGTCCTAAGAGCAAGATCCTGGAAAGAGAGAGGGGAGAAGGCAGCAAATAAAGGTTATAGCTCCATATTATTATAGATCCGTATTATCAACCTCCTTCCTCTCCAGGGCCATCCCATGACTCTTACGTGTCAAGTGCTTTTCCAACAAAATCCTACCCGCAGCACCAGAGAAAGTGTTCCTTTTCAGATGAATTCTTTCGCTCTGCTCCTTTGTTTCAAGCCTCAGGAGCTAAATTACAATAGTGAAGTTAAAACCTTCTCTGCTAATAGCTCTGGAGATGTCCCTTAACAACTCTTAAGCGTTTGCAAAGAGGTGGTTTATCTTGAGCCATTCTTTCCCTTCCCTGTTTTTTTCCAGACAGCCTTTTGTTATGTTAAACCAATATATTTAGACAGTAATTACTCCCAATTAACTAGGTCACCACGCAGTATTCAAAAATAAAAGAAAGTCTTCCAAATCAATTCACAAACTAGAGACCTCCTTATACAACCTAACTGTTGTGCAAACAAAAAGTAATATACAGGTAATTGGAATTTTTTTTTTTAATTAATTGAATCAGCTTCTTTTTTAAGAGAATGAAGAAACCGAAGCACTGATGCCTACTCACTGCGGCCTTATGCAAAGCAGGGCATATGCACAATACCTAATCCTTCTGTTACCAATAAAACACATGATTCTTTCAACATACACAAGTTAAGCATCTTGGAAGGAAAGCAATACAAACAGGTCGTCCTAACACACCAGACAAGGGACATCAGAGTCCTGGCAAGCAGATGCTCTCAAAACAGGTAGAGGGAAAGTGAATCGGAGGAATCGTCTACCATCCCGCAGCTGTAACCCTCCCACACACCTCTCCCACCAACCATCCTGCTCGGCTGACACAAGGAATGGTATTTTGGTTTTGTTTTCAATCCAGCAGCTGAAAGATCTGAACTGGAAAAAAATCCCTTACGATGTGCAGGTCGTCTAATGTATGTGGCGACACATAAGAATTCCACTCCAAAATAACATTTGCAGTAGAAAGCAACAACTTTAAAATTTTAACGATGTTACAGGAATCTGTAAGATTTCATTTATTGTCAAATTCTTCGATGAAAGATCAAAAGATTTTTTTTTTTTTAAAGAAAGATTTTTTGGGGGGGTAAAAATCCAAATCAAATCAAAGCTTAAGCTCAAAATCCAGCGTGCAAATTCTGCTCTTACTAGCTCCTGCCCACTCCTACAGCCACACCACCTATCACCAGCTAACGGGTGAAAGTTTCCAGCGCTCTGAGTCTCCTGAGCTGTCAGAGAAAGCAAAGGCTAGACTTCTCAGTGCGATACCGAGTTAGCTTTCAATTTCGAATTTCACCCAGGACGTAGCCCTTTAGATCATACACAGACAGTAAGTAGAGGACATTTATTAAGTCAAGTAGAAAGCACTTTGACAAATGGACTCGGTCACTTCGTTGTGCAGAGCAACTGTAATAAAGTGAATGCCACGTTACATTTCTCTCCCTCTGTGCAGGAAGAGAAGAGCCAGGCACGTGTCCCATCCGTGATGTATGGTCATTGTACGTCCTCAGCACTCATATATGGCGCAATCTTTTGCCGTGAGAAAGGCAACTTGGGCGTTATTCTCCTGGAAACATGCAATGCAAAAACTGAGCAGCGATATAAAAGTACAGTAAAATCTCAAGAACATAATATGTTATGTGGAACACCTTGTACTCCTTCCGTAACTGAATTCTTAACCTTTACAGACCTCTCTCTCGTTCTCCAAATGCAGTATGTAACCAGGCACCATAATGCCCCATAAGGTGTCTATTGTTAAAAACAGAAAGAAATGTGCAAAAGAAATAGTGCAGCAGATGGGTAATTTCTCACTCCTAAATAATGGAACATATCTACATGATACAGGTGGGAGAGACTAAAAATGTACATGGAGGACATCCAAATGAGGCAATCCGAAATCCACTCTTTTTGTCTCTTAAGTCTCTAGTATCTTATTTGGATTTTATTTGCCCCAGCTATTGGGGAACTGGATCGATAACACTACGGGCTAGGACACCTCAAACAGCTCTCCTATTGCTTCTGAAGTAGGAGACACCTCGAAGCCTTAGAGAAAGCTGAAGGGGGTGGAGGGAAGAGATGCACTCATTACGCCACAGGGAAGCACTTTTACCTGGAGTTTTCAATTCAAACATTTTCAATAGAGATGACACATGGCAATTAAGTGGAAAGTCTCAAGATGTTTTGAAGGACTGGAATTTTAATCAGCGAACAGCTTTCAACAGACATCATTTCAGAAAGCAAAATTTGTGTATCAGTTATCGTCATTCTTGACCTCTCTTACACTAAACCATGAGGTTGGGAAACTACCTTAGAAGATGTTAGATGGCCCAAAGGGACCACTGAGGGAAGTCAAAAGCTTTAAGCTGAACTCACACAGCTGAAGGAGGGGGGAGAAAAAAGAGCTGGCTAATTCGAAGCTTATGTATTTTCACACATGAAGCCACAGAAAAACATTTCATTGTCTTAGCTGAAAACAGCCAGTTCCAAATACAAGCGGGATGTTCCAGGAAGAAGACAGAAACCTGTGGTGACTAGAAGCAATACTGTGCGCTCTGCAGGGGCAGCACAGGGAAAGAAACCGAGAGGTCACAGAAGAGGCACACCATTTTCAGTGCACCCCAAGCCACCGAAGGAAATCACTTTCCTTTAGCGGGATTTATACACACCCCCCCCGGCAGTTTAACCATTATCGTGGTGCCTGCACTTGGCTGAGCACTGCACCTTGCCGAACAACAGCAAGCAGTCCCAGTGACCGAATCAATCCTATGATGCTGCTACAAGCACAAGTCCGCGCAGCCACCCCCAGCAGCTGAACCCTGCTAAAGCAGGTGGTCAGGAGCTTTAAGTGTGGGGTAAAATATTTTGAGAATGTCACAGCAGGAGCTGCTCTCTACTTGCTGCCATTGAAAACAGGCAACAGCTCTTCCCCGTGGAAAGTAATCAAGAGCTGCCAGTACACAAATGATTCTGTAACTGCTAATTCCTCAGCATAAACTATGTCACCAATCTATAATTGTCTGCATTAAAGTAAAGGGGGATTAAGCTACAGAAACTGTCTGAGAACAAGTTCAGGCATGTAAGGCAGTCGAGCTGGACTAAAATTATATTGTACCCAATTCCTTCTGCTACAGTTGTCTGCTTACATTTCCATTTCACATGCACCCAATTTTTAAATGTTTTGTAACTTGGAGCACAGCACAATTAGAGTGTGTTCTATAGTTAAAAATACAATATATTTAAAGTCTAGCTTTCATTCAAAATAATCAGGTCAAATATTTGAATTATTCTGGAGAAGAGGTGCGTCTTTGCTTTTTTTTTTTTAAAATGCACTAAATAAAAGCTGTCCAAGAAAATATTTTTCAATTGTTAATTATATAATTTTGTTATTTTTAGTAGCATCAGGGGACAGTTATGGACACCAGAGATGCAACTGTCTACAATAGTTCACATGCACTAAGAAGACATCCACTAAGCTTTGAGTTAGCCGCAATGGATTAAGCAGTTTAAAAACTATTTTCTGTTCCCCAGCCATAGGGTATGGATGACCCTACGCACGCGCTGCTTAGCAGCAGCCATAGCTCAGAGATTGCCAGTCTGTTCTGGCATTTTAGCAACAGCACCTCCAGAGCTACTAGACCCATTTCTATGGTGTCTTTTCCGCCTGTAAGGACAGCGGTTCATCAAATGTTTTCGAGTAAGAATCTTCCCTACTACTAAACTTTATCAAAACCCAAATGATCTTTTTAAACCAAGTGCTTCACCCTTCTCACCACGTTCAGTTAAATTGGTCACCACCTACAAACATTAGTAACTAACTTCACAGTAAGACCTGGATCACTTAAAACAATTCCTAGGTACTGAGACACATAAGAATGCAGGATTGTTTTGTTTTTATCACCTGATCTAGGAAGAAGAGAAGCAAAGTAATAGGACTTCCCACGCGCCACTATCACTTCCCTAATAGATGCCTGGATGAGTATTGAACTAACCCAAGGCAGTTTCCAGGGAAGGAGGAGGACTGACTTGAAAGATCAGGTCTCAGGTTTCCTGCCTCCTCCGGGACACAAGGATTCTCCCCAGTGCCCTCTCAAAAGGAAAGGAGTATTAAGACTAAGCTTGAGATTTATACAGAGGACTGGGGAAGTTTTCCTGAGATTTATCTGAATGTGGATTAGCAAAAGGGAAGTCATAGGCTAAGTCCCAGGGACAGAGACAAGGAGCAGACAAAACATGGACAGCAGGGACCCCTGAGCTCTTCTAAGATAAAGCACACACACCACAACTCCCCGCTCGCAATGGCATAATAATCTTTGTGGCAAATCCAACAATGCCAATACAAACACGAAAGAAGGGTTTAGATTCATTAGTTCAGGGAAAGAGAAAATCCTACCATTTGCTGTTTCATCCTACCTTCCTTTGACTTCTCACATATGGAGAAAAAGAGGACAGCTCAGTAAATGAAGCAAGACAGAACATCTATTGAAAGTCAGATGGAGTTCTCTGACAACAGTTGATTAGTTTACTGGACATCAACAAAAATGTTGCCTTCAAACAGCTGAGGAAACCAAATTAATTTGTTCACACTTCAGTCAGGATTTCCAAATAAAAGCTAGAGAAGAGACCTTGATATAAGACCAGACAAGAACAGACATTTTTTCTCCACAACAAACACAAATCTAACAATGTATTAGATCTATAATCAGAAATATTTGATCAGTAATAAGAGAGATACATATCTGCATCTAAAGAATGATATAAAAACAGTGTTTTGATTTAAGAGATCAAATAAATTCTTGGGGGGCTGCTGGTGTTTAAGCAAGGGTTGTAATAAAAACACAGGTATTTTAATGGCAGCAGTTAGTTGTAGTGAACCCCTCTACCAGACCAATCATGCAGAGCCATACTGTAATCAGTAAAAATGGCTTTTGCTTTAACCACACGAACAAAGGTTTCATGGTGCAGGAGCAGCTAAGGCTGCACATTCCACCTCAATACTCATATCCTGATAGGTAATGCCTAAAAACTTAGGGCTGCACAGTCTGACTTTGCACGTCCTTATGTTTGCTTTCTATATATGCTTTTCCCATAGAACTTTGAGACACCACACGCAACTATTTGAAGACTGGAAAAGAAGAAAAAGAAAAAAGATTTACCATAGGATGACTGGATATACTGTACCAGCAAACCCTTTAAAAACAGTAAGTGCGGGAAAGCTGAGGGCACTGCCTGCGCACCAGTTCCATCCTTTGGCCCACACGTGGCAACCTGCCTGTGAGCTGAGAAGGAGCATTTCAAGCCTGAGTTTTTCCTGACACACACTGGGAGAGCTTCTTTGGAAAAGCGGTCCAAAAATCTGTTAACAGAGGACATCTGCGTGCTTTTTTGTTTTTTAATAGCAGTTCTGCAAACACCTGCAAGGTTAAAAATCAAGACCAGGAGTCCTAGCGTTAGCCGTTATGGGAAACGTGTCACGTGTGAGTGATTTGAGTCTGTTATGTTAAATTCTGTACGTCCTGATGTCTTACCTAAACATACTTTGAGTATTTCTCTGAATAGTACCTATAGTCCACCACTAATATCAAGTGTTAACAGATCCACAGACCCAAGTTTTACTTAAAGTAGCATCCTATCACCTTTGCTAGAAAGCAAAAATTGAACACTTACACAAAGTCAGAGTAAAAGCAATAAAAAACTCCCCAAAACTATTAGCTAGAACATGTCTTTAGACTCCCAATCAAGTACATCCACTTCTGGGCAATATAGGTGGTTCATATAATATAACGAATTTGAACAGCCCACCCACAGGGATAAAAACGTGCATTTATAAGGCAATTTTCATTTTGTTAAAAGCCAATATTCTGTCTGTTCTCCAAGACCAATAAAACACTTGCACAGAAATGTCAGATACGTTTTCCTTGCTACGCTCGAAAATTTCAGACCTCTGATGTAAAAATCGACACCACCACTAGCCAGTTCCTACCTCACCTCGGCTCCCCTCACTCGTACATACAGAAATGCCCTACATCTTACACAATATAGAAAGAGGTTTTACAGCAGATTTCTGTACTATTTTCAGAGATAAACTTAGAAGTATTTTCATGCAAAACATCATCTTTAGAGTACTAGTTAAACCATGATACAGCTACAAATTCTTCTAAGACGAAAAAAAATTGAGGACCTCCAGAAGACATCTGCCTACCTTACAAAAAATGGCCTTAAAAAGACCTTTTTTACCAGAAAGCTAGATCAAAAAAGTCTAGAGTTCGCAACAATAAAACTTTTTTTCCCCACACACAATGGAAACCATCATTATCTGACACATTTCAATTAAATATCACACCTACTAGACTAATAAAAATTCAGCTTTCTAAACAAAAGCTAAAAAGAGAATGTAAAGAAATATTACATGTAAATTACTGAAATACACATACATTAAACTAAGTCTTCCAAATTAGGAATCCCTTCACAGCCAACTGTGTTGAAATGCAGATTTTAAATCCGGCACCACTAGCTACTTCAAATCAAATTAATTCACTTTCTCACAGGATAAAAGAAGCTCCAAGCCTTACGCTGTAGCCTCTCACCCTCAAAATTGGTATACTCTCCAATTAAAAAGAGTAATCCCCCTTCCTTGTCACAATACAATTTCTATACCAGCTTTACAGGAATCTAATGACTTTTACAAAATAGGCCTTAACCGAGCGTCGACAAAAAATAAAATGCACGTTCTGTGCAAAGTGTCCTCTGCTCTTACATTTACACTAATCCATATTGCTGAAAACCCGTCAAGGCTAGGCTGACACTTAAGAACTTCCATTCTGCAAGTGTTTTCGGGAAGTCCAATCTGCCCTGGTACCATCTATCCAGAGACCTGCGACCGTCCTTGCGTTAGGAAGACCGTGAGTAGGTATTTCGGCGCAGACTCATCCAGCACCAACTGACCTAAACAATCCCTATTTTTAAAACATTAGCACAAAGGGTTTTCAAAAGGAGTTTCTGCTGTAGGTAGGCTGAGTCTAGACAAGTTCAGGCACGTTCCTGGCCACGCTATCACACAACGCTGAAGAGCTGTAGTCAACACCTGGAAGTTAACTTTACCACAAAACCGACTCCTAACAGCCCACTGAGCCCCCTCCCTCAAACCTGCGGTGCTGGACGCGCTTCAGCGTGCAGGCAGCCGGGCTTCTGCACTGCCTAACATCTGGAGGGGGGAAGGGAGCAGGGAGGGTTAAGCGTGCCATTTAATGGAGGGTGGATTTTTATCCTAGATGCGATGGCAGCAAAACGCCCTCCCAACTACGCTGCCCGGGTTTTGCTCCCGAGCAGGAAACATTTCGGTGCCAAAACATCTTTTGGAGAAGTTCGCTTTTGGTTCTGGGCCAAAAGCGAAAGCTCAACCTCTCGCTCTAAAGCCTCACAACTTCTAACGAATTAATAAATAAATAAATAAATAAAGAGGGACAATGTGTGCTGCCTTTGAAGAACGTACAGCCGGGACGCTCAGAAAGGGCAAAGTTGGATTTATGCAGCAGAAAGCCAAGAAGTTAGAACAGCCCACAAACAGAACTCAATGCGTAATTAAAAAGAGGCAGAACTCTAGGAAAGCGTTTCATAAATAACAGGGAAAAAGACAACTCACCAAAGCGTTTAACCTGTATTTCTTGAAGATCAAGGAGCAGTCTCAGAAACTTAGGATGCTTATGCTCTACCTGAAGCATTTTTGCAATATTGTTCATAAAACCAGCTGGTGGTTTCTTAGTACTGTCCCAAGTCTGCCAGAACTTCGAAAGCGCATTGAGCAATCCCAGGTGAACTGGACAATGGACAGACTTTCAAAGGCTATTGACAAGTATCTACATTGCTCCACAGTCAACCGCTAACCTTTTTCCCCAAATTGGCTGAATGAGCTATTTTAAAATAATTCCTCTATTTCAGCAGAACTGCAAACTCACTGTAAATGTGTTAAATACAATTACTAACAACACTGTTGGAAATATTCTTTCAAAACGCATTACATCTCAGATTATTTACTACACAGTATGTGAGAGGCATACAACAGGGAAGTAACTTCAGGTCCGGGGACTACATAATTATCGCCAAAGAGCAGCTTGCCCCACGCGTGAAAAAAGTTCTAGTGAAAATTATTGATGTCTTTGTTAGTTAACCCATACATGGACATCACCAAGAAGAACCCAGCCTACCAAGTAAGCGCACTTCTCTCGCCCCTGCTGTGAACTCCCTCACCGTTTCCTGCAGATGCAAAGAGAGAGGGAAGGGATCATCACTGGAGAAAAGCGATGATCTTTAACAAAAGGAAAAGTGACTTGACAGTCTCATCGAGACAAATCATTTGCAGGACAGACTGGCGACGGAAGATTCTGACCCCAATTCTAGGCCACAAAAAACAAACCTAGTGGGCCACTGCCTAACATCAACCGGGGCAGGGTGGGTTACACAGGGTCCCTCAACGTGACAGAGGAAAGGTGTTTCCAGAAAAGGAATATGTGTCTCGATTGCAGCTTTTTATAATGCCCGAGAGCAGGGTTGGCATATCCAGGCCGATAACCCAAAGGCCATACTAAGAAGAGGTGGGAGCTGGAGAACGGGACAGAAACACGGCGGCAGAACTGCAAACGGCACAAACCCAGGCACAACAAATGATACGGCAGGTCAGGAGAGCAGCGCCCCGGCAAGAACACACAAGAAAAACGAGCAGCACCTGTCAGCATACCTAACTCAGCTCCCTGCCGTTGAAAGGGTAAACCCTCACGGGCTTTAAGCCTGCTCTAAGAGCAATCACACTACAGCCTGCGCTCGTTTTCATATACTCTTGTATACGTTACACCAACTTAACAGGTTTCCTTTTTACACGCCCCCATCCATCTACAAGGCTTATCAGCTAATAACTTGAAAACAAAAAAAAAACCTAAAAACTTACGTTTTCAGAACCAAACTAGCCACTGAAGTTGTGAAGTTAAAGCTATTTTAATCACTTAAGATTTTCTTCAACTGCAGTTAAAAGATTTTTTTTAAGAAAGTCATTGGTTATAAGATTGTATTTGAGATACTGTTACTTCAAAAAGAAATTAAATGCTCCTGAAAAAGAAAGCTCCTTCAAGACCAACCAGGAATACCACGGTTATACATAGTATCTTCACGAGTAACTTTCGGGTTCAGCTCTGCTAAGCTTTCTGCTCTCCCAAGGAATATCACAGAAAAAAACCCACAACCCAGCGTGACGCTGCAGTGTCGGTAGTTTTATTCATATTATCAACACACGAATAAAGTGGGAAAGCATCTTCCGCTGTGAACCACTTCTCCAAAGCAAACTCCTGAACTCCTCAAGAGACACCTTCTTTCGCATTGTATCAGCTTACAAAACACACGGTGTTATTTGCTATTCCCTTACTCCCTCTGCAGATGCAGATTTGCCAATATAATTCAGTACAGAGGGAGGGAAAGATGAAAGGAAAAAGGTGACAAAGTTGTCTTATTACTGTTTATTAGTTCAACAATTCCGCGCAAGTTTTTTCCCCAACTGTTGACATCAAGACCTTCGCTTGGATTTCAAGTTTCAAACCTGAGGTTTCTGGATTTGATGTTATACCACTAAGAAAAAAATAGTAACTACAACTTAGCTAAGTGATCTCCGTTAACAATATCTGAAATGGAAAACACTTTGCTCTCCTGCGTCCATCACAGCGAAGAGACGCAAACCTGACACGAGGGTCGCATTTTGGTTAGTGCCCTACACCACGGCAAAGCTGTTAGAGATGGTTTAAAAGACGCGAGTGGCAATAACGAGTCAAACGCCGCAATTCAGGCAGCAGCAATTTCACAACATTCTTTCACAGTCACTGGGTGCCCTGCACCACTGGTTTCTGTTTCCACCACCACCTCCTGGTTTCTGTTTTTCACCATTATCGTGTTTCCCACGAGCTGCACCTTCCCCTGATAGCCTGTACCTGCTTTTTTTCCTAGGGCAGCGACAGAGAGCCTTTATAAAGCCACAACGCACACCGAAAGCCGGCGTATTTAGAGAGAGGCCCCTAGTTTGCAAGCAGATGCTAAGTTTTTACCAAACACCTAGGCGACTTTCACGTGGAGACCGTGGCAGCTTTGACACTTCCGTACAGCCCTTCCACCGCAGCCTTCCCTCCTTCCGAAGCCCGCCTTAGGGTCCAGGGGCACCCTAATCCACCCCTGAACTCAGCTCACCCTCCCGTTCCCGCAGAGAAAGCGCCCTTTAAGAGCTCCCGGGTCCGCTGGATCACATGCCCCTCTTCCTATCAATTAGTCACTCTTTAACAGCTTTGCAGCCCTTTGACCGACGAGCTCCACGAACTGGCAAAATCACAACCCCGAGCTGGAGACCTGGGGGGGGGGGGGGGGGGGACGGGACGGGACCCGGGTCCCTCCTCAGCCCCGTCCTGCTCCTCTCCTCCTCCGCGCTGCCATGATAGCTCCCTCCCCGCCACACACACGCCCCGCTCCGCTGGCGGCCCACCGCCGGTTCGCCCCGCCATCAGCGACCCCGGGGAAGAAGGGGAGGGGAAAGCGGGGACCCGCCAGAAACGCCGCCCCCCCCACCTCCCTCCCTCCCTCCCTCCCTCCCTCCCCTCCCTCCACACGGCGGCTCCCCTCCCCGGCGGGGCCCCGCGGGCGGCGGGACGGGCCTGCCGCCCCCCGAGGCGGCTCGGGGCGGGGGGAAGGCGGCCGGCCCGGCTCGCTGCGCGGCCCCTCAGCGCCGGCGGCCACCCCCGCCCCCGAGGCTCCCCTCAGGCGCCCAGCCTCCGCGGGGCGGGCGGCCTCCCGCCCTTCCCCTCCGCCGCCTCACGGCCGGCGGCCTCTCGCCGCTCCCCTCCGCCGCCTCAGCGCCGGCGCCTCCCCGAGGCCCGCGACCCGCCGGGTCCCCGTGTCCCCCTCCCCCCCGGCCCGGCGTCCCCCCGGCCCCTCGCACCAGTTGGTCATGTCGAGGAAGAAGGCGCAGCCGGCGGGGCTGAGCTGGAAGCCGAGGAGCCGCTGGAACTCGCCGATCAGCACGTCCTTGTCGGTGGTGCCCAGGCAGCTGAACTTCTGCATCAGCTCCGCGTCCAGGTCCACGTCCATGCCCTCCATGGCGCTCAGCGGTCCCCGCCGCCCCGGGGCCGCCCCGCTGCCGCCGCCGCCGCCGCCTCAGCGCCGCATGGGGGCGAGGGGGGAGCGCGGGCACGGCGGGGGGCGGGGGGGAGGGGGCGCGGGCGACGCCAGCCGCTGCCGGCGCTGCGCAAGCGCCGCTCCGCCCCGCGCGAGGGGCACGCGGCCTATGACGCCACCGCGCCGGGCGCCAGGCGCGGTGGCGTCACCCCGCGCGCGGCGGGGGAGGGAGGGGCGGGGGGCGGAGCGTCGGCGGCCCGCCCCCGGCGGAAGGAGAGCCGCAAGGGCGAGGGGGCGGGGGCGCGCATGCAAATGAGTGCTTTGCATACGTGGGCGGGCGCCTCGCGTGACGTGGGGGCTCCGCGCGCACGACCGAGGCGGGCGGAGAGCGACGGCGACTGCGTCACTGGGCGGGGTAATATTTGCATAGCCCCCAGCCGCGCGCTTCCATATATGGAGGCGGCGCGGGCGGCGAGCGCGCGTGTTTATGTATGCAAATAAGCGGCGGGCGGGCGGGGCCTTGTGACGTCTCGCGGCGCTACGCAAACGAGGCGGCGCAAAGCCTGCCGGGGCCGGGGTGCTGGCGCGGGGCCCGGCCCGGCCCGGCGGGGCCTTCCCAGCAATTCCCCCCCCGTGTCGGCCCCGCCGGGGCCCGGCCCGGCGGCTCCGCGGCCGGTAGCACCGATACTTCCCCTGAAGGCGATAAAAGGTCGCGGGTCCTCGCCCCGCCAGCACCGGGGGGGACCCAGCCCAGCCCAGCGCGACGCCGGCTACGCGTTGATGTGTTTAACGTAAATAAACGCTCACTGGGTTTTAACGCAGGCCTGCTGCGTCACGCGGAGGGTTTTCCTTCCCAAGCGCGGTCCCGGGCCGGGGAGCCGCCTCCCGCCGCGGCGTGTGCCCGGCAAGCAGCGCCGCGGCCCCGGGCCCCGCTCCAGAGGGAACCAGGAGCAGCAGAGGCCTCGCCGGGAGCGGGGCGGGGGGGGGGGGTGTCGTGATCACGGCGCCCAGCTCTGACGTAGGCTCGCAGGCGGATAAGCTGTGGCGTGACGGGAGAAGCGACCGAGGGGAGCGGCGGAGGCCCCGCCTGTGAGGCGGGAAAAGCGAAGCCCGCCCGCAGCCTCCTTTGCCCCTCGCGGGCCGCCGTCGAGCGCCGAGCCCGCCCCGCCCCGCCGTTCTACGGGAGGCGCCGGAGGTCAAGCGGCGGAAGGTGTCGCTGCGCGAGTGCGTCACTTCCTGGCGGCGCCGGTGGCGGGGCGCGGGGAGCACCATGCCCAAGTGAGCGCGGCTTCGGCGGGCTCCGGTGCTGAGGGGGCGGCGGCGGGAGGCAGGGCCTGGGCCTGGGGCCGGGGCCGGGGGTGGGAGCCGGGGCGAGGGGCCGCCCGGGCCCGGCGGGGAAGGGGGGGGGGGGGGGGGGAGGGGGAGGGGTGGCCGTTCGTCCCCGGGCAGGGTTCGGTGTCCCCGGCGGGGCGGTCGGTGTTGGTTCAGGCCTCGGGGGGCGCGGAAGGGGCGCGGGCAGGCCGAGCCCTGGGCGCTCGTTCGGTGCAGCGCCTCTTCCTCCGGGCGCAGCCGCGGGGCCGGCGTCGGGGGTCGCGTTTCAACGCTGGCGGCGCAAAGTGATTTCTTAATAGCAAGAGGTTTCCCTCTTCAGGTTTTATTGCGATTACTGCGACACGTACCTCACCCACGACTCGGTAAGTACCAAACCTTCCGCGGTAATTTCTCCGTCGTATCAAGAGGGTTAAAAGAAAACTTACCCAGGCTGAAAGCGGGTTGCTTGAAATATTGTGGCGCCCTACTCGTCCTCTCCCGCTTCTTTGCAAAAAAGAACGAGAACGGGAGGAGTTTGAATGTCAGCAGCGCTCAGCGGTCAAGGGCAGCCGACGCTCGTGGCTGCCGAGGAGCGTTGCGGTCAGTTGGTAAGGGAGGGCGGGCTGGCTGCCTGGGCAGCCTCCTCTGCTTAAACTGGAGTCTGGAGGCTTACACGTAAAGGTTTCGCACGTCACCCGTCCTCTGACCGGGCACAGAAACCAACCTGTTTCATACTGCTAAGTTGCATACGTTTAAAATCGTACAACAGTTCCCAGTAAACTTTGGTTTTATGTGGTGTTACGTAAGCCTTGGGTTTCCGTGGTCTTTCTCAGCCCTCCGTGAGAAAAACCCACTGCAGTGGCCGAAAACACAAAGAGAATGTGAAAGACTACTATCAAAAATGGATGGAGGAACAAGCTCAGAGCCTGATTGACAAAACAAGTAAGGCTAATCCTTCTGTGACCCCGGGTTGCTTTCCCGTTACTTCCCCTGACTTTCCTCTGGCTGCTTTTCTTCTGTTCTTCCATGCTGATTCTTCCTCGCTTCCCCGGTGAGTCTTTGCTCCGTGAATCAGGAGCGAAAACTTCGCTTAGAATCTGAATCTGGAACTCGTCAGAGCGTGGGCTTCCGCGTAAGAGACGAGGGCTCTGCCCGAGGGGTGGTTGCAAGCAGGCACCTACTGCTCTACTGTGGTTGAGAGGGCTGTAGGTACCGCCGCCTTTGGCACTGCTAGTGATGTCATACAAGGTCTCATCACACATTTTTGCTTTTTGGTAGTGGCACGGTTATGTAGAGAGCATGAATAAGAAATCCAAAAGATAGGAAAATGGACGCTGAAGTGTATGGATTTTTGCATTTTTAAAAAAAAAAAAAGCTCTAGTTGCTTGCCCTCAGTTCTCTAGGGATATTGATTTTTTTTGTCCTCTCTTGCTATCAAAAGCTTGAATAAAGCGTGAAGAGTTTCCTCTGTCAGTTTATAGGGTTCTTTTCCTCTCGCTTGTCCTCTGAATAATGGTTCTTTCCTCTCTCCAAAGAAATACAAATGCCAGATTAACTTTCTGGCAACTTTCTTTAGATCATAGAATCGTAGAATCTCTCGAGTTGGAAGGGACCCGTAGGGATCATCGAGTCCAACTCCCTGCTCCTCGCAGGACGACCTAAAACTAAACCGTATGACTAAGAGCGTCGTCCAGATGCTCCTTGAACTCAGACAGGCTCGGTGCCGTGATCTACTTCCCCGCGAGCCTGTTCCAGCCTTCCGACCGCCCTCTCAGCCTCTTCCTAACGTCCAATCTGAACTTCCCCTGAGGCAGCTTCATTCCGTTTCCTTGTGTCCATTTTCCTCGTGACGCTTCCAACTCTCGCATCTTTTGCCTTCCTTCTAGTTGATTCCAGTCTTTTGAATTTCTTCTTTTCCCTTCCACATAAGATGTTTTTCATGCTTTTTGTCACCTACCTCAGTCACTGCCTTATTACCATTTTCAAGACAGCATGTCTTTACCCAGTGATCCCAGGTGAAAGCTGCAGCTGCAAATCACGTGATGCATTTTCTCTACCGTCCGCCTTCCTGTTAGGTGTGTGAAACTCATCAAGGAGCTCTCTAGTCTCGGCTGGAGTAATGACTGTAATAATTGTCTTCAAGGATATCAGGTCCTTCCGCCATGACAAGCAGCATAAACCAGGGATTTGTTCCAGAGTTAGAACAACTGAGCGCGCAGCATGACATGAAGTATGCTCTGACCGCGTGGCATGAGAAGGAGGATTGACGCAGGAGCTTCCTCAGCCTAGTAACTGGTTTTTCTCCTGGGATTCTTTCTTTCCTTTTTTTTTTTTTCTTTTCCCCCCCAATGTAGCGGCTGCATTTCAGCAAGGGAAAATCCCACCGACACCTTTCTCGGCACCACCGCCCGCGGGAGCCATGATACCACCTCCCCCCAGCATCCGTAAGTCTGAACTGGACAGGTTTTGACTGGGGTGGCAGCCCTCGTTAGCGATGTTGCATGTTTCCTGGACTTGTAAAGAAAAGTCCTTTTAGCTTGAAATCAAGCTAAGACATTTTGAGCTCGTGAATACCGAAATGTAAGAGAATGCTTTGTGAGAGTGTTTCAGCCACCATCTTAATCTTTAGTTTGTCTGGTTTTAGTAATGTTGAGTACGTTAACAGAAACACGTGCCTCCTCACTACTTGCTAGCTGCAGTGTAGCTAGCTTCATGAAAACTTCCAGCACGGGGTTTGGTTTTGGGTTGGGTTGGTTTTTTTTAATGGAATAGGATTGATAACCTCCTTTTGCACTTCAGCTGGCAAACGGCTGAGATCCTTTCCTGCTTAGAGTCCAGCTGTTGGAAGTGGTAGTCGTCTGCATTAGGTATGCAAAGTTGGAAATAAACAGCTAGCATATTCTTCCCCCGGCTCACTTTTTGGCACCTGAAGTCAGAGTTGAAACTGAAAACGAAGGCAGGCAGCTGTAAAGCAAATCTGAGACACCTTAATTACTCAAATGTCCTGTAAAGTTTAAGAACTGCTTTGCGTTGATGAATGTGAAAGCAGCCAGATGCGTAACCAATCTCTGTATGTGTTCAGCTGGCCCCCCGCGGCCTGGCATGATGCCGGCCCCTCATATGGGTGGACCGCCAATGATGCCAATGATGGGCCCCCCCCCACCAGGAATGATGCCGGTTGGACCCGGTAAGTCTTGGAGACAGGTCAGTCTGTAACTGAGGTACCGGGTGGCCTGGCGTGCAGGATGTTTGGGTTATGTTTCCTGCCTCGCTGGGCAGTAGAGAGTTGCGAAAGGAGCTCGGCGGAAAACGTGAAGCAGCTGCAGTACTTGGGCGCTAGACGTAGCGATGCGCTCTAGTTTATAGCTTGCGTCGCTCCAGACGTCGTATTGGAGGCAGCGTGGGTGGACAGCCCCAAGCGTCCCGCTGTGGAAGTGTTTCGGTTTGCGTGTGCTCTGTACGCACGTTTGCTGATCCATTATCTCTGCATGGTGAGGCATACAGCAGTCTTACCACTGCTAATTAAAGTTCCTTTACTGCTTGTTGAGAGTACTTACTAGCACAACTGAAATTATCGCTCTGGTAAATTGTAGCTTTTCTACCTCTAGTCTTAGCAGTACAATCTTTAATTGTTTAGCAATTCTGTTTTTGCACAGGGGGTACATTTCAGCACTAACTGAATTTTATTGTTTAAAATGTCTCAAGATAATGTGTTCCAGAGAAACGACGTGCCTTTAAAAGTCTTTTTTTTCAGAACTGTAAAGGCAAACTAAAATGTCTTGATTCATTCCGCTTTTGAGCTTACTGGCATTTGAAGAATTCTCAGGGGACGTCTTACTGAAGCCATTACTGGAACAAATGTGAAGGAATACGCGCAGGGGCACTAGAATTAGTGAAGTGTCTTTGCAATTATTGTCTTGCTTGGTAGAAACTGTTCTTTAAGTGTTTTTTAAAGGCACAAGATACGTGCATCATCTGCGATATTAAGCAGCATGGTCGCTGCCTGAAAATAAATGGAGAAGTTGGACGGAAACCGTTATTTCAGTGCTTTTTAGTAGAGCACCTGTTTTCCTTTGGTAATGCTGTTACCCAGCTGTAAGCGGCACGCCAGTCTTATTCCAAACACACTTAACGGGAGAATTTCACGTTTTTTTTCCAAATGAACTTTCCAATTCGGTAGCTATTTCCTTGAACCACTCTTTTGAGTGGTCGAAAATAATTTATCGGTGAATGTTGTCGAAAGTGGGCGTATAACCCAGGAACTTGGGTCTTCCTCTGCTAATGGCTAATATCCTTCAGGGGGGAAATGCAGTCCGTCTCGGCCAGCTTCCAGATCAAAGCTTACAGACTTGTAAACTGAAAGTTCCCTGGAGGGTGGGGGAGAGAGAACCTGCGCACTGTATTGATGTGGCTCGGCGGTTGCTACTCCCGAGGGCTCTTCTCTCATGTCCTTCCTTTCCCCTTCTAGCTCCAGGGATGAGGCCGCCGATGGGAGGACACATGCCGATGATGCCGGGGCCCCCAATGATGAGACCGCCCTCCAGACCCATGATGGTGCCAACCAGGCCGGGAATGACCCGTCCAGACAGATAAAGGTGGAAATGGAGCTACCTTTTCTTGTTCGTTTTACCATCTTCCGTATGATAAAATACCATAGACCTGTGTCCCTCGGATTTTGTACTAAAACAGTGTGTAGGGGAAATCTGCTGTTACTTCAGACTGCAGACGGTTTGACCTAGATGCACACTGGACTGATGCTTTTGTACCTGGTCTGGGTTTTTTGGTGGGTTTTTTGTTTGGTTGGTTGGTTTTCCCCCCCTGCCGTTGAATTGTAAAACACAACAATAAAACATTGATGTTGGTTTACGTATGGAGAATCTGAGCCTTACTCTGTGCGTGGGTTTTCTGCCTGGCAGAAAGAGACGTCGGTTTTCTTTGCTCCCTCTCTACCTGTCTTGCACAGAATTTTTTAGGGTTTGGTTTTTTTTTTTTCCCCTTAGTTCTTTGGTAATCTCATTTTTCATGTCATACCCCTAGAGAGATGTTTTACTACCTGCATTTTGAATTCTTGTTTCAAAACAACAAGTATGTGTGGTTTTAGTTAAAAACAGAAAAGGTGACATCAGGAAAGCCTGCAGTGATGTCCCTAACTGGGGAGACTGCAACATTAAGTGACTTTACTAGCACAAAATAGGTTGAATTTAACAAGATGTTGATTCTCCACTGAGGGAAGCAAAGAGACGCTGTTAAAAGGCTACTTCTTACAGCAGTTGTTTTGATGCTGCCGAACATATTTCTGCTGTTCCATTGCTACTGGGGCATTTGTGTGGACGCATTTAATTACGTTGTTGGAGTTGCTGAGTCAGTAGTTATTAACGCTCTGTTCCCTTCTTGGCATGAAGGGATGTGTCGCTGAAGATGTGTCCCAGGCCCTTTAGATTACTAAAAGGATTTTGCTTTTGATGAGCCGTACATCATGCAGGTGCACAATTCCAATTGAATTAAAAGAATTTATTCTGTTTGCATTACCGGCTGCTCTGTGCATGTCGCTTGTCGTCCATTTCAGTCTGCAGAACTGTCCAACTCATTCTTGACATATTTGCATCTAATAGGAAAGCGTGGCGGTGATATGCATCTGAGAAGAAAGTGTTTGGTTAGCAGAGCTGCCAGGGCTCCTTTTCCGAGTTGCTCTCCGCTATGGGACAGGACAGTCCAGTCGTTTAGAGGAGATTATATTTTTAGGAGCCTGTGTGCTTTCAACAGTCTCCTGTAAAGAACACGGTGTAGTTGAGATACATAAATATTTCAATTGAGGTATTAAATATCTGGGGGTGCTGGTCGACAGCCGGCTGAACGTGAGCCGGCAGTGTGCCCAGGTAGCCAAGAAGGCCAATGGCATCCTGGCCTGTATCAGAAATAGTGTGGCCAGTAGGAGTAGGGAAGTGATCGTCCCCCTGTACTCGGCACTGGTGAGGCCGCACCTCGAACACTGTGTTCAGTTTTGGGCCCCTCACTACAAGAAGGACGTCGAGGTGCTGGAGCGTGTCCAGAGAAGGGCAACGAGGCTGGTGAGGGGTCTGGAGCACAAGTCTGATGAGGAGCGGCTGAGGGAACTGGGGTTGTTTAGCCTGGAGAAAAGGAGGCTGAGGGGAGACCTCATCGCTCTCTACAACCACCTGAAAGGAGGTTGTAGCGAGGTGGGGGTCGGTCTCTTCTCCCAAGTAACAAGCGACAGGACGAGAGGAAACGGCCTCAAGTTGTGCCAGGGGAGGTTTAGATTGGACGTGAGGAAAAATGTCTTTACTGAAAGAGTGGTTAAACATTGGAACAGGCTGCCCAGGGAAGGGGTTGAGTCCCCATCCCTGGAAGTATTTAAAAGACGTGTAGATGAGGCGCTTAGGGACATGGTTTAGTGGACATGGTGGTGTTGGGTCGACGGTTGGACTCGATGATCTTAGAGGTCTTTTCCAACCTTAATGATTCTATGATTTAATTCCTCAATACTTAATAGCCGTGCTCAGCAAACATTGAGGCAAAAGTTAGAGGGCGTTTCTACGATAAACCATGCTAGGAGTAGACTTCTGCAGCATGCAGCACTTGGGCTGGACTGGCGCTGCGGGGCTGCCGCGCCGATGCAGCGGATCCCGCTGCTCTTGAGTTTCCCGCGTCTGACAGCAAAGGGATGGCGGTGCAGCTTCACCTCCCACCTGGGGTTCCGCAAGCATCAGGCACCCAGTAGACTGCAAGGAGCTGAAATGGCTGTACCGGTGCTTATCTTGGAAGGGGAATGTGTCTCCCCGATCAATAATCCGAGCGTTTTTCAGCTTTACATTGAAGCTGGATTGCTTTTACATCAAACATACAACACACACCGTCAATGCATATTAATAACTTTTTCCCGGGGGGAGGGAAATAGGCAGGAATTAGTGACGATCAGCACTGGGCTTTGATAAAAGTTCAGGGCTTGTATGCCACTTGAGTTCCCCCGCCTGCTGTCAGGTTAAAACAGAACGTACTCAGCGAAGTACAAAGCACGTGGTTTTCTCGTGAGGGAGCTGATAAAGGCGTGACTGATCAGCCTGAGGCTCCAGCGGGTACGCCGTACTTGCAGGACAGCGTAAGCGTTTATGTGGGGTTCCCTGGGCTGAGCGTAGCCTTGAAAGCGGAACGCTCCCTTGTAATCCAAGCCGAAATCTCGCACAGGGTGTGAGACGCTCTAGTTCACTGTCACCCATCAAAGAGCTACAATACAAACATAGCACAGAAACTGCTTGAAACCGAGATGGTTTTTTCTTCCTTCAGCAGCCTCACTGGTGACGTTGTTTTCTATTTAACATTTTATTTCTGTAGTGCGAGCGCCTCTTTTAAAAAAACCTTATTTTTGCCTGGCCTGGGATGGTCTTTGGAAGGGAGCTGTAGAAAGAAGAGGTGCGAAACTGAGCTGGTTTGTGTCTCCTGGGTTTTCGCCTGCAGCTCCGAGGCTGTGACTCACCGACGTTATTTCACGGAGGCGAAAGCGGGTAATCAGAGGCAGCCCGACACCGCCGGCACCCTCACCTACCGCCTTCCCCTTCGTGCTTCCTGCGTTGCCTTTAGCTCTCGGCGCGCAGCGCTGCACCGCGGGGGAGGGACGATTCGGGCCGCAGCCCTGCCCGTGGCGGGGGGGGGGGGGTGTCCGTCCGTCCCTCCGTCCGTCCCTCCGTCCGTCCCTCCGTCCCGTGGGGCCGCCCCCTCCGCGCACACGCGTGGAGTGCGGCTGCGGCGCGCGCGGGGGCCGCCAGGGGGCGCGGCGGGGCGAGGCGGGGCGGGGCGGGAGGCGGCGGCGGCGGCGGCGGCGCCGCGATGGGGTCCCGGCGCCCGCGGCCCTGAGCCCCGCCGCCCCGCGGCATGGCCGGCATCATCAAGAAGCAGATCCTGAAGCACCTCTCCCGGTGAGGCACCCGCGCCCGGTCCTCCTCCTCCTCCTCCTCCTCCCCTGGCGGGTGCGGGAAGGCCCGGGCCTGAGGCGGGGCGGTGGGTGAGGGCCCGGGGGGGCCGCTGTGGGGCTTGGGGGCCGCAGGGCCCGGCTGGCAGCCCCGCTGTGGAGCTGCAGGACCCGGGGCGGGTCTGAGGGCCGGGGGCTGTGGGGCCCGGGGGGGGGTCTGAGGGCCCGGGAGTGGTCTGAGGGCCCGGGGCTGTGGGGCCTGGGGGCGGGGGGGTCTGAGGGCCCAGGGGAGTCTGAGGGCCCGGGAGTGGTCTGAGGGCCCGGGGCTGTGGGGCCCGGGGGGGGGTGTCTGAGGGCCGGAGGTGGGTCTGAGGGCCCGGGGGAGTGTGAGGGCCCGGGGCTGTGGGGCCCGGGGAGGGGGGTGTCTGAGGGCCGGGGGTTGTGGGGTCCGGGGGGGGGCTGAGGGCCCGGAGGGAGCGGGCCCGGCTCGCCGCGAGTGGGCCCTGCCGCCCTGCCCTCAGCGCCGCGTCCTGCCGGGGTCAGGCCCCTCAGAGCCCCGGGTCGGCGCTCCCGGTGTGCGGGAGCCGCGGTGGAGGTTTCCAGCCCGGCCTGGCTCCTGCCGCTGCCGGTCTTGCCTTGGTGCCGGCGGCGCAGGGAAGCGTCCGGCTGGGCGTGTGTTCCGGCGGGGGCTGCGTTTGCTCACCCTTCGGGGTGGCTCTAGGCCTGGGCTGCTCCCAACAGCAGCTCCCGCTCGGCTGGGAGCGGGTGAGCGTGAATAAAAGTTCAAGAGGCAAGAGGAGAACATGAACAGCAAAAGGTACCGAGTCCAAGGGCGAGAAGGAATGCTGTAATACCTGGTACACGTAGCACATGCTCAGGCACTTGGTTGTTGTTTTCGCTGATGTTTTGTCATTTTCGGTGAAGTTCGTTAAAGGCACTCAAAGGTGCATCGAGGAAGACCATCATTTGGTGCTTCATGTGTAAGACTGCAAGTCAGTAAATACAGCTTCAGCTGTGGCTCCGCTACTGACGTGGGGGTTGACCTTGGGCAAATCGCGGTGCCTCAGTTTCCCTGCCGCTTGAAAGAAAAGAGCTGCATGAGAGCTAGTGGTTACTGTGTTATCTTACGGCCACGGGCACGTCCTCCCTCTGCATTGCTGAAAGCTCAGAATAATATGATGAAATATAAAGGTGGCGTATCTCGGAGGATACTGATGAAGGCGCAGCATTGCACAGTGCTTTTCCTCTCTGTGCTTTGTGAGCTGCAGATGATCAAGTCCTTTTCTTTTTTACTGGTGGAGAAGTCCAGACATAAAAGCCAGGGGCTTGAAATGACTTGTGCGGGGTTACGTGGTGTCAGTGCTGAACAAGGAATTAAGACCTGGGAATCCTGGCTCTCTGAAGCTGGTAGTAAATCCTGAGAGTTTCTGGAACCTCAGAAGAATGCCCGCAAACTTTAAGCGAGCAGTCTCCTCAATAAAGTGTCTGTCTGCGGCGGTTCTGAGTCACTAGTTGCTCAGTACTCCAGCTTTCCAGGCAGCGTACCAGAAAGGAGTGTAATAGAGCCTGCTGCTTGATCTGAACAGTGCGCTAATTTAAATTAATTTCTGCTAGACCTGACATCACAAATCTCCGAGCTTTCTGTCTCATTCCACCTCAAATTGGCATGTCGTGCTCGTTATGGATTCAGTGTTCTTGTCAGGAGGCACTGAAGTATTTATAACAAGGAGAGGTGGATGAGAGCAGTTATTAATGGAGGCTGAAATAGAGCTGGGCTTTATTCCTAGGTACCGCTCCTCCTAGGACGAAAGACCGCATGTGTTGTTCTTACGGATAATTCTCTTTTTTTTAGATAAATACACTTTTGTTGGTGGTGCTTTTACTTAATTTTGCTTTTCAGTCTCCCTTATCTTGCACTGTTAGAACACATTCCTGCTCAAAGTGCCCCCTTTTTTCCGCCCGATCGGGCCGGTTGTTAACGTTCACCTGTGTCTCTCTTTGTGCAGTTCCAGGGAGAACAGGGAGTCACGAAAAATTCTGGAGCGTTACCTGTTTTCCTACTAGCTGGACTCTGTCATTTGGGGTGGTTGGTCTGATCCTGCCCCTCTCTTGCATAAGTATTGTGGATGTTTTGTAGAAATGCGTTTTGAACACAGTTTAATGTTGTATAAAAAAGATGATGTTTTTCCGTTCCGGTTTTGTTTCCTCTAAATACCTCAGCTTCGCACTCCCTTTGGGTCTTTCTTTCAGCTATGCTCATTTGCCTGGAAGAATTTTGCTACTGAATCATTAATCTGCCTTTATTTTCTGCTTTCCATTTGCATATGAAATAATTCCTTGTTCCTCTCGTTATGTCTTCATTTGAAGTAATTTCTGCATGGGGTGTGTTTTTGTTCCTTTTCTATCTGGAAATTTGCAAGGAAGGGTCACGAGAGACAGCAAGATCAGGGAAGTATGAGAGAGTTATTTCACACCAACTGTTCAGATTACGGGAATTACATGTCAAATAGGATGACAGTGGTCACTTGCGGTGATCTGTAAAGCTGGGCTTTGCCGTCGGGGACAGAGCTGAGTTATGAATGTATTTTAGAAGGCTTAGCCTGTGTTGTGCTTTAGCAGCTTAAATTCCTAGAGCAGAAGAATCTAAAAACTTGCAGTGCTTTCACCATCTGTGCTTTTCACTCTTTCGTCCTATATTTAGCTTGGAAAAGAAAACAGATTAGGTGGTTTCACTTTTTGGTTCTTCTGCACACATGGCTGCAGTACTGGGATGGCAGATTCTGCAGGGAGACTGTTTATAACCAGACACCAAACCGTTGTAGCTGGGACAAAGGGCTCTCCCTACGAGCTGTCGGAAGCATCAGCTGCTTGCTGTGTGTTTGAACTTGAATCTGGTTTGAACTCCTCCGAAGCTGTACAACAAGAGGGGTACTTTGGTTGTGTTTACCAGTCTGTAATTATTCAAGGAAGCATATCTATTGCTTTAAAATAAAACAGTGATTTGCCTTTACCTCTTTCTGGTTTTGTTTGAAAGTACCCTCTTTTTATTGTCTTTTCTTTTTTTTTTTTTTTAAATAGTGCTCAGTGCAGCTGCAGTAGATACTTGATCTCAGAGTATTATAAAGGTGGTATTTATCCCCATTTGGTAAACAGGGAAACTGAGGCAAGCCAAACTAACCCAACTTACTTAATATAACACTTTGGGATTTGAGTTCTTGGCACTGCAGTGGAAATCCTTATCAAAATTATTTTTATTTAATTTAATTGGGAAGCTTTTATCCACTACTGCATCTGACAACTGCTTTGTGACATTTTCTTTTGTTATACATGTTAAAATGTGAGCTTGTGGAGTAATAGGCCCTGATAGACCATCTAATTGCGCATGCTACATGGCTTCCAGAGGAAATACAACATGTAATCCCTCTGGAAGAAAAGAATAAAAGTTAGGTGGAGAAAATAATCAGGTAATAGCTTGGCTTGCTCCAGTTCCAAAGGACTGATGTGAAAGAGCCACTGAGTCAAAAGCCTCTGAAAGAAGGAAAAGCTGGTGTCAGCAGAGGAGCTGGGGTGGGGTTTGGGAGCAGGTTTGAAGGCAGAGGGAGGAGGCCACAAGTGTATCTAGCTTTGACAGGAGCCCTGGAGAACTGCAGCTGAGGAGGAGCTTCAGGAACCTCTGAAAGTAGGGTGAGAAGGAAGCAGAGGAGAAATGAGAGAGAAAAGTTGGCTGAGGTAACGCCAGCACTGTCGCTGAGACAATACAGAGGAAAACCGGCATGGGAAGTGAGACCTGTTTGCAGAGGGAAGAGCGCGGTGCTTGAGCCACCAGTGCAGGCCGCTGGCCGAGTTGATAACAGACGCCTGCAACAGAAACGGAGGTGATACTGGGCTGGTGGTTGTGTCTTTGCTAGAACCATGATTGTAAACAGGGCCTGACGCTCGCAGAGACCCTTCATTCCCGAGTATATGAAGTACTTGAGTGCCACTGGGATTTTTGCTCTGTTTTATCCCCGGTCTGCTACACTGGATTACTAGACACGTAGGATCTCAGCTGCTGTTTCATGTGTTGGTCGGGACAGTATCTGCAAGGCGCTATGTTGCTGTGGAGCAGGACTGGGAACTGTGGAAGGGATTAAGACAGGGTTTGTAGCGAGGTTTTCTGTGTCATCTTATACTGTGCTTTGCTTCTGTTGGTTGGTTTGTTTCCTCCTTTCCCGGGTTTTGGAGGTTGCTGAATGACGGGTAACGTTTTGGACAGTACAACCTTTCCAATGAAGGCTGAAGCCAAATTATCTTTAGCAGGTGCAAGGCTGTGCAGCCAGGTTTATCGATCGTGCCGTCAGTTGTCACTTCTTCTCCATCCCGCTGTCATACAGAGGAAGACGAGGCATGGCAGAAGTTGGCAGAACTGTCTTTCATAGCGCAGTATTGGAGCCACCTTTCTGGATAAATAAGATGGGCTTTAGAAACAGAATTTTAAAAAATCCTAGAAAATAAAACAATTGAGTAGCACGTGCAGGATGTGACACTTTGATGCTTGTAGATGTAGGTCAAGCACGCAGCCAGAAGAAACAGCATCGTGTAACTCCTCATAAATTGTACTGCATCTTAGTAGAGCCTTTCTTCTCAGTTCCCAGTGGTTTAGGCCATATATCCCTTTTTCCAGACGAGATTGCCTTGACTCCTCCCCTCTTTCAATTGCAATTGCACCCGGTCCTTGCAAAGGATAAAACCACTGCTAGTAGATAAGTGAAAATATCAGGAAAGCCTATAGTGTATCTTTAGTTTCTTCTAGATCAATTTAGCAGTTAGGAACACGTGGGTGTTGCAGAGTGCGCTGAGCTAGGAACACGTAGGCTTCTGTGGGCTGTTATTTCCTAACTTGGATGTAAGAATCTCAGAATCTTCCTGGCCCTGAAAATGCATTGGTATTACCCCTTCCAGGCAGTTGTGCTACTTCTGTGCCACATGCAAAGAATTCAGAGCTGGCTCCAAGACTGAGAACTGCTCTATGCCACGTGAGCCCTGCCTGTTCCGTAGCATTACTGGATTAGCTCTTCAGCTAGTCTTGGAGCTGTTTGTACCTCCGTGCTCAAAAGTGTGTGATCTCCTTGCCTGCCCTCTGTCTACCCCCACCATCAAAGACATGCTCTCAGGCTGAGACAGGACAAAGAAAGGCCATTGTAGCTGATGGTCATCCTGCTGTTTGGTGGTACTAGACTCTCTCAGGTCAGGATGGCAGAAGCGAGATGTGTTATCCCGAGGAGACCCATCCTTCTCCTCGGAAAAGATGTGAGGACAAGAGGCAGAAGCGGTGGTTCTTCAGCCAAGAAAATGGGGTTCAGTCTCTGCCATTCAGGAATCGTTGAGATGAGCTCTGTGGCTTGCACTGGGCAGAAGGTCAGATTGTGTTATCAGATATGCATTATTTGCCCAACGCGGAGGGGTGGGGAATTCCCTAAGTCCAATGAGCGCTTCTTTTCCCCCAATGCTTCGATTTCTTGGCTAAATGCTGCAGTCTGGAAATCACTATAAGAAAATACAGTCTGAATTCTCTGGTCTGTTTACCTCTCACTTGTCCTGGAGTGTTTTGCAGCATCGCTGCGTGCTCGAATGCTGAGATGCAGCTGTGCCCTTGCAGTGACAGTCAAAGTGATGGCACACTCAGTAAAATGTGTTGGAAACCCTCTGATTTAGAAACACCTACCGTCAGTATAAGGTGGGTGCTTACCACTTAACCCTTCAGGTTTCTCCAAGTTTCCTGGCCTTGATTCTAAATTAACCGGAAGAAATTTAAAGAGCATGGTTGGTAGGGAGGAAAGCAAGGAAATTGCATCTGGGAATGGCCTGATGAAGCTACACAATTGTGGAATGATTTGGGCAGAAGAGACCTCTGGAGAACCTTTGCCCGGGACAGAGTCTCTTTGCTAGAATTGAGACCAACATTGCAACTTTGGCTTTAGCTGCTTTAATATCCTCCTTCAGAGATCAGGGAAGTTTCTACTGCTGAAGATGATAATTTGCCTAAAATAGCTGTTGCAGCTGTAGGAAATACATGAAACCACAAAGCTGCTAGCAGTTAAAAATTGATGATAAAAAAGCCATTACTTTTCCATCTGCAAAGCATTCTGTTCCTGCTTTTCAGTGCATTCTGTTCAGCCAGGTAATAATTTCTTCGGTGCCCAAGTGCCACAAAGCACACAAGTTGGAATCCAAAGCATGAAGGGCTTGAAAAACAAACCTGGTAGCTAAAGCCCAAAATAACCCCTTCCTGCAGCCAGCGCTCGGACAGAGAATAGCAGAGGAGGGATGTGGTTGTGTTCTCTGCAAGGGGCTTGCACGCGTTTTGGCATGGCTGAAGAGGGCTTGAGCAACACAAGGATGTGACAGAGAGCAGGTAACCCAGGTGTGGATAACCTCCCTGAACTTTTAAGTTCTACATCTTGGTCTTCATGTGGCTGAGAGCAGCAGGACATGTGTCTCAAAAGGTGGGGGGATTTGGGGACAGATGGGAGATGCCTGCAGCTCACCCACCGTGGGGCTGTGTTGGGTAGGGCACGCGGTTGGGTCTGGAGGGCAGTCGGCAGTGTGGTGCTTGGTGTGCCTGTGGGGAAGTCACTTAATCATTTGGTGTCATAGTTTCCCCAGTGGTTAAGTAGAGATAATACTAACGAGCCAGTTTGTACATTGCTCTGAAAATAGCCCAGGGAACACTGGCAAATAGTTTTGGGAATGGGGTGGAAACAGTTTGTAGCACAAAACTCTGAGCCAATTTCTAAAAAAGAAGCTTTGACGTGTCTCCTTCCCAGCAGTGGCTGCTGTTTTGCAGGCCATCAGGCAGAGCTCCTGAGGTATCCAGCATTGAACCACAGGTAATAAGTTTGTCTCTTAAGTTCTTCCATGCTGTGTCTAGCAAAGCATTTAAGGCCAGATGCAAACCCTGTGATGTTGTAATTTGGAAATTTCTTATTTTCCTAGTACATTTTGATGGCTTTTTTACTCTTTAAAATTTTAATATTGAGGAATTCTTGATGGAAAGAAGGAACCCCAGGCTATTATGCAGTGAAGTAATAAACAGCTACCACTTCTTTGTTCAAGACAGGGGTAGGGAAAGAGTGTGCACATGACAGGACGTGGCATTTTCCTTTCACAGAGAGTAATCTCTAAAATCAGGGTTGCTACGCTGCAGTTTACCAGAAGAACCAAATTGTCAGTTTTGCGAAGCGTGTGTCGGCTGCTGGATGCAAGGTGTTTCCAACCACTTCCACTCGGCTCGAGAGAGAAGCGTGTGCCGTATCTGGAATGCTAAATAGAATCTTGTTGCAGCAAAAATAAATTGCACTTCAGTAGCTCAGGAGGAAAATATGGCTGGGTGTATCCTGACGTGAGCTGCTGGGTTTTGCAGAGCCTTGCGCTGGCTGCATGGAACCTCTCCACGCCACTACTGCTCTTCAGACTAAGCAATGGGCCAGGAAAAGGGGCTGTTAATACAACTCCTCTCCCCTTGTCTTATTTCTTCTAGGCTCCTTGAGCTCTTATCTCCTCTGCAGCTGCTCAGTTGAGTCTGAATTTTGTAATAACCTGTTATTTTCTGCAGGTTGGAAACAAAAATGTAGATTGGATTGCAGGGTGAATAACTTCTTAAAATCTGAGAAGTGGGGCTTCTGACTAGTGCATTTATTTATATGTTTCTTCCTAGTTTTCTTTCATGTGTTGTTATTTGCTTGAGGTTTAGTCTCGGGAAATTCCCTGGCAGCTGACGAGGGTTTGCGTTCCAGATTTTGGAGCATGGGGCAGCTGGCATTTAAACTTTACTGAGCTTCCAGCCGATGAGCTAGAAATAGTAAAAGAGTTCCTCAGTGAGGTGGAGTTCAACCCCTGCCAAAAATGCAGCCTCTGTTCCTTTCAGATTAGTTTATGGTCTGCTTTACAGGTCTCCGAGTACCAAATTAGTTGACAGTGGGTGTGGTGCAAGAAGCGCACCTAGTCTGGAGCCTTTGCAGTTTTCAGTATTCAGGGTGCTTAAGAGTCATTTCTGTTTTGGACAAGAAAGTGTCCTCAGGGTCCGAGTACGTGGGGAGGCAGACTTCAGGGAGGAGTGAGCTGGCATTCATGCTTTGTGTAATAGTTCAGTCTCGTTCCTGATCTGTTTGGAAATGGTGATTTTCCTCTGCAAGTTTGAATTGAATTTCTAAGTCTTTTACCTTAGCCGTGTTGTAGTGCGATAGGTAACTTGGAGCCGAGAGAGCTGATAACTCGTTTGTTTTGGGCCTAAAGATGTTTTGTGGTGCATGTGGAACTGCGTTTGGCTTTGGGTGGTTGAGTGGCCCAGCCTTTTATTCAATGTAGTTGAAGCTTGGAAAGACAGAAAGCTGATAATTTAAAGCCACCAGTGGCATGTGTATAGAGGCACATCAAGGCACTTAAATCCACCCTGATAAGGAGCCTACCAGTATGGCGCTAAAGGCTTTCACCAGGTTACATGGTAACGTGTACTGAGTTTGTTGTGTAACTTAAGTAGGGCAAAGTCATCAGGCTTATAGCATTGGGACCTCTTTGTCCTCACGGGAAAATACTATTGCCTACCAGTATATCTAGGGTACACCAGTACTGTACGCAGTGTAGAGCTGGAGTTACGGAGATGATTTTCATTAGTAATATGTGGTGCTTTCCATCTTCTAAACAATTCCCTTAAATTCTAAATGGCTTTTTACTAAGTTGGTATGATACCGACTAGATTAGTACTAGATACCATCTAATACCGTGCATAAATTAGTCTCGTCTTCTGCTAATTCAGTGTGTCTCTTCCTTGTCTGCAACTCTGAAACTCTCAATCTTGAGTAGTACTGTGCTTGCTCACCAGGCAGATTACTCCACAGTTACACCAAAAGCTTGAGTAAGTAAAATAGCTTTTCTTCCTGAAAGGGCTTTTGCTGCTTCTTCCTATGAGTCTTCGAAGCAGCTATTTTTTCCCTTTTTACAGAAGTTTTGATAGCTTGCCCAGTTTTACTTCCTCCAAAATTATTTTTCACTTCGTTCTCAGACACGTGTCTTGCAGTTAAAGCTTTTGCTGCTGTCTTCTTTGAAAGTTTTCCTGTATTTGGAAGTCACCAATCTTTTCTTGTACTAGTCATGAACCTCTTTTCCAAGTAAACATGCTCTTTAGCTCCTGAGATAAGAAGGTTTAATTTGAGGGGAAATGTCCTATCACAGAGATTTTTGGATTGTAGAAGGTCTTCCCAAGGAAGATGGAAATCCCATTAAATGGCCTGTCCAAAACCTAACCAGACAAGGCTCTGGGAAAGATTTTGGGTAAGGAGCAAATCTCCATTGGCCAGAATATAGGTGAGGGTTTTTTTTTTTCCACATCTAATTTCTGTCCTTCTCACATAGCTGCTTAGATTACGTATTTGTTTTCCAAATTAAAGCAGAAAATCTTCATCTCTTCCCTTGCTGTTACCCTTACGAAGGCAAGAACCTTGTCTGCAGCAGTTTCCCTGAGGCCCTTAATATTGCTTGTCTGTTTTCAGATTGCAGCTGACAAGTTACCCCTTTCCTGGCTTACTCGTGTTTTGAGTATTTTTCCATCTGCTATCTGCAACTGTGGCTAGTATTGCAAGCCGTACAGTTACTTGCTTCTGCCAATAGATGATGCTTGTCATTAAGTAAAATCAAGGTCGCTGGTGTACCGCTAATTAGTTCTCACACGTAATGACCATAGTAACAAAGATATTAATAGAAATAAATGTGTTTAGGTAGTGATTGCATACAATAGACAATGATTACTGAGTAACTGCAGGAGATGAGGCAGAACATCTAGTTTGAGCATTACGAAGCTACTGACGAGAGGGTTCCTGTACCACGTGGCAGCAAGGTAATGAGAGAGATGGATCTGAAGAGAAGTTTAATGATTTTGGACATCTTCACCTGACATTATCTGTCTATGCATTTGCTCAGTTGGCGACAGTGTGGCCAGACAGCTACAAATGTGAACATAAATTTATTATTTATGATTATAGCCTGGCTTCAGGCCAGCAGTGAGATTTGGCCAAACTCCCTCTTGCAGTCAGGGAGTTTGTGGCCTCTGGATATGCAAGCTGATGAATCAGGCAGTCGTTCTTTTAGTAGTGACATAATTTTTTGATGTATCTTCAAGTTGATGATTGAGCAAATAGACTGACACTCCTGTGCCTTCCCCATCTAAAACATGAGATGAGGCTTCAGAGCAAATGAAATCATGATCTCGGAAACTGCTCAAGAAAGCTGAGGGTTTCTGTAAAGAACATCGTTCTTTTAGGTCAAATCCCAAGAAGGCGTTGAGGTTTAAATCATCACGGTGGTGTTAGCTTCTTAGGAAGGAGCGAGACCTTCAGTCTGAGATTAGGATAGCGCTATTAATGACTGTATGTCTGCTTCTTATGAACATTGATTGAGAGCCCTAATGCTCGTGTCATCTAAAATGGAAAGAAACAGTGGGAAACAGACTGTAGTGAAAACTCTTCTCCGCAAACCACTGGGCTAAGAAAGAGGCTTGACCTAGCAGGGCTTCCCTCGCCATAGCTGTTAACAAGCTTCTGGTTTGTCCTTCCCGTTGCCTTCATTGTGAATGCAGCGAGATGTTTTTAGTCACTTGAAGACTTTCTATGGATGCTGGTGGCTGTGATGGTCCATTTGGCTACTGTGCAGCAGATCGGCTTCTGGCTGGCAGACACTTTCAGAGATAAAATGTTGCTCACGGTATTGTTAGTGCGGATGCATGTGTGCTCGTGTAAGTGTACACAGATGCAAAATGCCCTTGTGACTCTGCAGTGACAATTCCATAGGAGATAGAAAAAGGGTTTCTGGTTTGACTTTTGTCATGGTAATCCTGGCAAGCTCAAAAGGAGTGCTGTCCTTTGAGTTTACTGGCTTAGTGCTATGTGACTTCTGTTAGAGTTGCAAAAAAAAAAAAAAAAAGGCAAATATCCCACACTGTCAGTTTTCCTAATAGCTACCATTTTCATTCACTCTTCTCTAAGCCAGCAATCCATGCTGCCAAAAATGTTACTGTTGATGAGTATGAATGGAGTGAGTCTGCCAACAAACATCTAAAATTGTCTGCTCTCACTGCTTTTTCCTTCCCCTGACAGTGACCAAAGCAGTTCCTTTCAAGAAGTAATGAAGATTTGGCATCTATGGACTCCTGAGTTCATAAGCCCCATCTAACATGCATTATCTGTATCAAAATGTCTTAAATTTGAAGATTATTCCATTTGAAGATCTCGGATTCATTTACAGGGGGAGAAACTGAGAGTGGGGGACTTGGTAATAGGCATACCTTCAGGAATTTTGACTGTGTGGTTTAAAAGAGAGAATTTGTTTCAGTTCTAGATTTTTTTTGTTTACAAAGCTTGCAGTTTCTGTGTCCCATCACCGGCGGGGTCTGTAATCTGTCCTTTGGGGGTGGAACAGCACATTGTGGTGCACCTAGAATGCCTCATGAAAAGGATTCTTCATAGAGTCTGGTAGTACTCGTGGTGTTCTTACCTGTTCAGCAGGATTTCTGCAGCCTTTCCCTGTAGATGATTACAAATAGTTACTTGTTTTTAGCTAGATCATGTTTCATACCACTCTGTCCACCAGTGTCCTGTTTCACAGCTTTAGCGTCCTTTCACTGCGTTACTGCTTTTTTGACGCACATACTCATGAAATAAAAGTAATTCCCTGGTTTAGACGTGTCCTTACATTTTGCTTCTGCATTACCAGCTGAAAGCAGCTTCCCCATCTAAGCATGCTTAGCCCGGGATGAGCATTTGAGACACCTGCGGTTTGATCCTTGCTTTACAAGTGTGAGAAAGCTGCTCTGTGCCTCAGCCTCTCCCCACCTGTAAGCTGATCACTACCCACAGCAGCCTGGGAGCTTAACAGTGCCAAGTGCTTTTTATTACCTACCTGTTCAGGCTGTAATTGTTTTATTCTTAGTATCTGATCCCAGGTGGACATGATTACAACAGCTTTCAGCAGAGCTGGTTCACTAATGCAAGACAAGGTTGCTCATGTATTGCCTCTGGAGGTATTTGGTCTAATTTTCAAGAGTGCCTGAGACTGTGGGCGCTCACAGCGGGACGCCAAGCGCAAATCTTACAGACACTCAGCCTATCCCTGCATCTCCGCGCCAGTGGAGCAGCCGATGTAGCACACTCTGGAATATGTTATTTCTTTGTACAGATGCTGAGAAGCAGTGTTGAACTTGGCTGCCTTCCTGGGTGTGTTTAAACAAGAAAGCCTCCGGTTAAAGGGAGTAACAATTTTAAAGTGAATGTGTCAGCCTGAGATGCTGGCAGGTGTGTTATAAACTTAGTCTATTAATCAGCTCTCAATGTGTACCTTTGGCTCAGGGGAGGGAGGTGACAGCATGACACAGTAAATGTCTGACTCAGGCTTCTGTGGCAGCAGAAGACTCTACACTGGCAGGGATCAAGGTTAAAAGCAGTAGCAGGCAAACTCGCAGCTGTTTGTGCCACCCTCCTCTTCCAGGAGTTGCTGCATCAGTAGCGTAGGGTTGACATCAGCGGCTCTTCGCCATCCGTCAGACTTTCTCCTAACAAAACGCTGGCTTTGGAAAGGCACTTTTCCTCCAGGAAGCCCTGGGTTGACCAGCCAGCAGCTGCTCTGGCGTCTCAGCCAGTTTTGTGCTACACCTCGTGCTCCTACGGTGGCCACATCAGCTGCCATCCCGGCAGTGTTGCTCTGGTTCCTCCTCCCCTCCCCTCTTTTAGCAATGACTTTGTTCAAGATGCCCTTTGTGCCTTTCACAGAGAAGTAGCCCACGCTGCTGGTGCAGGGAAAGGAGAGAGAATGGCAGCGTGTGACTAACTGTGAGCCTAATCTCGCTTACGCTGACAATAGGGTCTTTCTTTCTCTTCCGCTTTCTGGACCACTGTACAGAATTAGAATTAGCATGGAGGAATGTGTGGAATAAGCCCTGGCTTCAGCAGTGGGTAAGTTGTTTGGCAGGGAGTCTTCAACTTTGAATCCTGTGACACGCCGAGTGTCCTGGTGCGAGCTGCCTCGCGCCCTTGGTGGTGGCCCCTTCTGCACAGAAAGGTTGTTGAATGGAGACAGCCGTCCCGGTGAGATATCGCTGACACGCATACAACCTCTGTGGTCTAGTGCCCTCTGAGCTGGCTTTTCTGGTTCCTTAGGGGCCACGATGGTTTTAATGAAGGCAGAGGTTTTCAGATTTGCCCTGGAATACACTGCTTTTGAGCAGTCCTGCTGAAATTGTTTCATCCATTGCATTTGAATCTCGGACACATGAGGGATCTGAACATACTAGGCTGTATGCAAGGGAGGTGGAAACAACACAAGCCCTTGGGAGGAGGAATTGCAACCAGAGAGCAGCAGCTGCTGGCTGCCAAAAGGAGAAGAGGACAGGAGCTTGGGCTGGTCGCTGGGGAGGAGAGTTAGGTTGCATGCTTGGACCTGCTGACCAAAGAGCAGGCTGGACTGTGAGACTAGTGTTTAAAGAGACAGCCGTAGAAATCATTTATTAATGATCTGTTACTTTCCTGTGTCAAAAACTTCAAAAAGAATCTAGATAACTAAACTCTTCACCACTGGTATGGCACTTCTGGGGGGAGTAAAATTGCTGAACTGTTGCAGTTTGGCTTTGATTTTCATTGGTTTTGTCCTAGGACAATTTTGCTGGTTTCCAGGTTCCCAGTGCTTTGGAAGGAGTTTTCAGTTTCTCAAACTTGAATTTGACTTAAAACAAGAAACAAACAAACAAACAAAGCCCTTCAAATGTCAAAGCATAAAGACATTTTTTCTGGAGTAGCCAACATGCCCTGGGTTTAAAAATGTCAGAAAGGGTTTAACAAAACAGCAAGCAGATTCTTATACTTAAAATAGCTCTCTCAAAGGCTCCTCTAGTCTCAGCAGCTTTGCTGGGGGTTGTTTTTAGAGTCTCCTCTTTCTTCTCTTGTAGGTTTACCAAGAATCTCTCTCCAGACAAAATCAACCTGAGCACGCTGAAAGGGCAGGGGCAGCTGACCAACCTGGAACTGGATGAAGAGGTGCTGCAGAATGTGCTGGAGCTGCCCACCTGGCTTGCCATCACTCGGGTCTACTGTAACAAGGCGTCTATCAGGGTGAGCAGAGGAGGCTGCGCTCACGTCCCCAGACGCAGCTGAGGCCTTCCAGTGGCAGCTTCTGTTTGTCACTTGGGAATTTCCGATGAAGAATCGTGGTGTGATTTGATCCATGCATCTCAAACCGTGTGCTTTAGATGTGAGATTTGCTAATTGAATGTATGAGATAGCCATAGCAGGTTTCACCAAAGGCCACCTTTGCTAAGCACTCTGCCCCTGATGGTGGCCGGCAGCAGATGGTGGAGGATGCTGGGAGAAGCACAAGGAAAGTGTGCTGTGATCCTTCCTCACCTTCGGGTGCTTTGTGGCAGAAGGACTTGTTCAGCCAGCAGTGAGGTCTTTGTAGTTAATAGCCACTGATGAATTTCCAGGTATTTGCCCAGATGCTTTCTGGACCCGCTTACTCAGTTAACATCCAGAGCGTGCTATGGCAAAGAATCTGACAGCTTAACTACATCTGCTTTTGCTTGTATCAAGCCTGCCTATACTAGTTTTAGTTGATAACTTCCTGCTACTGTTACTGGAAGAAATGGTGAACAACCGTTCCCTGTTCATCACCTCCTTGTCACTTAGGATTTTACAGACCTCTCTGGTCATTCCCTCCCATTTCCCTGCTATTTTGATAGCGGAGGAGTTTTCTGTGTCTTCCCTCATCCCCGCTGACTTTTTTTTTTGATGCTAAAGAAGTAACACAGACCTCCAACAGGAATAGGAAGCAGAGAGAAATGGAGTGCAGTTCTCTGAAAGCCTAATTATGCTGTGAGGTATTGTAAAAATAAATTGAGCTTACGAATTGCATTTTGAACAATTAAGACTTAAGAAATGCGTGAATGGTGCATGTGAAAAGCTGCACTCTCTGCACTCAGTCAGCCTTTATGCCCACAGTTATCCATTTACATGCATAATGGCTGAAATTCTGCATGCACTTGCAGTTGCACTTTTGCACACTGGGCTCCTCTTACAAATTCTTCCTCTTTGTGCTTTTTAGAGCAAAAATGGATTTTTATCAGTTGATATGAAATGCCAGATTGTTTAATCTCAGTTGGTACTAACCATAGTTGCATTACATGAATGCAAAAGTTTTTACTGTATTGAAGAGACTTGCTATAAGAGAAATATGGTTCTACTCTGCCAAGTGACAGTAAAAATGAGCCTGTCTTGCTCATCTGATCTGCTCTGTTTTTAGAGTCAGATCTGCTTAATTTAGTAACAAACATTTGTTCTCTCTCCTACGAGAACTGCAGAATAAGTGTTGCTATAAGAAAATAAAATGGATCTTTTTGGTTTGTGCAGTCTTCAAAAGAGTTACCTGACTTCCAGTAACAGCAGCAATTAATTGTAAACTCTTTAAGGACAAGAACATTCTCCATAAAGGAATATGAAAAATCAGAATTTGACCTGCAGAATATCTATTACTTGTGATGGTATGTGAGATCCAAAAGCTAAGCTCAATTTATAGGTCAAGCGGCTGGAATGTCTTTTCACTTGTCTGTGTGAGCCTGTTTGACCTGGATTCGGTGAGACATGATGGAGAGTCACTGTGGTCATTTCTCAGAGAAGAACTCTGGGCTCAAATGGTTCCCTGCAATTTCTCAAACTTTCCAATGCAAAGATAACTGTTGTAACCTCAACTTTATTGTTTCAGATCCAGTGGACAAAGCTGAAAACACACCCAATCTGCCTGGTAATGTTTCCTCTCTTGTTCATCCCTTTTCTTCCTTTACTTGAGAAAAGTTTTGCAAAGGGAAACTGTGAAGTGCATACTCAAATTTTCATTTGACCTAAATCCTCTAGGCCCTTCGCACCCAGGGGAAGGGGAGTTCTGAGAATAGTCCTGTTTGGCGATGAGTGACCTCCCATGAGGCCCACGTTTCACTGCAGGATGGAGCTGGGCTGAGCCCTTAGTGAAGTCCAGGGCAACCTTGTGCCTGGTTTTTGTTGTTTGTTTTTCCCCCCACTTCTGGGGATTCCAGTTACCCAACAATCCTGGCACTGATGGTGTGAGAGCTTTAACACATGAGACTCTTGAAGAGACTCCAGAGCTCGTTTATCCCTGCCCTAGAGTCTCAGACCTAAGGCTGGTAGGCTGAGCTTGAATCTTGGTCTTGTATTTATCGCTCCCATGTTCTGTCTTTCCAGTACCTGGATAAAGTGGAGGTAGAGATGCGAACATGCGAAGAGCCTCGGCCACCCAACGGACAGTCTCCCATTGCTCTTGCTGCAGGTCAAAGGTCAGACCCTGAGCCCTGTGGTTTCTTTTTGACATGCTACTGGGGTACGGGTGGCCGTTGTTCTCGATGGTTAGCCATTGGCCTCTCTGCACTCAGGTTTAAGTGGTTCTAATATTACTTATAAACTTTGGGGTCTCTCTGTATGTGGTCTACACCTACCAGGCCTTTTATTGTAACGGGTGATGACTTTGAGGGATCTTCTCTTTGCAGTGAATATGGCTTTGCTGAAAAGGTCGTGGAGGGGATGTTTATTGTTGTCAATTCCATCACCATCAAGATTCACTCCAAGGCCTTTCATGCTTCTTTTGAGCTATGGCAGCTCCAAGGCTACAGTGTCAACCCAAATTGGCAACAGAGTGACTTGCGACTCACCCGCATTACTGATCCGCAGAGAGGAGAGGTAAGGGTCGTCTTATGTTGCCTGTCATAACGTGCACAGAAGAGTGGCACTTGTGCTACCCCTCTGGGGTAATCAGGCTGTTGTCTGAATTCTCATACAGTGACGGTACGGAGCTTCGGTGAGCTTGCCTACCATTTGCTGGAACAGGGTGGCTGAGAGCTGACTTGTGTTCAGGGCTTTCTCTGAGCTCTTCTAATCTGAGAGAATGAAACTGGAGAAGCTCTGAACGCCCTTGTGGTTTGTCTGGTTTAAAACTCAGTGTGAGAGGGTGGGTTAGATGTTACCTGGGGCATGATTTTGTTTTTGTACTGGGATCACAGAAGAAAAGTGCGTTGAATGATTTTCTGTGGCCTTGTTTCATTCCACATCTTCTAAGCGTTTAGTTTATTCCTTGAAGTTGTTGAAAATCTCAGTGTTTTCCCATTTTTCTCCTTCTGGGTAGGTTTTGACGTTCAAAGAGCTCACCTGGCAGACACTTCGGATAGAAGCAGATGCCACTGACAATGGCGATCAGGATCCAGTTACGACTCCTCTGAGACTCATTACCAACCAGGGGAGGATCCAGATCTCTCTCAAGAGAAGGGTGAGAGTTTCCTCCGTACTTTGCAGGATACAGTCTGGTGCAGTGATGATGCATATTTCCTCCCACGTTCCTCAGCAACCGTTCTTTTCCTTCACAGATGTTGAGCCCAAGCTGCTATATCGCTCTGTGTTTTCTGTTGGAGACAGCTGTGTTCTTACCAAATGTCAAAGCAGTTTATTTCCCAGGGGAGGATAACATGTATGGAGCAAGCTTTTAAATCTGTTGGAACATCCCAAGGAGAGCTGTTATCTCTTTACCGGGAGATTAAAGCCTGGTAGCCTTATTTTTAGCTGTCAACGTAAATGTGATGATTAAAAAAAAAAAAAAAAATTAAACCATCTCTTTTTTTTTTTAACCCAGTGAGCAATTTGCCTCCTAAGGAGGAGGTAGCTTTGATTTACTTTCCTTCTCAGAGGAGGTACTGTGGACATCCACCAGATAAGTTAACTTCTCTCTCAGATGAGTTTCAGAGCAGCATCTCTTGTTTCTGCTACAGCTTCTGTGTATTATGAAGAATGTATGTATATGGTTGCAATTCTTAAAGCCCCTGACTCCTCCTTGCTGTTTCAGACCAAAGATTGCAATGTGATGGCATCTAAGCTGATGTTTCTGCTTGATGACCTGCTCTGGGTGCTGACAGACTCTCAGCTGAAAGCAATGATGAAATATGCAGAGTCTTTGAGTGAAGCCATGGAGAAGTCTGCACAGCAGAGGAAAAGCTTGGCACCAGAGTCTGTACAGGTGAGCGAGTCATGATTTGGATGTTGGTCTGCCAGGAAAAAGGAAAAGACAAGGTGAAAGAGACGGTTTCTGTTTGTGTGGCATCTGGCCCTTGCTCACAGAGCATCTCCCTGATGGGAACTGGTAGGCTTACCTGGTGTCAGGTCAGCTTCGCGTGGATTGTGGGCTATTGTTGGGTAATGAAGTGACCAAAGGAGTTGGATTCATTGCCCGTAAGCGCTAGAGGCTGTTCATACGTAGTCACAGGCTAGATTCTGTCTGATGACGGGGTAAAAGTGGTATTAAGTTGCATGGCTTTCAGGATTTGGCTGGCACATGGAAAGTTGCAGAGGGTCCCAAGAGGATTTGATTTGGTAATAAGCAATAAATATGTTCTAGAAATAATCTTTTCTGTCTCTGAATGACAATCTGCATAGGCCTGGGGGAAGGGACTGGTATAATAAATGATGACATAAAACCATAGCGAGCTGTGATGCTCAAGGGAAAACACTGGCATCCAATTTCACTGTTGTTGTTTGGGTTTCTTTTTTTTTCTTCCTAATACTCTGGAGAGAGCTCTTGATTTTTGCAATTGTTCTTTGGTTCGCATATAGCTTAGCAGTGTATGAGAACCTTAGAACAGCTGCTTCTGCCAGTAACCTTGAACTTCCCTTACCACTTTCTTTGTTTTCAAAATGCTGTGCTGAGTAATTGATGAATGTCACAGGATAAATACATAGGGCAGAGCACAGAAGATGTTTTCAGAGACAAGGATGAGGGGAAGAGGAATATCGCTGCTGGTGGTGGAAGCTCCGGGGAAGGCGGGCTATGCACATAGTGCAGTGAGATTACATAGAAGGATCAGGAATACTTAGCCCTTTTTGTCCAGGAGTCTTAAAGCATGTTTCGAGATAAGTGAACAGTAGCTTGATGTAGAGGAGGCAAAAGCACAGAAAAAGTTTTGCTCATGAGAACCTAGGAAAGGATCCAGATTTCCGGACTCCCAATTCAATTTCTATAAATTGATGCCTTGAAGTCTGGAAGATTGCGTGAGTTGGTTTTAATTGCATTATAACCTCTTTTCTCTTCTCTTTTCTCTTCTCTTTTCTCTTCTCTTTTCTCTTCTCTTTTCTCTTCTCTTTTCTCTTCTCTTTTCTCTTCTCTTTTCTCTTCTCTTTTCTCTTCTCTTTTCTCTTCTCTTTTCTCTTCTCTTTTCTCTTCTCTTTTCTCTTCTCTTTTCTCTTCTCTTTTCTCTTCTCTTTTCTCTTCTCTTTTCTCTTCTCTTTTCTCTTCTCTTTTCTCTTCTCTTTTCTCTTCTCTTTTCTCTTCTCTTTTCTCTTCTCTTTTCTCTTCTCTTTTCTCTTCTCTTTTCTCTTCTCTTTTCTCTTCTCTTTTCTCTTCTCTTTTCTCTTCTCTTTTCTCTTCTCTTTTCTCTTCTCTTTTCTCTTCTCCCCCCTCCCCTTGCTTTCTCTTAGTTCTTACCGAGCTTGTCTCTCTCTAATAGATCACACCGCCTGCTCCAAGTACCCAGCAGTCCTGGTCTCAGCCGTTTGGAGTCAGCCCAAATGCAAGTAGCATTGGTCAATACTTTGATAAGCATGACATGAAAGAGTCATCGTACCACCTCCTTATCTCACGCTTGGATCTGCATATCTGCGATGACAGCCACACTCGAGAGTCAGGTAACTGTGAGAGCAGCATCAGGAGGACACTGCAGGAGGAAAACATTAATCCAGTCATCAATTTTCTCTCTTGAAGGAGAATTTTTCTTTTGAAAACAAACATCTTTCATGTTACTCTTTCCCAGTGAGGCAATAGGCAGTTGTTCAGGCTGATGGAGAGATCAGTTCTGTATGTCTGAACTAGGTATTGGAAAATTTTTTCTTGGCTCCGTGGGACAAACATGGGAAAGTCCATCAGTGGACGTGGTTGCCAGTGACCTAGTTGAAGTGATAGAGGATATGCTCTAGGAACAATCTGGTATTGAGCAATGGGAATAAAGTGTGATTGTTCCACTTGGTGAGAAAATGTTTTGACAGTGTTCAGGACATTCGCAGTAGCATAGCTACAAGGATTCTCTGCCACCTTTGACAGACCATTCCCCTGCCTACCACGTTCTTTTCAAGCAAGGCTTTGCTAACTAGTGTCTCTTTCACTCCTCGCTCCCCGCTACTGAGATGTACTTCTAAGTACTTTTTTCTCTTTTCAGGCAAATGTACCCCCCTTTCTCTGCATAGCCATCTCTGATCCAAGTTGTACTGTCTGTTTCTACACATCTTCCCTTTAACAAAGAAAAAAAAACCTCCTACCCATGTCCATCACTATTCCAGATATCTTTGGATTGGTCTGTGTATCACTGTCTCCTGAGCTGCTGTTATCAACATCTTAGCTCAGTTTTGTTGCCTTTATTTCACTGGCCCTACCAGCAAGCGTTGGAAACGCAAGTGCTGGTTATTGTAGTGGGAAGTGTAATTGATAGGGGCCTGGGAAACAATGGGATCTTGCATTTTGGTATTTGAGATTCTAGGCCTGGTTCTTATGGTATGAATTGTTGGCCTGTTACATTTAGTTGTCCTTTTCCTTGCCTAGGACGAGATTTTGATACAGCTTTCTAAGATGATACCCTAATACTGTCCATGATGACAAACCTGTAGTGGCAATCAAAGCAATGTTGTTCTGAGTTCTCCTGGATCAGGGCGTGGATTGCAGAGCTGATCATGGTTTTCTTTGTTCTGTTTTCCGCAGGCACTTTGAAGCATGGGATGCTGGGAGGTGCCATGCAGCTGACCTTCAGGAGGATGGCTTTTGACTATTACCCTTTCCACAGGGCAGGTAGGGGAGCGTGTGGCCTCCCAACTTGAGAAGGGGGATAAAAAAGAATTGAAGAACAGTGATGCTATATGGCTTCAGGCAGGACTGGAAGAAAGTCTACACAAAGGACTTGGGACTTAAATCCTCGTGGGCGGGGTTAATCTAATTTACCTGTTGGTGGATGGCTGACAAGTTTCTGGCAGCGCAGAGTACAAAGAGAGGAATAAGTTGCTGTCTGTTGTAAAGACGTAAAGTTGAAACTTTGGATTCCATTTCAGTTGCTTAAGCTCTGGATCTGGTTCTTACATGTGCCTAATCAATTTGGAAGGGTTATAGGATGTATCCCAGGAGAAAATCTGTTTGTGGTTAACTGAAGAATCAAGGAAAAGTGACCTTGGCATTCTTCCCAACACCTGAATTTGAAACACTTGCTGGTAGGACCAGCTCTGTTGTGTGAAAGCCTGCACTTGTTTCACAAGCACTTAGTATGCTGTGTATTGCGTATTCCAGATGTGGTATCTATAATAAAGAGGAATGCTGTATAGATTTGCATACATTTGAGGGGCACAGGAGGATTGTGTGTATCCAGGAACCTCATTTTAAAGCCAGGATATTTGCTTTCATGCAGGAGATGCCTGCAAGCATTGGGTGAGGTACAGTGAAGCAATGGAAACACGAGGACAGTGGGCGAAGAAGTTGGTCAGTGAATTTCAAAGCAAGATTGAGAAGCTTTATGAAGAAATGGACCCTGCATTTGCCAGGACTCCGCTTTCCCCCTTCAAAAGGAAACCAGGTAATGGCATGTGTTAAAACTCTTAGTAAAGCAGGAGATGGTAATAATTTTGCTCCATCTACCAATATCTCTAGTTACCTCTCCCCAGTTTAGCAGGCTGATTTGTTGGTGCAGAAATCCATAGCACACTAAAAATCATAAATATAATGGCAAAGGAAAGTGGCTATCATACTGGAATAACGCTGCAGCAAGAATGGACAGACTGTAGTGGTAACTTTTCTAGCTAATTTATTGAGTTTTTCCATAAGTGAGTGTATAAGGAGTAAATTAAATACTTAAAGCCTGGCTGAAGAATGTGTTCTCTTGAGCATACTCATCTTTCACAGTGTTCTTCCTTCAAAAGTCCTAAGTTTGGTTTTCTTCCCCTGCCTATCTGTGCCTCTGTTTCTAATTTTGGGGCTGTTAATTCTGCTCTGTAAGCACATGTGTTGGTATTGATGGTGAAGTTTGCTGCAAAGGAAATGAGCAAAACCCCACTGGTTCTGCTTTTCCATCCCCACAGATACTTCGTTGAGTCCTCATAGAAGTCCCTTAGAGAAAGGCCGTGTACCTCCCACAAGTTTGCCACGACTCCGGCACCCTCCCTGGAACCGGCTTCGATCCAGCTGTGTGGTCGTTCGAGTGGATGACTTGGACATTCACCAGGTAGGGATTTGAGCAGTGTCTGGAGGTGTTCACATCATTTTTAAAAAAAGAAATTTAATCTGATATGATTCAAATAACTCATGCAAATCTCATGTCATCCAAGACAATCAAAACTCTGCCCAGACAACCCGAATGCCGTTATGTTGCATGTAAAACTTTTAAACCAAGTATGAACTGCTGATAATTTTCATGTTCAGAGGAAATTGCATGCATAACCACAGAGTTTCTGGCACCCTGTGTCTGTTCACATCTAAACTTGCATCAAGCATTAGGCAGGCCCAGGGCAAAAGATTTCATGCATTTGAGAAGTTAGTGAGGATATGGATTTTTGACAGAGGAGGAGTAAGTCTTACCTCATCCTTTCTGACCCAGGACAGAAAGCATCACTAGACTGGATCAGGCCCTACATCCATAGACCCTGTAACCATTGCAAGAGCATAATCAGTACCGGATACTATAATGGACTTACCAACGTGCTGTTAATCTGGAAGAAAGCTATAATAGATTTCAGTTCTGTTTATTCACGTCGCCTAATTCTTACTGTCATGGCTCTTACTAGCAGTGACGGGAGACATAAAGAACGAAATTCCTTCAAAGGAGAGGAGTTGGCAATATTAGTAGGTAGAAAAAAAGTTTTATTTTTACTTGAAAGCAGAGTATGTTTGATGTGTAAATGAGACGGATTGAATACGGGAGACTGCAGGGTTACTGGGACACTGTTTTGCCAAATCTGAATTCTGCACAACTGCATACCATTGTGTTTTCAGGTTTCTACAGCTGGTCAACAAAGTAAGAAACCCTCCACCTTGCTTTCATGTAGTAGAAAATTCTTCAAACTTCCCGATCAGGTCTCTGCAATCCATATTGAATTCACAGAGTATTACTTCCCAGACAATCAGGACTTTCCAGGTAATACACCAAGGTTAGCACCTTCTTTCATAAGTTTCTTAAAGAATCAGTCAACTCTTAATTTAGGTGTGTTAACCCTGTTACATATTCTCTGGGTGTCCATTTTTGTTTAGTTTTCTGATGTTTGCCTTTAATATTTTTTTTTTTTTGCCTGTGGGAAAGTGGGATAGTTTGCCTGGTGTAGAGTGCTTTGCGTGCTCTGCAGCTGGCTTGATGTGAGACCTGGAACACCTCGTTTCTCTGGTGCACCACAGTTTCTCCCTTTCATCAAGAGATCTGTCTTCCAGTGGGTGTTGAAGTCCTCTGCGTTGGTACTGTCAGTACAGGTTATGCACTGAGCTGCAGACCACTTGAAGTGCATTTTCTGCTATTATTAATCTGTCTTGATTCTGTTTCATTCTAGTTCCATGCCCAAACCTGTATGTACAGCTGAATGGCCTGATGCTTACCCTGGATACAGCAAGCGTGCTCTGGATAAACCTCTTCTGTCTGGATCTTTATCGCAGCTTGGAGCAGTTCAAAGCCATCTACAAGCTGGAGGACTCAGGCAAACATGATGAGCATTTTGATGTTCGACTGGATGGCTTCCGGATGAAGGTACCATTCATTTCCTTCCTTTCCCAGTCTTCGGTGTTCTCTCCCTCCCTGTCGTGGAAGGAACATGGGACCAGGACATAGCTGGAGTCCAGAATGAGAAAACAAAACCTCTGCCTTTCTCTACCTTTCTTCTGTTTACCGCTTGTGTTAGTTTTGTTTTGATCTGTGGGCCATAAAACAGGTGCTTGAGTTCTAGTCCAGAATAGGCAGGCAAGTCAGTATTTACGAAAACAGTTTCAAGGAGAAATTGATGGTTCAAGGAGTCAAAAGCTGTTTTCTGGCCCTTGGAAACCACTCTGACTCTCATACCGTTCCTGATGGGCCTACGTCTGCTGCATTGACATCCTATGGTGTTTGTCATTGACTACCCTTGTTAGCAGTTTTGCTGGGAGGCTTAAAAGCCTGAAAGTGTAGTAGGTCCTTGCAGAGAAAGATCAAAGTCAACGTTGTAAGCTGAGCTGCTACTACATAAGCCATGGATGGTAAAAGAACCTGAAATAAAACTCAGCTTAAATTCCCTCATGTCTGATTCCTCTTCCCTGATTTGTGAATTTTATTTAATTTTTCAGATAGGGATAAACTGAGAGTCTAGTCCAGCTCTTGGGATTTTAGTAGAGACCAAGACTTCTCAATTGTTTAGATATATTCCACAGCTGACCTTCCGTGTAAATGGCCAGGACAAGCCTCTATTAATTTCCCTTCTCACCACTTCACTAGTAATGTCTTTCTCCTCCATGTAGCTTAACATCCCCGTGGAGAAGAAAGTCACTGACCATCAAGATCGTCCACAGACACTCTGCATTTGCACATCGGAGATGACTGCCACCAACACCCGCCATGCTCCCTTCTGCAGCTGCCAGGACCTCCAGAGCCTCTTCCGTAAATTTGCCAGTTCAGAATTCTTCCACTCCAGCTACACTAAGTTCCCAAGGTCTCAGGACAATTTCGGCCTCCTCCACACCCTTTTCTTGCGCCATGCATATGAGGTGGATGATAGGCTTCAGAAGCATCCAGGCTTTCCCCAGCTACTACACAAAACCTCTGCCTCTGAAGATCTGTGGTCTATGAATTTCACTGAGCTTTCCCTGGACTTCGAGGGGGCTGAAAGCTCAAAGAGCAGAGCCCTTAGCTTTATTGACCCTTTTCCCCTTTCCATTTGGGCCTGCCTTCCCAAGAGATGGGGGCAAGCTCAGATATCTAAACAACAGGCATTGGCTGCCTCTGAGTTGAAAATCAAGCCTTCTGCCAGCTTTAGCAATCACTCCAAGAATGATAACCTTTCCAGAGAACATGGGGTTTGTCAAAGATCAAAGACTGACCAGGATCTGAAGAACATCTACAAGGTCCCAGAGACAATGGATGTCTTGGGAGAATCTGACTGTGAAATTGATGATGGAGTAGATGATAAAGAGCTGGAAGCCTCTGCCGATATCCATGTGCTTGTGTCCTCATCTGTTCATGTCAAAGTTCGTCTCAACCACTACCAATACTTGGTGCTGCTCAGGATGAAAGAAGTTCTGCAAACACTACAGGAGCAGTTGGCCCAAGATACCCAGGAAGTGACTGGGTCTCCTTTAGATTCCATGTCTGCTTGTGTAGGAGTTATGTTCCACAGTGCTGAAGTGGCCCTACTCATGAACCCTGCACCAGGCTCTGTCTTGGAACCCAGATCCCTTGACTCGGACACAACAAGCCTGATCGAGTCTGAGCTCTCACCTTCAGACAGCAAGGAGGGGCTCGTGGCTGAAGAGAAGGAGCTGAAATCAGAGACCAGCTCAGAGAAGGGAGTATGCAGTACCTCAGCGGTCCCAGAGGACAGTGGGATTGAAAATACAGGTACCGGTGTAACCAGCGTACCGCTGGAGAGACTCCCAAGATCCGCAAGTGATGGAGCTCTGAGTACAGCTCCGCATAGTAAGAGCATAGAGGAGAAAGGTTTGATAGAGGAAGCACGTGAAGCTGTGGAAGCCCTGGCTACAGAAAGACCGGCAGAGACCAGCAGCCATCCTCAGAGCCCTTCTGCCCTCCCTTCTAGCCCAACCTCAGACACGCAGCCCCTGGGGAGAGGAAACATCACTCTCAATGGCCAGGCAGAACTCATCCCTTTGAAGAACATAGAGGTGGAGTTGTCTAGTGCACTGCATATCACAAAGGATGCCACGAAGGAAGCTCTGCATGTGACTATGGACCTCACCAAAGAAGCCATGTCTATAACAAAAGACGCTCTGAGCCTGAGCCGGGAGAAAATGACCTCCACCATGCAGAAAATGCTCTCTCTCCCTCCAGCCAAGTAAGTGGGCCATCCTCCTGTGCTTCACGATAGCAGCAGCAGGGCTGCTGGGAAGGGGGGAAACGTAGGCCAGCTGCTCCCTTTCTTTCCATGTCATTTGGATTAGAGAATAGGTTAGATCTTCATCTCTTGGGGATGGTCTAAGTACACTAAAGTCTGACTTGCAAGTGTTCAGAGTCCAGCCCAATATCTGTATAATCTGGAGGCTAAGCTGTTTGCCTTTATCACTTTTTTTTTTTTGGTAGGGATTCTGTGCCCAAAGCAGAAGAGGGAGCAGTGACTCCAGGCGGGGGTGGCAGCAGCCGAATGCGTTTCTTTTCCATGAAGAGGACAGCATCCCAGCATTCCTTTGACGCCACATCTGTGGATGGGAGCGGCCCTGAGGATGGGCTCTCCGTGGACAGCGATGGCAGTGACGGCTTTGTGATGCTCACAGACTCTGGTAACAAGCGCTTGGCTTTATCCTCTCCCCCTCTCTTATTTCACATCAGTGAACAGTTTTCTGCCATGGGCAACTGAGTCATGGTGTCTTGTGCCACTCCTTTTTGAAGGTCATGAGTAGTTCACCCACAATGGCTCTTTCTGCTTTTATAGGTGCCTTTTCTTTGAGATGAGGAGTATAAATGAGTGGGGAGGGTGACCCCTGCACATAACAGCGGTGTTCTAAGGCATTTGGCCGTACTAGAGCAAGGACTGTAAATGTGTGCGGGTGGGTGGATGGTACATAGCATTTAGGAAGGGTTTAGTAAGGGCTGGTTGGAAATAGGGTACACTGAGCATTTCAGTGGACGTCTTTCACTTCAGCTCTGTATTGCTTAAATTCATCTGAGGAGCTGGAGAGAGTTCCCTAGAGGATGGTATAGGCTGATAGGCCATGAGATTCAGGCAGGTGCTGAGATCAGGACTTCTTAAAACCAGAAAAAGAAACAGAATCGAGTTCTTGTTACTTCCATTTCAGAAGCCAGCCTGGACCCCCTTCCCTCCGGGCATCTTCCTCAGATCCACAATGACACAGGCAGTAGAACAAGCCTGATGGCAGAGGACGAGGGTGTAGCGTCTCCTGAAATAAACAGCTCGACTTCACAGAGTGAAGACCCCAGCCTTCAGCTGGTCAGAGTTCTGTTCCTTTTCACTGTAATATTGTCTCTAAGTGAAACTGGAAGCGAACCGTGAGGTGGTGTTTGTTTTAATACGTGAGCTTGTCGCTCGCTGTTTCAGGTGTCTGTCCTCGTGTTGAAGATGAATGAGGTGAACTGTGGAATAGAAGCACGAGGTGATGATTTGTCTGTTGCTTTACAAGTAATGAACGTGGTTCCAGAGCAACTGAACAACGTTGGAATGTGGCAGTACCTGCGTGGCTATCTGGGTAAGTCACTAGCTCTTGGAGTCTGCTGCTTTTATAGCTGCACTCTTATAACTGGCTTTTATACTGGCCACCCTTGGGGAATATTCCATTTTGATTGGTACTTCAATGTTAATGTTTAGTGTACTTAGGATTGAATACGACTTGTGCGTGACTGAATGTGAATCCTAAGAATCTTTCTGTCAGTGGTCCAAATCTGGTATTTGAAAGATGTTTCCAGAGTCCCTACACAGTCAAGCTCTATGGTGCCTAGTAATCATTGACTGGGGTTTTTTTAATTGCTGCTAGGATGCATGAAATTAATTAAAAGAGTGAATAAAGCTATCTAGGGAAACCCTGAAGTTATTCCTGCCCTGAGAATAATGCTTCTGGGCTAGGGTACTTCCCCAGGGCTAAATTCGAATTTAAAAAAAAAAAAAAAAAGAAACTAAAACCAACCAACCAACCCAAAAAAAAAACCCAACCCAACTCCAAAAAACGAAAACGAAACCAAAATCAACTACGACCCAAAAGTTCAAGTGGAAGCACGAGCAGTTCTTGGGCTGTTGATCCTTCCCTTTAGCAGTACTGCCTGTGGCCACGAGGGGGCAAAGTGGAATACAAGATTGGGTAGTGTTGAGGACAGTGGAAAGACTGATGAGCTCTGGAGAGCGGAGCGGTGAGGGAGTTTGGTCAACTCCTGTACATGCAAAATGAAGGCTAGTTTTAAAGCGTGCTGAGGTGGTGAGAGAGAGAGAGGGAGGCATCTGGGGGCTTAAATGGTCCAGTTCTGGTGTTAGTTCCTGTGATGTGGACTCTTAGTCGTTTGAAATTTGGATTCGTTTCATGTGAAGAGTGATTTCAGACTACTGTCATTGTGAACTTGACTCCATTCTGCATCTGGACAGTAAAGGGCTTTTCAAGATACCTATTTTGAGTTTATACCTTATTACTGATGCCATCTTCTGCAATGAGATCTTTCTGCTATAGCTCTAGGAGATCCAGGTATAGAGAAGCCTTCAGTCCCTGAAGCTAGTAAGACCCAGCCAGAAGTGTGCTTACGTCTTGAAGTAGGACCTAATGCTGCTGTACATTCACCACTTGCTGTTCAGAATGGCTTCCTTCATATGCTGGTCCACAGTTACACAGCAGAGCTCTTCATGTCCTTCCTTACCAACCTTGGCCCCTTTCTTGAGGATGAAATAATTCCAGAGGTGATCCCCATGGAGATAGAAGTTGTGGATGCCAAAATCACACTGAAGGTGAGTGTATGGAGAACCAGAGATTCCCCCCAGGATGGTAGCCTGGGCAGAGCTCGCTCGCAAGATTCTGCTTGGGGAAGGATGCTGTGGGATTGCTATGGGCCTCTGTAGAGGTCCTGTTTTCCTGACAGTGTTTTTATTTTGCTTCTAAAAACTGCCTTAGGGATGAACGAGTGACACAATGGAATTGTTGAGTGATCGGATTGTGGAGAAATGGGAGCCCGACATTCAGATTCTCTCCCCAGCTTTGTTGATGACCTGTTTTGCAGACTCAAGGGAAAGAATTAAATATCTCTTCCTCCAAGTGCTTGTGTGAAATAGGAAAAACTTGACCTTTTCTGTAAACATTTAGAGAATTACAGATGAAAAACATTGCGTAAGAGCTGGTTGATACTTAGGAGGGGGGCACTGATGGAAGTTCTTGATTAAACCTTTTTGAAAGCCATGTTTGGCTCCACTGACAAGCAGGAACCAGTGTTGCTGCACAGCAGCATGAAAATCTCCAGACTAAGGGATACTGGCATTTTTTGGCTAAGGAATATTGGCTAGGGGTTTGAATCAGGAATTTGTAGGATGACAACTGAGAGAGCCGCCTTCAGGGTGATGGTCGTAGGCCTCTCCTCAACCTTTATTATGGATATGACAGAACTTGGTTCTCATCTGTGGGAGTGCTTTCTACACAGATTAAGACTCACATGCAGCCTTGTGTATAAAGCCAGGCTTTTCCATATGGTGGGTGACCTTGGTGAGCTCTGGCAGTGCTGCCAATCGGTAACGCTACTCCTGTGAAGGCTGGGGGCAAGGGGAATCCTTTGCAGAGTTGCCAGAGCTGTCACAGCAGTTAATCTCTTCTCTGCTTTGTTTTCGTCCAGGATGACAGCCCCCAGGTATACCCTACTTCCCCTGGCCCTGTTCCTATCACCTTGGCAGTAGATCACGTCATTGTGAAGCGCAGAGATGATGGGGTGTTCTGTCTAACAGGTCAGCAACGTCGGGGAAACTTGTTTTGTTCTCCCCCGGCACCCCCCAGGCTGTGCTGGAGATAGAGCGCTCTGCTGTGCCTGGTGCCAGAGGAGACTGGAACTGAAACGTGATGGTTGCTGCTGGGAAGGATGGGCTCTGGTGTGTGAGCGGTCCCTCCTTCTGGTGGAAGTGACCGCAGAGAACAGAATGGGCAAATAATCTTCTGTCTTCAGTGCAAGCACCCAGGTCCTTTGGCTGCTCTGCCATGTTAATTGCTGGATGCATGCATTCCTGCCTCTCTAGTTCTTGCTGCTTTTGTTGTTTTGTTTGGACAGCAAACTTGATACCTAGGGCAGAACAGGTTAATACCTAAAACAATGAACTAGCAGCCTGAATTCGTGCCTGATGTTTCCTTGAGCTGACACCGTCAGGACAGATTACTGCTTCTTCCCTTGCTTTAGTTTCTCTGTTTTAAAATGGGAATGAGATTCCTCCCTCCTTGCCCCGTTTAAAAAGAGAGAGGGGAGGAAAAAAAAAAAAAAGAAAAAAGTTAAAGTTATTCTTCTTGTCCTGAAAACCCTGTTATATAAATGTCCACACCTGAATGTTTTCTATGCTTCTTTCCAGCTCCGCGAGGGGAGGGCTCACCAAAACAGGAAAAACCTGTGTCAGTTCTTCAGGAACAGAAGGCCCCAGCAGAGTGTGTCTTGGCAGCCCCAGCAGCAGGAACACATGGACTGCAGGTGAGTCACTGCTGCCTGTTGCTGTCTGGACAACTAGATAGCTGGCAGTAGGCTGGAAAACTAAGTCTCTTGTCTTCACGTGTTTGCTGGTAGGTGTAGCGCGTTGCAGATAGGGAGTGCACACAAAAGCAGCCTGTATCCTTTTACAGGCATTCTGAGAAGTAAGGACACCTTGCCCAGCATAAACTCTTGTTCCCTTTCAGAAATGTGGTGGGTTTTCTTTTTCCTGATTGGCTCCATCTTCCCACTGTGTCCAGTTTCTTGTTAGAAAAACAAGAATCGGGAGGTTCCCACAAAGAAAGAGATGTTTTGTCGGAGTAGAGTAAGTCTTACAGCCAGGGAGTTTCAGGTTGCGTAAAGTTTCTGCTATTCCGTTTGAGCTTTCTTTCCGTTTTGATCCATATATCTGGAATTCAGATGACTGGTTTATTTTTAAATATATAGTGTTCTCTAATTATACTTCCTGTTTGCCAGGTCTACTTGGTAAGTGGATCACTTGCTATGGTAAAATACATATTAAGGGAGCAATGTGGCTGACTAGATACAGAACTGGACTGGGACTTTGGATTCTGTTCATTAGTTGGTGACACATCACTTCATTTCTCATCTTTCTCTTTTCCATTTTGTGCAGAGACTTTCTCCCCATTCATAGCATCTTGTGAAACGGGGCCCTGACCAGAACTGGAGCACATAAGCATCACAGTAGCTTAGCTTCAGTTTATTTTCTGATGTTATTGAACTTAGTAGGAACAAATGCAAAGGCTAAGTTCTTGAGTAAAAATATTTCTGACAGCCCAAGGAAAAAACTGTCCCGTGCCATGAAACTGTAGTGGGACCTCACTGGCAATGTTTGAGGACAGAACTAACTTTGTTCATGGAGACAAGAAATAGGAATGCCAGGCATCTGCTTGCTCCAGCTATCATCTTAATTTAGTTAAATTTAATCTTTAGAGGTGTATCAGGACCCCTTATAAAAGAATGCGGATCAGAGCCCAGTATTTTTTTTTTCCTGCTTTCTTTGTATAGTTATCTTCACCCAGAATCGGCTAGCTGCTTTGCAGGAAAAAGCCGTGCCCGCTGCAAGTCTTGTTCCTATGTCTAGAAATGTGAAGGGAAGTCTTGGGAGAAAACAGTCGTTAGACAGCCGTTACTGGCAGCCTGAGCTGACTCTAATGACGGGTATGGAAGTCAGCAGGCACCAGTTGGCAAGTATTTCTGCAGCTCAAACTGGGTCACGTTGTCAGTGAGCTTTGTGTGGTTGTGTCACGTAGTGTAATTCATCTCAAAAGCTCCTGCTTTGGTTTTCCTCTTTGAGCAGATCGGTGTAGTCGGATCTGCCCTGCTCTTTACCTTTGAAAACTCCTGGTTTGTTTTTTCTCCGCTTGTCTCTTGTAGTTAAAGGAAGTGCCAGAGTTGCAAAGGGAGCTTCAGACCATGAAAATAGCCCTTGCAGAAGCCAACATGGACAAGGCTCGCCTTCTGCAGGAGATTAGGAAATACAATCCCCTCTTCCAGCTTTGACAGTGAAGGCGCAGGCTGCAGCTGCTCAGGAGGAGCGGAGACCACCACCAGCACTAAGGCGGCTAGTTTGATTATATTGCTGCTAAACGGGTCAACCTCCTGGAGACTGATCGCCTCAAAGAATGGAAACCAACTGTGATTGCAAAATGAACTTGAAAGAGGGAGAAAGGAAGGAAGGAAGGCCTGGCTGAGCAACAGGGAAGGAACGAGGAGTTGTTACCTGTTTGCAGCCACTTTCCTCTGTCCTGGCAGTATGGTGCTGCCTCTGTCGCTGAACCAGGGCAGTGGCCAGCCTACAAACAAAAGGTCAGAAGTTGGGGGGGGACACCCCATGTCTATTCATCCATACGGTGGCAGTGACAGTGTGCTTTCATGGTAACGTCTAGAGATGATCTGTGTTGGGGTTTCTGCTTCTTTCAGCCTTGTGTTCTCGCCCAATCATGCACGCCAAAGAACACAGGAAAAGGAACATAGTTACTTCGCCACATCAGGAATGACAGAGAATAGGTATGGCAGAAAACATTGCTCAGAGCTCTGATGTGAAAGCATGTGTACTATCACATGAAAAACAGAAACAGGAGGTCGGTGGGTGTGGGAGATGCAGAAGGGATTTCCCCCCTGTGGAGTAAGGGGGCTACAGCTCACTATTCCCTCAAGAACAGGGTCAGGATAGTAAAGAAAGTCCTTCAGACTTCTTTTTCCACCAGTAATTTGTTGTGTCAAGACAGAATCGGTAGTGTATTAGACTTAGTCTAGTTCATTCTCACTTAATCCCGCAACATTTGGCTTTATTGATGCAGGAACACAAAGGAATTAATTTATTTCATGACAAAGTACTGTTTAAACTTTCTTTAATTTTACTGTCAGAGAACAGGGGTGAAGGAAGTTGGTTAAGTCACAGAATGAGATGACCTGTGTGTTTTCTTTGGGATGCACGCTGTCCTCAAACCATTGTATGCCAGAGTTTCACCAGTGGAGAGCTGGCCGCACAAGAAAATAGCTGTCTGCGTTCCTGCACGGTTGTGTATTTTTATTAGCACTGAGCACATGCCTGATCTTAAATGTCTTTTAACAGAGATGTTGGTATGTGGGTCAGGAGAAGGGTGCTGACCAGGCCCCCTTGGGTGGAGGCTGACACTATTAACTGCTCACTACGGGGTGGAGATGAAACAGTAGCTGCTGGGTTGAGCATGGTTTGTATTCTCGCCTTTTCTGGAGCTGCTTCCCTGAAGAGGAAGAAGTCTCTGTGGTCAGTGACTGACTTAATTTATAAAGAAATAGTCTCTACAAGTGTGGAGGGGAAAAAAAGAAAACCCTAGTAAAATAAGAAGTAAACGCTAATTTTAAAAAGGAAAAAAAGGAAATGTCATTTATGAACTGCAAGAATCAAATTCACTCCTGGTACCTGGTTTCTTTGCTCTGCTAGTCCGGGCAATACGTGGTCGATGTGCTGAAGAAGGAAGCAGCCGTAAGGGGCAGTTGTAAAGGGAGGAGCTGTTCCAGAGGAGAATTTGCTCTGTGTTCTGATACAGAAAGGGGTGACTTTCAGCCCCCTCTGTGTTATGGATGAATGCCTGTTCCCTCCCCTGTTATACACAGCATCTTTACTGTGTGCAGAGTTTGTTGGATTTTATCTTATTTCAAACTTTGATTTGGATTTTTCCAGATGCATTTTGTGTTTGTGTACATGTCCCATTTCTGATGCACGGGCTTTTCAGTGCACGTAAAACAGGTAGCGATTGCCACACGCTAAGCGCTAGGAAAAGTGACAGATTATACGCGATTCTCCTTTATTAATCAGATGAAAACTTCACTTGTCTATAAAGGTTAGGTAACCCTTATTGTGTTTTTCAGCTGAACACATTCCCCAAAACATTCATCTATTGGGTTTTTTTTCTGTTTTTTTCTATGTAAGCATTACTCCACTGAAATTAGTTCAGCTAAAGTAATACAAGATTTTAATCCTGCTCACTATGCAAGGAGCGGCCTCTGATTTACAAGCCATGATGAGTTGAGGCCTGGAAACTACGCAAAAGAAAGCAAATAACTTGGGAGTTAAGTTTGTTTTTCCTACCGTGCTCGTATATACTTGTCCCTTTGCCCAGGCCTGGAGCTGTTGAACACTTCCCCTTAAGAGGCACTCCTGAGATCATTTTAGTTCTTCTCTAGCTCTAGGGGAAACAGGGACATATTTACAGCGCGAGGCTGGATGTGGAGGCACTGCTGTCTGTGGTTTGCGGGGAGCCAAGAGTGAATTCCTTGTGGTCGTTAGCTTTCACTTTGAAAAAAGAGGGTATAGAAGAGAGGGATGGTGATTAAAACGACTGTCACTCTTAAGATGATCATCTTAATTCCCTGGTTTACTCCATTAGACTGAAGGTAGCTTTGAATAACAGTTGTTGGAATTAGTCCTTGCATGCTAGGTTTGAGCAGACAGCCTTGGGGCAGGCTGTACTGGCGGAGTCCAGTATTTCTGCCAGGATCTGAGTGACCGGTGCCTACAGCCGGACATGACACTGGCAGCGAGAGCCTGACCTTCCTTCTAGAACCTCTGGAAGCAGGCAGCCATAAATGAATTAACAGGAGGGGTACTTGCCTTTGGCAGAAGCATGGGAGCTGAGCTGCAGGAGGCTTCACGCTCACCACCCACTTAGCCTGGGCTAGCTCTGATGTTTGGATGCTGTGACTTCTGCCGGTTGCTTTCCCTCCTCCACGGGAGAGGATGACTCCTCCTCGTTCCTGTTCGACAACCTGGCTGTTTTCTCTGGAGCACGTTCTGTGACCCATCCCCTGCTCAACGCAGCCGTTGACAGGATAGATTTGTGGTGCTGCCTGTGATGGAAAGTGTGCTAGAGCAGCCCGCCAGGCCTGCTCTCGAGGGGAAAATGCACTTTAACTTTTTAAGCGTCAGCGGGCATTTCCTTCACCAATACTGCCTCGTGCGTAGAAGAATTCAGAAGTAAAAGCAGGGGTTCTGAAACGCAAGTCACCTTCCGTAGTAAATAAGACTCTTGCTGTGAGTCCTCATAGCAAGAGAGAAAGGAGGTAACAAAGCATCTAGGTATCTAGACTTGCTGTGAAACAAACCTGTATGCGAACAGCTCACTGTAAGTACCATTACGAACTGCACAAAGCCAACACAAGCAGGAGTTGAGCTTTGTTTAGTCAAACAGTTTAGTGCTTCTGTGCTTGCTCCCTCTTCCTGTGTGAAGCAAGAAATATAGGAATGCTTGCCTTGGTGGAATGCGATGGTATTCTTACTTTTTATTCACTAATTGCTTGAAAATGGGAGGTTTCTTTCTTCGCTTTCAAATTTTCATGACTTTTTGTTTGAGTAGGTGTCCAGCTTCACCTCCAGCCAGCTTGGGAAACAAGTAGGGTGCAGAGAGTTTCCTCGGACAGGGTGCCTACTTGCTGTGTCACACAGCTCCTTACCACTCCTTCCCACGTGTGCCGACTGAACAGGGCTGGGGCCAAGCTGTTTACAGCAAACTTCTTGCTCCGGCAACTCAAGTCAGCTGGTTTTGTTTTAAGAATTAAAGCACTTCGATTGTTTTAAGTATCAGTAAAAAGTACTGTAAAACAAAATCCACGTCCTTGCTACAGGGCGTACGTGTGGGAGGACAGAAACTCCCCTGTCTCCACTGATGGTGATTAGCAAAGTTTACTTTGTAGAGCCTTTTACTTAAGGACTCTTTCTGTGTTACGATGAGAGCCAACTTAATCCTTTGTGTAACTATACCACAGTTACCCTAGGAAGAGCACATGGCCTCGGCATCTGTTACATTTAGTTAGAAGAAGCGTGCTCAGAGGGGACTACTGTATGTACAGGTGGGTAACGTGCAAGTCTGAACTTGAATTTGAGTTTTCGGCAGTATTGGAACTTTGTTGCAGTATATTTCCACTCATGCATTTATTGGTTCTATGAACCATGAAAAGAAATTAAACTTGTTAACCTCCTCACAGGCTTATGCCTCTTTTCCCCCCCTTCCCCTTCCTCACTGTACCGTTTTCTAGACAGCTCCATAAAACTGGCTTTGGGAAGAGCAGCTGAGTGATGACTTCAGAAGCATCAGCTTTCAGCATGCGTTCCCTTGCTTATGCTAATGGAACAATACATGCCTGAGGCAAGGCGAAGCTTCAGGAGCGTGTCAGGGTTGGTTGAGACAGATCATCACGTCGCGCTCCCCCTACTTTGAATCACACAAACACCATTACACAACTAGTATTTCCCAGCAAGACTAAGAATACAATAACAAGTTTAATGTACAAAAAAAAAAAGACACTTCTGTACATAGACACTGCTACATCTGTGCCAGCAGAAAGCATGATCCTGATGAGCAAATACACTGAAGACCTTGAACGTTCCTACCCCCTGCTCTGTTGAAGCAGGGGAGCCCAAGGCTCCAGGTCAGGGATTTGGCTCCTGCCTGCTTCTGCGTAGTGCTGGGATGACAAGCCAGACTTCAGCAGTGACGGCAGGAAGCCTCCCTGCAGTCACTTAAGTCTGTACGCAACGCTCCTGAGGGAGCTTCAGTCTCGTAGCTCTGCTGTAACTGTTGTGAGGTTCACAACAGGAAGCTTGTTTTAACCTCTGTCTCCTCTTGCTGCTCTTGGGACACTTCAGTGGAAGATGATCTTCTTATATTTGGAATTGGGGATCTGTCCTCGTGACTTGAGCCTCCTGACCGCCTCTCGCATGTGTTTGGGCTGCAGAGGTGGCAGCTCCCCCCACTTCTCGCACACATCCAGTGCTAAACAACAAAAACCAAGGAGTTCACGTGAGCAGGACAGCTAAGCTTGGCCCGTCTCTTGCTGTTTGAGCTTTAATTTTAAAGGCAACAGGTAACACTTTCACCCAGGGTTTACAGCTCACATTTTGTTAATACACAAGAATGAAACCACTTTGTGCTTCTCTTTGAAAGAAAAGTCAGTTGTAGGGGCATCAATACCGGACCGCGATAAACCGCTTTTTAAACCACTCCAGCTGCTATGGAACACGCTGCTTTGAGTCATGCAAGAACTTACGATCTTAAACCTTCTGCTCTAAAGCCACCCCTAGGTTGGGTGGTGTGTTTTGGGGTTGTTGCGTACAGCAGGGACAGGAAGGTACAGTGGACTTACAGGCCAGTTTCTTTTCTACCATTTGCAGTATCGTTCACGCCTCCTGCCAAGGCCGTGCAGCAATTATTGACAGCAGTGAAGCTGCTTATCCAAACCGCCTCAGGCAGCACAGCGCTGCAGAGACAGCAGCAGTAAAGCTGCATCACCCCGGTAATGGTGATCCCGGCACACACAGGCCACGTTTTGTGTGACAAGTCTGTACGAACTGGTTGGCATCAAAACCAGTATCGCCGCCTCCTCCTCCTCCTCCTCCTCCTCCGGCCTGAGCAGAGCAGGGATATAGCTGGGTCAGCCTTCCCCCCCTCACCCCCGCCGTGTCCCAAAAAGATCTCTGCTCATCCCATAAAGGAATAATCTTGCAGGTTAAGAGGCTTGAATAACTCATTTCCCTCCGGGCTGAATTTGTCCACGGCAGCATTAACAAAAGATCCTTACTGCCCCATTGCAGCCTGCTCACGGGCCGACTTACAGGGCAAGAGCTTCTAAGTTATCCTCCTTAGAGAGGATAAAACAGGTCACTGGTCACCAACCTCTGCTGACTCACGGGCAGCGATACGATAGGGTTAGAGAGGACTACGGGCAGCACCACGCCTCACCCCTCTCCTGGCTTAGCTCTCAGCTGTAGCGTTCTGCTGCTGCTGGAAGGCCAGAGGGCCCCGGGGGACAGCAAGACTGGGAGCCACGAGACGTCCAGTCTTGTTCCATGTCCTTCTGCTCTGCTTTAAGCAACGGATTTACCCCGTATTCTTAACCGTTTACTCGACGTTTGCCACTCACCTTCCTCCACCACCTCCCCAACAAAGACCTTGGAAATGCCAGACATGGCGATAACCACGTTCTGAGAGACAGAGGTGCCGGTGATGGACTGGATCAGCTGCACAAGAGGGACAGAAGAGTCAGTCGAGCGAGGTACACACAGCAACGGTGAAACGTTTTAACTCTTATTTAGCAGTTTGAGCCTGTCGAATATCAGCCAACAGCTAATGAAATGCTTAGAACTGATCTTTAAGAATTAGGTCCTACAGCTTTGGGCACGTGCTGGCTGTCAAGCTTTTAGCTTACCCTCATTCAGCTGCAGGCCCTCTACCAGGAATTACTTTTTCCCCTTGCCCCACACCACCCCCCCCAGACCACCGTTATTTAAGATGAGCTCCTGTTTAAACTGCCTAAGCCGTGCGAGGGCACCGAGCTAGAACGTAATGGGATGAGCCCATCCGAGGACGATGGCCTCGGCCACCGGGGCCGAGACGCAGCTGGAGGAGGGCGTCACCGCAGAGCCAGCTCGTGCCGTGCGAGGCCTAGCCGTGACCGCAGCCAGGCTTGGTAAGGCTCAGCCTGCTTGTTCCGCTCAGCCTCCTCCTGTGGGGAAGCGTTACTGAAGTCGTACCCGTTTAATGGCAGCTTTGGGGAAAGCAGACCGGCGATACATCTCGTAGCGGTTCAACTGTTCTTCAGAAAAGGAAGAGACCAGTATTCTGGAGCGGAGAGAATTGATTGTTTACAGCGAAAACAAAAATAAAAGTCCGAAGCTCTTCAGGCCGCTGCAACAGTCCTGCAAAGCCCTCCTACCATCCTAGGCCTCCCGCAGTACCAGACAGAGCCGGGAAGGGGAAGACGGTGCTCCAGCGGAGCCAAGGTTTGCAACGCAAAGCGGCCGGGCCCCCTCGGGAGGGAGGGGGGGGTCTGGGACAGAGCCGCGGCCGTCGTTAACCACGGGCTCATAAACCGATCAAACGATTATCGCGCGGCGCCCCCCCGAGCAGCAGCCTCCCCGGCGCTCACTGCATCTTCTGGATCTCGTCCTCGTCCACTTTGTGCTTCTTCTCCTTCCTCTCCTTCAGCTCCAGCTTCACCTTCTTGGCCGCCGAGGGCTGCAGGCTGGGGTCCTCCCCGTCCACCGCCTCCCCCTCCGCGCTCCTCACCTGGGCGAGAGCGCAGCGCTCGGCTCGGCTCGGCGGCCCCACGGCCCGGCCGGACCCCGCTCCCCCCTCGCAGCCGGCCCGGCCCGGCCCGGCCTCACCTCCCCGTCCGGCGCCTCCGCCTTGGGCTCGCCGCCCCCGCCGGCCTCTCCCGCCTCGCCCTCGCCCGCCACCCCCCCGGCCGCCGGCTCCTCCGCGGCCGCCGCCCCGTCCCCCTCGGGGGACGGGGCCGCGGGCGGCGGCTCCTGGGCGGCGGCGGCCCCGAGCTCCTCCCGGCCCGCTTCGCCGGGATCCGCCATCGCCTCGCGCAGCGGCGTCGCCTCCCGATGACGCGGCGCTACGGCTGCCGCGAGGGGCACCGCGCCTTCCCGGCGGCGGGGCGGGGCCTGTCGCCGGGGCAACGGGCCTGCGGCTGCGGGTGAGGCGTGGGGCCGGGCCGGGGGGGGGGGGGACTGGGGACACTGGGGGAATTGGGGTGGGAAGGGATGAGGGCACTGGGGACACTGGGGGAATTGGGGTGGGGGAACTGGGGTGGGAAGGGATGAGGGCACTGGGAGCACTGGGGGAACTGGGGGCACTGGGGACACTGGGGGAACTGGGAACACTGGGGGCACTGGGGTGGGAAGGGATGAGGGCACTGGGGGCACTGGGGGAACTGGGGACACTGGGGTGGGAAGGGATGAGGGCACTGGGGGAACTGGGGGCACTGGGGACACTGGGGGAACTGGGGGAATTGGGGTGGGAAGGGATGAGGGCACTGGGGACACTGGGGGAATTGGGGTGGGGGAACTGGGGTGGGAAGGGATGAGGGCACTGGGAGCACTGGGGGAACTGGGGGCACTGGGGACACTGGGGGAACTGGGGACACTGGGGGCACTGGGGTGGGAAGGGATGAGGGCACTGGGGGCACTGGGGGAACTGGGGACACTGGGGTGGGAAGGGATGAGGGCACTGGGGGAACTGGGGGCACTGGGGACACTGGGGGAACTGGGGGAATTGGGGTGGGAAGGGATGAGGGCACTGGGGACACTGGGGGAATTGGGGTGGGGGAACTGGGGTGGGAAGGGATGAGGGCACTGGGAGCACTGGGGGAACTGGGGGCACTGGGGACACTGGGGGAACTGGGGACACTGGGGGACACTGGGGGACACTGGGGGCACTGGGGTGGGAAGGGATGAGGGCACTGGGAGCACTGGGGGAACTGGGGGCACTGGGGGAACTGGGGACACTGGGGGACACTGGGGGCACTGGGGTGGGGGAACTGGGGTGGGAAGGGCGGGGGGAACTGGGGGAACTGGGGACACTGGGGGCACTGGGGTGGGAAGGGATGAGGGCACTGGGGGAACTGGGGACACTGGGGGAACTGGGGACACTGGAGGAACTGGGGTGGGAAGGGCGGGGGGAACTGGGGACACTGGGGGCACTGGGGTGGGGGAACTGGGGTGGGAAGGGTGGGGGGAACTGGGGGAACTGGGGACACTGGGGGCACTGGGGTGGGAAGGGATGAGGGCACTGGGGGAACTGGGGACACTGGGGGAACTGGGGACACTGGAGGAACTGGGGTGGGAAGGGCGGGGGGAACTGGGGACACTGGGGGCACTGGGGTGGGGGAACTGGGGTGGGAAGGGTGGGGGGAACTGGGGGCACTGGGGTGGAAGGGCTGGTGCCGGTGCTGGGGTACGGGGGGGTGGCCAGGGGCGAGGGGAGATCTGGGGCGAGCGTGGGGTGAGGGAGGGCCCTGCAGGGAGCCGGGCTGGGCTGGTGGCTGCAGCAGGGAGGGAGGCCGGGGGCCAGGCGGGTCCCCTCCAGCCGTGGGAGTCTTTTGTGTAGAAACAGGAGAAAAAACTGGATATTAAAAAGGACACGCGTTACGGTGGGGCGGGGCGGGAGTCCACGGCTCAGTCTCTGGGCCCAGATCGAAGTTACCAACAAGCCAGACCTCCTCGAGGTATCACTGTGGGTTTCCCCACTGATTTTGTGTCTCGGAAGCGGGGATTGGTTTGGACAGGCTGACACAGTCCATCTTCTCCAATGTTTCCTTCTAACGGGTCCCCCTCCGGCAGCAGGGAGCGAGGGTCGGGCTGGGGCACGGTGTGGGGAAGCCCCGGCGCCCACGTCCCCGTCCGCCCCAGCCCCTCCTCGGCCTCTGGATCTTCACCCCGCAGCTTTGTTTCTTCGGTCGTTACGTCGCAAAGCGGGACAGCCTTCACCCACTTCACAGGGCTGTGCAGGATTCATCCCGGCGTGGAAAGCCCTGGATTGCCTTTGGCAAAAGGTGCTAAATACGTGAAATTTCCATCAGCGCCTTTACGCGTCCTCCTCCTCCTCCTCGGTGAGGTTCGGTGGTCCCGAGCCTGCCGGCACGAAGGTAACGCTGCGTGTGGAGACCCAAACGAACGCTCAGCGGCCTGAGGCCGGTGGTGCTTCAGGTGGATGCCGAGGGTGGGATCCCCTGTGAGTCTCCTCCCGCGCCTGTGGCACGACACGAGATGAGGACGAGCTCCCTTCACCTCCCTCGAGGGCGAACCGCCCTGTAACGGGCTTCCCCAAACGGGGGGATCGAGAACTGCCCGTGTCAGCCTGTGCAAATCCCCCTCTGAGAGCAGCCCTAGCTGTCTGTCGGGGCTGATACCGTTAATATTGCGTTCAAATGCACCATCTGGCCACTTTTGAGGTATTTTTTACGCTAGCTGACGGCGTTACGCGGCGGATAACCGCCTCGAGCCATTTCACTTCTGGGTGTAGACCGATCCTCAGCGTGCAACGCAAAACACCGTGGCCCCCCCCGCCCCCGCTGCCCCGCGAAGGCTTCCCCGGGGGGGTAATAGCTGCGAGGTTACCCCTGGATATTCATTCCTCCTTTATATATATATATACATCCTCCTTTATATACGTTCCGCCTTCGGGTGCGCCCCCCGGAGCCAACGCCCGCCAGCGTTTTACGCCCAGGGCGTTGGGAACCTGGCAGAGGGGATTTGACCGAAAACCGTCCCTTTCGCCCTGCGGCACGCGCGGGAATCCCGCTTTTCTGTTGTTCACGCGTCCAACGAATAAAATTAACCAAAACGAGCCGAAAACGTGAGGCGGAGTAAAGGCTTCGTTGAAAAAATAACCCCGCGGGGGGGCGGGGCCTGCGGGGAGGCGGGCGGGGCCTAAGGCCCCGCCCGCCTCCCCGCAGGCCCCGCCTCCCCCGCCGCGGGGCCCCGCCTCTCCCGCAGGCCCCGCCCCGGAAGGCTGCTCGGGGGGCGTGGCTCGGCGGGAGGCGGCGGCGGCGGCGGCGGCGGCGGGCGGGTGGCGGCGGCGGCCGGGCCCGGGCCATGGGGAAGGAGCAGGAGCTGCTGGAGGCCGCCCGTACCGGCAACCTGCCCGCCGTGGAGAAGCTGTTATCGGGGAAACGTCTCAGCTCCGGCTTCGGTGGCTCCGGGGGAGGAGGAGGAGGAGGAGGAGGCGGCGGTAGCGGCGGCTCCGGGGGGGGAGGCGGCGGAGGAGGAGGAGGAGGAGGCGGCGGGAGCGGCGGTGTGGGGCACCCGCTGTCCAGTCTCCTCAGGTGAGCGCGGCCTGGGGGGTGTGTGTGTGGGGGGGGTGTCTGTGGGGTGGTGGGAGCGGGGCTCAGGGCCGGGGAAGGGCTGTTGGGGTGGGGAGGAGGAGGTAGGGGGTACGGGGAGGGGGCTGTGGGCCTCTTGGGTAAGGGGGAGGCTGTGTGGGCTTGGGGGGGGGGGGGGCGGTGGGTTGTGGGGGCAAGGAAGGGCGTCTGTAGGGCGGGGGGGGGAAGAACCGAGGGGCTGCAGGGCCGTGGGGTGGGAGATGGGGGAAAGGAAGGGAGAGTGTGGTTGGGGCCCAGGAGGTGGGGGTCTGTGGGGATTTGGAGCGGTGGGGCGTGCGGGGATGGGGTGCTGTGGGGTCGTGGAGCTGGAAGAGGGGGTGTATGGCCCGGGCGGATTCAGGGTCACAAGGTGGGGGGTGGCGTGTATGGGGCTGGGGGACCCGTAGGGCCATGCAGCCGGGGGGGGTGGTGGGGTGGTGGTGGTGTCTGTGAGGTTTGAGGGGGGGGCTGTAGGGCTGTGGGTTAAGTAGGAGGAATGGGCTTTTGGGGTGTTGTAGGACCGTGGGGCAGGTGGGGGGTATGGAGCTATGGGGTCATGTTGAGAGGGGCTGGGGGTGGAGGAGGCGGAAGGTGTGGGGATGGGGGTCTGTAGGGGTGGGGGGCTAGGAGGTGTGAGCTGGGGCTTGTGGGGCAAGGGGCTGGGGCTGCGGGCTGGGGGAAACGAGGTAGGGGTTGTCGGGCAGCTGTAGGGGTTTGGATGCGCTCTTGGGGTGGAGCATGTGGTGGGTGAGAGGGCTGTGGGATAAGGGGATGTTGGAGGTCCCTGGGGCTCGGCGGTGTGGGCTGGAGCCCTGGGGGACACGGACGTGGGCTGCAGCGCCGTGGGTGCGGAGGCAGTGAGGACGGGAGTCCTCCGGAGGTCTGGGTCAGCGTGGGCCAAAGGAGAAGGTGCGTTGGATGGGAATTGGGGGGCCAAGGGGATGGGTTGAGACGTTACAGGGGGCTGTGATGGATGTGGGGCGCACAGGGTGTGTGAGGAAGGGCTGGGGGAACCCTGAGGGTTTGGTGCTGCCCGTGGGACCAGGGGTGCGAGGGGGCCGTGCTGGGGGGGGCTGGCGGCGGAGCCCCTTGGGCTCGCGTGCCCCGAGGCAAGGAGCGGCAGGGGCCGGCGGGCTGGGAGAGGAGAGGAGGCTGTCTGGAGCAGGCGCTTCCAGGGCTGCCTGCTGCCCGGTGGTGGCGTGTCCCCTGGGGCTCGGACTGCTGCAGGCTACGGGGTTGTGGATGGCTGCTGGTTACCGTCGGTAGCTGCAGACTGGTGTAACTGGGGAGATGTGGTGCGCTTGGAGGAGGACTCCGGGTCAGGGTGCTAGCAGAGGCTGCTGACTCTGAAGCCAGGACGTGTGTAGGTTCCCACGGTGAGGAGAGCTGCTGGATGAATTTACTGGGACAGACGTGCAGCCGGGTGTTCGGCAAGGCGTCCTCTCGCTGCTCTTGCTCCGTGCACGCTCGCCCTTCCTCAGTAATTTTCATGGCTTGCAGTAACACTCCTCTGCTACGCTTCTCAAATCGGCGGTGGCTGGTGGGGTTTGGGGGTCGGCTGTGCTGTGCTGGGGGCTGCACAAGCGGATGGAGGGCACGGTCATTTGCTTTAGCATTTAAAGTACGGCGCTATGTGATTTGCTCCGTTTTGAAGCTCTTAGACCTTTGTTAGTTTTTTTTTCTCCTCCCCTTTTTTCGGCATCTCCCGAGGAAACCGCTTGCTGGTGTGTTTCTTGAGTTGCAGCTTTTTGCCATTTCAGCTTCTCTGCTGGAAATGCAGGTGTTCCTGTTCCCTGAGCAACTGGTTTATATTGGGGCAGGGAGAGGAGATGTGAGTCCAGCGCTGAGTGATGCTGTCACCGTGTGGCCTGACTATTTTGAAGGATATGACTTACCCATTTGCGGCCAGATTTGATCTATTATTCCTTTCACATAACCTTATCAGAACTCTGCTGTTGCACGTTGAGCTGAATGGCAGAGACCCGCTGACACGGAGAGCTCGTGCTTTCCTGGTGCACACATTTGCTTCTCTGAAATGTAAATCTGCTCTTGGGTCGAACTTTATTCTTCTCTTTTAATATTTTAAACACTCTGAGCCCTCGTTTTGAGTGGGAAACTGCTCTGACCACTTCAGGCTTGTCTAAGTTAGAAGATGGATGTACTTGCGGGGTGTTTAGATAAGGTGGAGAGGGTCAGTGAGTTAAATACACACCACGAGTGTTATCAGCCTCTTGTTCTAACAGCCCCGCCGCGCTTTCCAACAATGCGCGGTGATGACGGCGACCTTTTTTCCCCGGTAAGACAACGGCTTGTGATACCAGCTGATTTGTGGAGTGGGCAGACTGTTTGACGTCTGATCAGCTAGCGTGATTTTTCACATGTAAACGTGGTTTCGTGTGTAGATGCGTATCTGAAGGATGGTGAATGTCACAGCTGTCACTCATAGCTTCTGTGTTCATTAAGTTGACTGTCAGTTGACACTATAACGATCCCTTTCTCCCACCAAACTTCCCAATCCCTGAATCTTTTTCTCCCTGCTGCTGAGTTACAGTCAGGCTTTTTGCATGTTTACGACAGTGGTTCTCGGTCTGGAACCGTGTTGGTGTTCCCAGCCCGTTGGGAGTCGTTGCAGCGCATCGTTAACTTGCTGTGTGACATCGGCAGCAGCATCCCTGGCTTTACAAGCGTTTGCGTGCACACCCCATGAGTGTTATTGCAAACCTGAGTGGATCGTGACCTCTGTGCCGCGTTTGTACGAGCAGCGGCTGCGGTCTTCCTCGATCTCAGCGTTACAGACGCCGGGCAGTGACGGTGAGGGCAGTCTGCTCTTACCCGCAATCACCTCCTGCAAACCGGCAGTGGGGTGGGAGTTCCGGGGGCCGCGGTGTGCGCGGCTGCGGCACTGGGAAGCAGGGGGGTAGCTGGGGATTGTTCGAGGGCTTGGGTGCTGCGGTGAATGGTGCGTGTTAGGTATTGAAAATGGACTTTTAACGAACTAGAGGCTTTCTGACTGTTTCCGGTGCTCTGTCAACTTGTTGGGCTTTTACTTTGGGCTAAACGACTCCACGTGAGAAGACTCGTGCTTGTTTTATAGTGAGGAGGTTTTCATGGGAAACAGCTGCTAAATTTACCTGCAAGGAGAGTCTGACAGTTGTTTGGGGAGCAGCTGGGACGAGCTGGGCAGTGTTCGAAACTCTTTTCTGTAGCGCGGGCTCAATCGAAGTGACTGCTTAGCGTCCTGGTGTGGCTGTGAGACGGCGCTAAGATGTACGAGCTCTGCTGAAAGGTTTATTACAGTAGCAAACATACTCCTCCAGGTCCCCTAGTACAGCAGCAGAACATTGGATTTTGGGGATTGAGTTTCCAAAAAAAGTAGCCAGACTCAGTTTCAAAGTGGCCTTAGTGTATCGGAGAAGAAATTTGGGCAGTTGTCTTCTGCCTGTGTGTCACCCTGTCTCTGTTGTGGTCTGTTTTCACTCTGCAAAGTGAGAAATTAACTCTTGCCCCTGGTGCCAGGCCTGATGACTGACTTCTTTGCTCATCTCTTGAGGAGCGCGATTGCTGCGGAGCACCTTCGCCTGCGGTTTCCCTGCTTCCCGGGGGCAGGGAGGATGTTGCAATAAGTTCTCCACAGCAGGCATGGTATTTAATTATAGCTAACTTTGCCTTTCTGTACTCCTTTAAAGATAACTTCAAGGGTTTGGAAACAGGGAATGTGAAATTTTGTCTGCCTGACACTTCATGGAAAGTCGAAGATTGGCAAATTAAAGGGACCTGATGCTGTGGGCAGAGGGTGGAAGGGTAGAGGTGACAGAAGAGGGTTTGCGCAGTGTCCACCCCACCAACCCCTGCCCTCTCCGGAGGACAGCCTCCCAGGGTGTGCAACAGGTCAAGAACAACTTTGGAATAACTTTAAAGTTGAAGAAGGGTTTTCTCTTAAATCTTATTCCTGTATCTTGATTTTTTTTTTTTTCCTGATGATGATTGGATGCATTTTCTAAATTAAAAACAGTAAATATGGACTGGACATGTGCCCAGAGAAAGTCACGGTGCCAATTAAGTGGAAGCATTAATGGAAGTAGTAAGTTGATGGGGAGGGCTAAGATGCTTCAGTTGGTGGCTAACTTTTTATCAAGGCTCTGCAGCGCTGGAAAGCTGCTTAAACAATAGATGTCTTCAGTGCCGGTGGGTAAAATAAATCACAAAATAGGTATCTGGAGCAGGGGTTTAGTTTTTTGTATGTATGATAAAGCTGTATGTGAGAGAATTTAGGTTACAAAGCTTTGTCACTGAGATTTGGAAGTATTTAGAAAAGGGGGTAAGACTGCTTTTATCCTCGCTCAGAAGTGGGTCCTGCCGCAAGCTTCTGGCAAAACGGCCTTGTGCCTTTTGTAAGAGCCAAACACAATTTCTTAGTTGGGCACCCGTGAGAAGCATCTCCGACGCCCACGCAGTTGCCTTGCAAAACTGCAGTCAGCCTGCAAGGCGAGAGGATGGCCAGAGGCGATGGGGTAGGGGTCTACGTCAACGGGAAAGAAAAGACAGGTTACTTTAATTTTAGGGATGTGCGTGGTGTGGGAAGCTTTACCTTTACCAAGGCTAGGACACGGGAACTTTTCTAATTAAGGGTTTCTTACCCCTCGGTTGTGGTGGAGAAACCTGTCCATGGTCAGTTCTGTACGTTTCGTGTTTTCCCTTCCTCAAAGCAACTTTTGGCAGCCTTCCTCTTTCTGCGCGGTGATTTTGATTCCTGGTCCTGCTGAAGCTGCTCACATATTTAAATGTACTCCTGATAAGGGAGCTGCTAAGCTGTCCTCCACCCCCTGAACCCCATTCCAAGAACGGGGTCATAAATGCTCGGCTGGGCTGGCAGAGCTCCCTTGTTCCTTCCTCCACCTGATTTCGGGTCTCTTTGATGTCAGCACGGTATTTAGTTCCTTTTTTTTTTTTTTTTTAAGTCTCGCTGTTTGGACTGCCTGGTCTCAAAAGACCATCTGAGGTGCCGGTCCCAGCTTTTTCTGTGCAGTTCTGCAGCATTTCAGATGTCTCAAAAATAAAGTTTTGGATTGGGTACAAAACAGGCATTTCCTGAAAGAAACGAGCGTGTTTGTGGGCATCGTGCGGGAAGCTGCATTCCCACTGTTCCACCTGCTAAGCATTTGTGTTGAGCTGGGGGACTGGTCTGAGCTGGGACACGAATTGTTTCGTGCCATTTCTTTAACAAGGAGAGCAAATGCTGGTGCATAAAGTCATAGAAGATGCCCCCGGCAGTGAATTCTGTGGAACGTGGTGTTCTATCACATAAACTTGACTGCCCACCATGTTTATTACAATTTAAAAGTGAACTTTGTCAAGGTCTTGAGGCTTTCGTACTTCCTGCTTAGATAACTGAGCTGAGCTCTCCGAGTGCGAGACGTGCACAAACTCCAAACGAAATCACCAATGTCTGCAGGTAAGCAGGAAGCAAGATGTGATAGACCGTGATAAGCCAAACGAGAAGGAAATGCAAAGATAGAATTAAAGATAAAGTCTCTTCCTAGGGGGTGAATGTGCCACTGTGTAACACTAAAAAGGCAGGAAAATAAACCCCGGTGGAAAGCTAATGTGAATAAGGGAACGCAAACGGCAGGCTGAGGTAGTAAGAAGGATATGGGGAGGATGAGGAGCAGTGGAGGAGAGGGAGATCGGTTTCTGGCTTTTGCCGAAGCAGATGGTGGCGCTTACAAAGAGGTGGTGGCTTGCCAGGGTTTGGGGGGAGGCTTGGCTTCCTGCTGCCGTCCACGCAGCCTCCGGGATCTGCCCATGTAACGTGATCTTTGGGATCCGTTCAGGGCCTGGAAATCTGCTGAGAACCTTTCAGGTCCAGGAGTCTGATGCAGATCTCCGCTCCTTGATCGTACCCTGGCAGCTCCGTTTTCAGAACACATCTCATAGCACGGGCAAAATCATTTCTTGTAGATCAGTGAGCATCTAGAGATAAAATCAACTTGATGTAAACACAGCTTAATGCTTATAAGGAAAAGCAAGTCCAGAAATTAGAAATGCTTTGTGAATCCATGAGGTTTCTTGGGTTTTCGGGGGCACATCTGCATAGAGGCTGCAGAATTTGGAATTTTTAAATTTTTTTTTTTTACTGCTTTACTGTGAGGTTAAGGGCAGGAAGCAGCAAAACCAATCTGTGGCCTGAAATATCGAGCTGCATTCAGTAGGTTTTGCCAGTAGCAGTAAGGGATGAATTGTGTTAAAGCCAAATCTGCAGAAAAAGCTTTTTATTTTCATCTATTGATGTGAAAAGACTGGATCTTTGTTGACGAGAGGGGAAACTGAGGCTGCTGTTGAGCCCCAGATTGTGTATGTAATCTTCTGTAAGTGTATCAAGGAGAAACTTCTGCTGTGAATTAGGACTTTTTTGTATACATCTGTTGTGGGAAAGGATTCGGTTGTTGCTTCGCAGAAGCCACAGCAAGTGTTCTAGTCAATTTGCAGCAGTTATTGCTGGTGAGTATCTTGTTTGGTTTAGGAAATGACATGGTGTAATAGCTGAACACTTAAAGTAGCTTCAGATAGTCCAAATGTGGTTAGAGTCAGAAAAATTACTTCTATTTAAAAAAAGTGGGGTTTCATATTTGTTCTTGTGCAGCTGGATGATTTAAAGAAGTGATTTGTTAGTGCTAGACGTTCCCCCGGTGGTCTGCGAGTCCGGCTGCAACCTTTCTGCCCGCTGCGTTTCCATCGGGAAGGGAGGTCCCGCGCGGACGGTGGGGCTGACTGGGGGAAAAGAGGAATCGCCCCATACGTCGCAGAGAAAAGGCTGTTAGCGTGTCTGTCCGTTCACAGGTGTCTTGTTACCGCGTTATGTGTGGCCAGGTCTTGTGATGAAGTGGCAAGTCCTGCAGTGTTTGGCTGAGAATGGCGGCAGGGAACAGCAGCTCTGCTCCAAGGTCCAAGCTTCCAGGAGTGTGTAAAGGTGCAAACAAAATACTTCCCGATCTTCCCCTTCCCCCATAAAAAGGAAGTTGCTCCCGGTGCGTTCGCAGAAAACAGGGCTGTGTTAGAAATCACGACTGGGTCTTTCGTTCTTCTTGGCGCTGTGATTAATAATCCAACCCGCTTTTAAATTGTTTTCTATTCCACACCCTACCGTGCAAACAGCTAAGCAGGACAGATCTCTCTTTAATTAGATACCTGAACGTTGGTATTGCTAAGAGTATTAGTGCCACAGGCATTAGGTGTGCACCGGCTCTTTTTCTGTGAATTGTTTTCTAAGCACTTTTTAAATAATTCAGGAAGGCTGCAATTATTGGCAGTGACTCTCAAGCGTTTTGGATCTGTGATCTTCTAATTCAGCTTTGGAACATTTTGTTTGCTTGCTTTGGTCAGCACGATTCTGTGGTTAGGGTTGTGTCCAGGGAGGACTGGGTTTTTCGTGCCATAAACTTGCTGTGGGACCTTGCATAAGTCACGTTAGCCGTGCCCTGCTTTGCTCACCTAAGCCACGGATGCTACCTATTTTCCTCTGTAGAGGAGGACTTGGTTTTTTTATGTAGCACCCAGGGCTTGCTTGGCGTGCGTATGAAAACCATGTTGTGTAGGAGGCTTCCCCTTCTTTGAAACTCCGTTGGGAGAGTTTTGTCCTGCTTCCTTCCAGACACGCTGCGTGCAGGCTGAGGTTTCCATGCCGTGCACGCAGAGGGCAGTGACCTGGTGCTGCCTGGTTTGGTTGGCAGAAGAGATGGTTAGAAGTTGAAGGGAGGTGCAGCGGTGCTGTGGAGGGTGTGTGAGAGCTGGATTAAATGGGTAAGGAGTTGGGAGCAGATGTGGATTGATTGAAGTGGCACAGCCTTCGAGCAAAGTGCTCCGAGTGCAGCGCGTCGGATTGGAATCTCTGTTAACTCTGAGTAAAAGTGTCTTAACTGTGTAGGCAGTGACTCAAAACCTCTGTGACTGATTAATCTAACGTTGGCTCTATAACATAGGTGGGTGTCCGGGCTGGGGCGAATTCTTCTGGCTATTGACTTCCCATCAGTCTCTACCCGGGTGCTGAGTCCTCCAGTGTCCTGGGACTCGCTCCCTTGGGAGCGCCAACGTGTTTATGGCAGACGGAGGGTGAGAACACATTAGCTTAATTTTCACTTTGCTTTGAGAGTTTCTCAGCAGAGTGTCTTGAAGTGCCAAATAGGTTTTGGAAATATCCATGTGCTCGTACAGGTTACCTCAAATACTCCATGAGGGAGTTACTGTGGGCGAAGACGTGGTGTGAGGAGCGTTAGGTGGGTGAGGAGTGTTAGATGGGTCAGATTGTGTTGAGGATGCTGAGGATGTCAGAACCAAGCCAGTTATCGCCCGCTGGCAGATGCCAGGATTTAAATAGTTGCAGTATCCCCACGCGTCGCAGGGGCTGGGGGCAGGAGCAGAGCCGAGGAGGCAGGGCTCCCAGGGTGTTTTTCCAATTGCTAGGTTACACTCCTTCCCAGGAGCATCATTTTACGGCTCTTCGCTTTCGCAGGGCTCACATAAGATTTGTGCTCTGCCCCATCATGGGAGGAACAGTGAAATGCATCCATGACATGCAGTTTACTTATTTTCTGTGCCCTGAACTAGGCTGGTTCAAGAGCTGGCTGGAGTATCCTAAACAGCTGTAAGAAGCCCAAGGACTGAGAAGGTGGTTTGTGTTCAGGGCTCTCGCAGGAGCGGTTTGAGCTGGGCACTGATGGTTTGGTTAAAATGCCAGGTGCAGTCTTGAATTTTGCATCTTGAGGTCTTTAGGGCTCACTTTATTGATGCTGGAATCAGCAGCCGCATTCAGCGTGTTCATGCAGGGGGGTTTCTCTGTGTTCACCTTGATGGCAGAGTGGATGCTTGTGAGGCTTGAGTGGACTGAGTGGATGTTTGTGAGATTCCGTGATGGCTTTTTTGATCTGTGTACCTCAACTTATTATCCTACCATCGAGCTGTGTGTAGGAATTTCAGGACCAAACCCACAGCTATGCATGTAAACAAATAGGGGATATTTGAGCAATGAGATACTGACATTTCCATAGCCTTATTCCCCTCTACTTTTGTCTGCGGTCCCGAAAGTGAAGAAATGTCACTGTAGATTTGAGTACATCCAGCATGCTCTGCGTTTCGAAGACAGGAGCTACGCAGAGTTCAGCTGGACACTGAATGTTTAACAAACGGGTTTTGGCACTTAGTAATGAAATTTGAAGGTTACAACTAAGCTTGTCCAGCAGTTAGTTGCTGAGAGCAGTGGTCTTGTCCTCCCCCATTTTCTTTCCCTGATATTCGAGTTGTTGTGTGGCTGTGCCAGAGTGAATCACTCCAGTTGGCTGATCTAACAGAAAACTTTTGTTTCGTGAGGCTGCACAGTTCCTAGATCCAGCAGGAGGGAAGCGGCAGAACCCTGCAGGTGACAGTTCGGAGGAGCAGGATCTCCCCTTCCCTTCTCTTTTGCTTGGAGAGCAGTTGTCCTGCTGCTGCTCTCTGCGTGCAGTAATTCGTATCTGCGTATGGACTGCCTAAATAGTATGCGTTTATGGAAGTGGAGCCGTTCAGCTTGGTGACACGGGTCCTGCGCTGCTCTGGCTGATTAAGGCTGTTTGGCAGAGAACTGAAGATGAATGTATGAAACAGTGTTTGATACATTAGGAGGAGCTGAGCCAAGAAACAGTGTTCATCCAGTGGGTTTTTTTAATGTAATGCATTGTTTTACTGAGATTGAAGGAAAGCAAGCAGGATATAAAAGAATAAGTGAAAGGTGTGATACAGAATAGAGGTAATACATACAGATTACACCTGCGTTCATCCCAGACCAAAAGAGAAAGCCCCCTCCCAGCTGCCCTTGGACAAGGATAAGACAAGTTCCTGGAGGCTGAGCTCCTTCCATCGTAGCGCCTGGAGGGGCTGCTTCGCTGGCTAGCAGCAGATAACATGTGTTAATGCCTCGACTCCCATGTGAGCCTTTCGCCTTTCATGAGGAGCTTACACTGAGCTGAATTCAGCCTGTGTGTGCAGCTCTTTGTGGGGACTCGATGGAGACGATCCTTCTGCCTTTATAGAGAGTGCTCGACATCTGGTGGGTGAGCTTTCTGGTGGGTGCTCTGCTGAGCTTTCCCAGCACGTCCGTAGCCTTCCAGGCTGTGCCATCCACTCCTCTGCTCCTTTCCGCTCCGCGGATACGGCTGCATCGCGGTAATGCTCTGGCTACGGGAATCGTTTCAAGGTGAAGTGTCCTCTTGAAACGAAGAAGGTGCATTTAAATAAGGATGATGGCCATTTCCTCTTATCATTGACACCAGGGACGAGGTCCTGTCCAATGCTGAGATGGCACTGTCCCTGTCCCAGAGAGCTCGCTCTGGAATACAGCTTAGTCATGGAAATGAGATAAATCCTATTTCACAGAAACTGGTAAAAATAAAACTGTTGAGGATTGATTTGTTTCTATAGCAACAGACTGGAGAAGCTAATACAGCTGCTCTCTGCAGAAGGGCGAAAAACAGAAATTGAAATGTTAGTCCACCTGGGACTGTAGCTGTCAGCAAAAGAAAGATCTTCGATAGACTGATGAAGGGGTAAAATACTTAATTAAAGACAGAGGGCAGGAAGACGTGAGCTGCGTTTGGAAGGAAATTGGTGCTAGAGCGTGTGGACGTGCCCTCGTTTCCGTGCAAAGCCTGGAGAGCCTGTATTATGTCCTGAGAGCTATTTATATCCTATTTCCCAGAGGACTGCTTTCTGAACTTGCCTGCCACCCTCTCATGGGTGTGGAAATGCCCTGCTTAAAGTAAGGCAGTGCTTTAATGCCATTCAGTACCTGGGTGTTCATCATGTCAAGTGCATGTTTTTTAAACCTGAATTTAAGATGACTTTCTGTCCTGCAGTGAATCACCATGTCTTGCCTGAGAAATGTGCAAGGTTTATCAGGGAATCTCTTTGTTGCATGAACTGGGAGACGACCTTTGAGAAGTTTGGATGAATATCTGAGGTAAATTTTCTTGATTATCCTTTAACTCGATCTGAATATGGAGCTGGATGCTCCGTAACAACGTGTGCCAGGGCAGAGTTTTCTGTAAATGTTTGTATCCTGGAAGAAAATCCTGTAAAGCACCCATACTGCTGGATAAGGTGCTTGAGTTTAAAACGATCTTTATCTATACAGCGTGTAGATCTGTGTAGGTTTTGACCTTACTTTTGCCTAAACCGAGAGCTGTGGCAGACTAGTACCTACAGTGGCGTTGAGGTGGCTGTTTTCCCCCGTGGTTAGAAAAGGTGAACTGCTTAAATGTTTAGGAGACCCTAAGATGCCAAGTGCTGAGACCACATGTATATATGTACGTTCTTGATGACGTATCCTACCTTGCATGGCTATTAAGTGTTTCAGATTAAAATCAGTGTGTACATCTGAAACTAGCAGGTTGCTAATGAAATTACAGAAGAAGTTGCTTTTAAAACAGGAGCGCGTGTGCAAGGCTTTTACTGGGCTCTCTGAGGGAGTCTGTGTTATTTAGCTTAAGGAAAGTCAGAGCTTGACTTCATGTTGTTTATGTTTGGTAAACCCAGATTACATTAGCACTCTTCCCTTGTTATTTAAACACATGGTTTCTTTTAAAGGGAAATTAAATTTAAAAATAAACCTCAGGCTTTTTCCAGCTAAAAGGAAGTGTCTGTAGTGCTGCATACTAAGGATGCAAGAACACAACCTTGTCTAAAAGTGAGTGCCATAAATACTGTGTAAATACGTTATCTCATTAGATTTATATCTAATCCTATTGCCTGCTGTTTTTCAGACTCTTAGGGCAAACAAGGCTGAAGATGTCATAGGTGGTCTTTCAAATCTAATATTGAAGTGGGTTGGAAATTAGGTGAAATTACTTTTTGCCTCATCCTAATTAAGACACTATGAGAAATCCTTTCAAGTTTGGCATCGCAAAGTAAATTGCCTGGTTATAAAACGTAATCCGATTAAAGAAGCCTAGTGCCTGGTAAGGTTTGAAGCCTCCCCGTGCAATGATACAGATGGGCTCCCCAGACCCTTCCTTATGGCTCTTAATTTCAGAGATCAGCACAATTTTTTTAGGAAGCCGGAACAGGATTATGATAAAGCCTTGAACTCTGGAGACTTCAAAGCTTTGCATTCTGGTCTTGGTTCTGTTGCAAGGATTGTGAAGTCCATCAGATGACTTAAATAAGGGACTATGTCCCGTGGACTTCAGGTTTTTTGCTAGTACTTCTTTCCAGTGTTTTCTCAAGCCACGGTTTCTTGCTGCACGGTGTTAAGTCTGATAAAGTGTTGGCTGTCACGTCAGAGACACTTAAATGACCTCGATTCATCCTGTGATTCCCCCATGGATGACTTCTGGTTGTCTTGGAGTGTGGTTAGTAACTACCTTTGTGTGATTTAAAATTACTTGCGTTCCCCTTGTGACACTGGGCTCTCTTTACAGCCTCGTTTCAGCCTGCTGGAGTCTGAAGCCATATGTCTGAACTCCTATGGCTCATCTCCATTGAGTTAGAAACAGCTGAAAACACAGAGAACTTGGAGGACATGCGTAATTAGCACTGGATTTGGCATTTTGGAAATATTTCCTTTAACCTCAACAGGAATTATTTCACAGAAAGAGTGAAACAGGATGTGTCCTTGACATTCCTTTTCACTGAAAATAAAGACCTAAAAAGAAGAGAATTGGTTAGAAAAACCAAACTGCTGTCTTTCTGATCGTCCAGCTTGGAGGACGTCACTCGAATACAGCGTTTGGTGTCTGTGCTGAGGTTAGTGCTGGAAACCGCTGGGCTGCGGGGGAGCTGCTGTAAGGAGGCCAGCCCCGCTTTCCTGTCAAGCCTAGAAACAAGAGCCCAGAGATGCTGTAGATTGTAAGTACAACTTCAAAATGGCTCCGAAGAGAGGCGAGTCGCTGTTTGCCTTGGTCTTCCTCTTACTCTTGCCACCGTTAGAGTGCCCAGTGTTTCATCCTTGTGAATGCGGCGTTTCTAGCCCGAGCTACTCTCGTTAGGCTTTAACGATCTCCCGTGTCCAGAAGCGCCGGGCGGTGCGGCGCGGGCTCTGCTGTGGCCTTGTTTGTTGGCATCGTCTGGAACCAGTTTTTCAGTCGCAAAGATAAATGGGGTGAATGTCGGCTCTTGAGGTGCGGCTAACAAATATAAGAAATTTGAATCTTGAAGTAAACTTTTGAATGTTAAATGTTGCATTTAAATTGTGTGTGCATAAATATATCGTAAGCTGGTTTATTTTCTTGTGCATTGACCTTAACTGCCTCACAAGACTTGTGTTTTCGGTCTCTGACACTATCTCAGTTTGAGGTAATTAAAGATTCTGGTTTTCTCCACAACTCACTCATGTTTGGCTTATGCTTTTTATTCTAAATTCCTCAGGAAAGTTGGGTACAATTTAATGGTCTTCAGTGCTGCTCCAAGACAGCTATGCAGAGCTACTGTCTGAGGAAAGGAGTTTGTGCTTTCCATCTCAAAAGCTGTCACTGTCAGTGGTGGGTAGGCTTTTGAAGCCATCTGAAATGCCTTAGGATCCTGGTAGTTATATGGCTATAAGCTGTTACAGCTGAGATATAATTATTTGCTGGGACAGAGTTGCAATGACCCTGAAATTGTTTGAGGTAATGGAGAGTTTTGTCCCTGCATAAGTTTGTAATTTAGTAGTCTGCCTTGCATATATACATTCCTCCTGTGCATTAAAAATGTTAGGCTGGGAAAGGCTCTGCCACTAAAAGCAGCTCCTGGCTGGGAGAACTGCATTTAACAGAGGAAAAAGCCCAGAACTGTTTTTGTATGTTTTCAAATAAGTGGGCAGAAATATTTTAAGGGGTTTGAAACATACTATCTCATGTTGTGTATGTTCCCCAAAGAAAACGTGTTTTTTCCTGGTGGGGGAAAAAAGCTGTTTGAGGCTGGCTTGTCATCTTGGGCAAAATCAAATCTGGCAGGTGGATAAAAACAGAACTGGAAGCTTAAGGTGTACAGTGAAATGTGTGGGAAGGAGCTCTCTTTGCTGCCTGCTCCATTATTTATTCAGTTTACCGGTGTTAGGGATGTTTACAGATGTCTCTGCCAGCTCTCCGAGGAGCGGTACCTGCCCTTCTGGCCTTCCCCACAGCTCTTCACAAGCACTTAGCAGGGAAAGTACCTTAGCGTTTAATACATACCATTTGGCTGGCTGACTTACACACTCATATTTTTCAGCTCTAACCTTATCTCCGTTCTACAGATAGCGTAGACAAGTAATGACAACTTTATAGGAGCTATCTCAAGATCCAGAAATAACTTACTGCCTTGGCCGTTCACTCTCGTGCCTGCTTTTTAACAGGACGGATTTCACAGATGCTTCTAGAGTAAAAGGATGTCCTTTTTAATTTCCATCCTACTTTTCTTAAGCTTTCTTAAGAACCGTTGTCCTAAGTTGATGCTTTCCCTGTTTGCTTGACGCATGCCAAGAATGAGGGGGACCTTACCACAGTGCTCTTTGAACGTGACCGCTCAGGTGTGTCCTTAAGGTTCCCATCCAAGCCACTGTGGGGTCACTTTTCTGTTTGCCTTCTCACCCTTACTGTCTTTGCTCTCTCGTTTCCCTGTTACTTGCTCTTTGGGCATCCATTAAAAAGCTCATCAAGAAAGAATTTCATCTGGAGTCAGTGCAGTGGTATGTAGTTGCCTTGTTTGTGTCCCACATTGTTGCCAGTTAATTTCTTGCTTGGCCGTGTCTGTCTTTAGCCTTCAGGGACTTCTGATTAAGCTGGAGCGCTGGGATTTGATACATGCTTAAATTGAGCTTTGTGGGTGAAACGGCTTGACTGCTGATGTGGGTTGTGTTGAAGGGCAAAGTCTGCTCCAAACGCTTAAGTGGAAGCTTTGTTGTGGCTCTTAATTCTCCAGTCCCGTGTTCCCTTCCTGGAGGGCCCCTTCTCCCATCCCATTGCATTCAGCCTTCAATATCAGAGCGACTAATTTCCTTTTTACTTAAGCTTAACGTTTCTCCCTGCTTGTCTTGATGTACTGGGAGCGGTGCCTGGCAAGTCTCTCCCGAAGGCATGCGGGGTCTCTCCCTGCCTGTGCAGTGCCCTCTCCCCATCTGTCTGAACGATTAAGCACTTCAATGCCAGCATAAATTCAAAGCCCTCATGTCACTGATCTTGGCAATGTCACAAGGGAAATGGGATGTTATGTGAGCCCCTGTCTCTTTTTTTTTTTTCCAGTCTCCCTAAGGCAAAAGTGCACTCCAGGTGCAGTTATTGGTACAAAATAATTGCATTTGCTTTTTTAATTGATGAAGGGAAGGAGTAATTCAGTCCCTGAATCTTTGTTTCTCTGGCTCTGCTTTACTTGGCCTATTTACCTGTTTCTCATCCACTCCAGGTCAGACACGAGTGCCGCTGTTCAGCGTTTCGGGCATCAGTTCTAGGCAGCAACCAGTCTGAAAAGGAAGAGCCCGCTTTGCTGTGGAAGTGAGCGGGCTGGCATGGTTTCGCGATGATAAGGCATGAAGTGGAGATGGCTTTGCCTAGGCTGGAGGGCACGGTGGCCAAATGGAGCATCTGAGCTTGGCTGTCGTGGGTCGGAGCGGGGAGAGGGCAGGTCTTTTGAGCAGTCTGTTTGGTGCTGAGAGGTGGGGGAAAACATGGAGGCGTATTTATTTTCTCTGTATCGAGTGTATCTAAGACTTAACCAGGAGGAGGGTGTCCATGTTTAAATAAAGTATCACCTTTCCTATACGCTTCTAGGTGCAAGGTTCCCTGCTAGAAATCCCAAATTCCCACTGAGATGCCTGTTGGATCAGATCACTGTGGGTGTTGGAAAAAAATAGTAACTTTGACTTGTTCTAATCCTGTTGATTTCATCTGACGATGAACCTGTAGCTGTTTTGCAGAGTAGACAGCTAGCAGAGGGTGACACATTTTCTGCCATCCCGAAACACTTAATTGGTGCATCAATTCCCCCCATACAGGGGGAATGACAGGCGGTGGGAATGAAATGCGCTCTGCCAGAATTGTTTTTGCGCAGGTTCCTTTTGGCAACATTTTTACTCCAAACTCGGACCTTTTGTGTGTCTGTCAAAAGGGAACAGGGCAGATGGACACGTACAGTTCAAGACACGATGCTCTATTTCTGTTGTTTGATGGTCATGTCTCTTGGGATTCTGTAGCTTGTTAAATCATCTCACAAAAGAAAAGGGGGAGGGAAAATACGGTGCGAGGTTGCCAGCTGTAGCCAGCTCAGCGCTGCGGCATGGGATGCTTGGTATTTTTTGATTAGAAATTTGTGGTTGCCCAGGCAGCTTCCTTCCATTTCTCTGGAAGTGCTGCATGGAGGGAAGGCGAAGGGAAAGTCTTGCACCTTTCTAAGGAATTGTGCTTCAGCAGAACCTGGGAGCCTGCACCACCTAGATGTGTCCTGCTCATTTTCTCTGCATCTAATTCTTTTTTTTTTTTTTTTAAATACTGCATTTTCTTCCACTTAGTTGCATCTTCTCCAGCACTGTGGAAACAGTAGAGCTTAGCTTCAAATGAAGAGTGAGGAATGCTTACCTTAGCAATGCTGCTAGTTCCAGTTCACAATTCTGTGATATTGTCAGCTCCAGGCTGTTTTATATGACTTTCATAATGCTGCTCAGTTTATTGAATTTCTGCAGGAATGTTTTGCTTCCTTTTGCCCATATTCCTCAAAACCTCCTCTAGTCAGATGCAAAAGAGGAGAATTCACTGCAAAATTGGTATTTAGTAAATCTCATTAAGAGGATTGTAAGCATTTCGCAAATGTTGTCCAATTTTTGTCCTCACTTAGAGGTCAGTTTTCCCACCTAGAAAAAGCAAGGTAGCCTTTCCAACTTCCGTGCTTCATGTAAAATCCTACGTCTGCGTGTTGGGCGGTCAGGGTTTGCTCCCTGACAGATGTAGGCACTCCCTTTTGCGAACACTGTTACTAAGGTACTAGTGGAGACTGCATCTCTCGTTCAGTTATGTGCGTTAGAAGCTGAATGCAAACCGTCTTTTTAAAATGACTCCAGTGAGCATTTTCCCTTCTCTTTCCTTCTGAAATCTCCTCATCTCTTTGGAGTTTTGTCTTCAGTTGAGCTAAGTGGCCCAGTCCTCAGGCGTGGTGGTGTTCGTGAGCTGAAAATATGAAGGACCTATAGCTGATGCCGCTTTGACGTTACCTTCCCGTTTTCCCTTCTCTTCCCCCACCGACACGCTGCCCTCGGACCATGCGTGGAGAGGGGGATGCTCCCGACACTGTACACATCAGAAACCGAAGCTCCTGACCACTCTTCCCTGGAGACACTGCTTGGCTTTCCCTGTCGTGATGGTTGAAATTTTTTGCATTTCTTTCAGAAAAGCTTTGTTTAGATCTGGCCCCTGTAGTCAGTGCCAGCATGTAGAGCCCATGTTGTATGTGAACTCTGCTCCATTGCATGTAATCAGCTGGAAATGCTCCCGTAATGGAAGCAGATTGCAGAGCGAGTGTCTGTAATGCTTTTAAGAATAAAGGGCAGCATATGCACTCAAACCAGACCTGTTTTTTTCCTCTCCTGCAGCTATTTATTTTGCCTCCTGCTCGGAGGGATTCTTTGATGTAGCGTAACATGCACGCGTGACCCGTCCTTTCTGTCTCCCGTTGCATAATGCAGGTGACAGAGCCCACTGTCACCCCCCACCATACATTAAGTTTAAAGAAATGCATTTGCACTGCCAGGAGCCATCTGTAAGGCTAGGGCTGCCCTCTTCCTCGTCGGGAATTTTAGCTTGGATGGATGCTTTTCTATTAGCGATGCCAACCCTATCTTGTTCCTTTATGGCACGAGCCTGCAAGCCCAGAGGTTAAACGTGTGGTTGTCGTAGTTCTTGCACCAACCCAAAACAGCCCCTTCCTGGAAATGAGGAGTGGGAGTTGGTAGGTTGGTTTTGAGAGAAATAGATGAGCTTACCTTTTGCCTCTTACAGTTCCTGAACTGATCCTTCACAGGGTTGCTGTCACTTTGAAAACTCGTGCAGCTTTTCTGCTGCCTCCTTAGCTAGTCATTGCATCTCGGTAGCGAGCGGTTCTGCTCTATTCATGAAGAGAAGGAACAATTTGGCCATTAGAGGATCAGTTGCTGTGTGGTATTGCTCTACTGGTTGAAAATGCTGGCTTTTTCAGAGCATGCTGTTAACCTTACGCTGGCTGAACTGTCTGCCGGTGTTGGGCAATGAGGCTGGAGCTGTTAGCAGTCTTTGTTCGTAGCTATTGCTTCACACTGAAAATGAGCTGGCAAAGTGGAAGAGCTCGAGGCGTGGGAGCTTGGGGTCTCGTACTGTGCCTGTGCAGAGGCCAGGCATGGTCTCTGACTGCCACTGTGTGTCAGCCAGAAAGTCGGACTGAATCTGAGCGTTTTCACCTGAATCCCTTGTCAGTAGCTCTGCCTTCACTGCTGGGTACTTTGAGAGCAAGCGTCTGATTACGGAGCCTGGAGCTCCGGCAGCTCTCGGGCTGGGTTGTGGTGTTGTGCGATGTCAGCTGGGTCATTTTCACATGTCCTGCCATTATTAAGGTCCCCACTTTTCCCCATCCATTCTGGCGTCATGAGCTCATGATCCTATGACTTTGAGGAAAATTTACCTTGTTAAACTGTCTTTGGCTCTAATTTATCTGGTGGGATATAGGGAAGGGATTGCGCTTCGTCCTTTTAATGTTTAGCTCTAACTTTTGTGCCACACACATGCAAAGTTGGCATTGCCAAATAATTGGCAAGCGCTAAAGAATAAGCCCTGAGGCTTTCAAGACGGGTTGGCTTGAAGCTGCTTGTTGCGGTCCTGGTGCTGTAGAGGAAAGGGAAGGTGTACTGGGACTTGAAATGGCCAAAGGTTTGTCTTGCTGCTCAGACTTTACGTGGCATCGGTGTCCCCCAGTAGCTGCTTTTTCAGTTGTGCTTACAGTCAGCTCTGTCTTGCTTGCAGGTATTAACGCATCCCTTCCATGCGTATATCAGTGCAATAGGATTTTAAGTCTTTTAATCTGTCTGTGCTGTATATTTGGTCTCCGTTTAGCACTCTTAGTAATATGCAAAGTACGCTGCTACAGGGAAGGGTGGGGACAAATGTGAGCCTTAAATGTGATGTTAGCTGTAAGTGTAAGCTATTCTTTCCCTTTTTGAGTGGTTCAGTGCGTTGTCTACGTGTCTGCTTGTTAAACCTGATAGAAGGTAAATTGGAAGTCCTGTAATTCCCACAGGTGAAAGCATGTGCCTTACTCCTCCTGGTGCATTGAAAAGAGTGTCTTTGGGTGGATTTTTTTGCAGTGGGTTAGATGTGTCCTAGGGTTGGAAATATGCAGGATTTCAGTGTGGTGGTGGGCACTGAAGAGTCACGTGTTTGCTGGAGTCACTTGTTTGACTCGGAGTAAAAAAAGCCCAGGAGAATGTCAGAAAAAATGCTTTTAAGCCTCTCCTCCAAGTGGCTGGATGTTATTAGCAGGTTGACGTGTGGGATGTGTGTAGTGGTTTGGGGGAGGTGCAGATACCAATTAAAAAGCGGCAGAATCGCCGCCTTGCTTGTGTGATGACTGAAGCGGTCCCTGGAGAGCGAGGGGAAAGGAACCAAGTGGGACGGGGGCCAGAATCCTGTAACGGCCTCGGTGCAGATGGATGCTGCCATCCGTGTTTGGAGTTGAATGTCCATGCTGGCTCCTCGAGGACTGGGTCGGTGATCCCCCCGATGCTGTCATTCTCGGCGCATGCATGTGGAGGTGGTTTGTTTCCTCTGCTGTGTTTGTCAAAGACATATTCCCACCATCACCCTT